>NC_143190.1:59147592-59454351 GCF_051530095.1 Phoenix dactylifera | reverse complement strand
TTTTGATGGATTCTGTTATATGTTTTAATTGGGAAGTTGTAGTTTCTAAGATTAGAGTTGAGTATGAAAACAAAAGCAAGTTTACTGTGATTACCCAAACATTTTTCTAGTCCCATTAATTGTTGGAGAAGAACTTTAGTCTTAGTCACCAAGCGTATGTGTTGTGGTTCAAACTTGGCCCAAGGGTGACCACGCCGGAGGAGTCGGAGGAGCTGCCGATCGAGACAGAGAAAGGACGCCACCTCCTACGCGCTGGCGTACCTGTATAAAGCCTCACTAGTGTTTTTGATGAGGGCCCTCCGATGCTTAAGTTAGCGTGGAGTATTTATTGGCCAGAAAGTTCTTAGACGTTATCTGATGGGGCTATTTATAGTCCCTGCAGAGGTGCTTAGGTGGCGGAGATATGACTCGTGCTTATCATAGGAGGGGATGGCGCTGGCCAGGTGGTGCGCAGCCACGGCTTGCTTGAGGCCCACGGCTTGAGCTGTCCCTATGCGGTATACCGCTGGCGTGTGCCGCAGGGTATGGCCCTTGTTAGCAGGCATGGCTAGGGTAGCAAGGCGTAGTCCTTTGTCGACGTATTTTGGTATGGCCATCAAGCGAAGCATGGTGCGGTGAGGTTGCCGCAGGGCATGACCGCGGCGTGTACTGGGCGAGATTAGTTCGGTGGGGATCGAGGTCAGCCTTGCCTGCTTCGCGGGGTGCTGAGGTCGGGCCAACTTAGGGGCCACGATGTATGTTTGATCAGATCGGCTCGGCGGGCGCTGAGGTCGGTCTAGCTTTCTTGACTTTGAGGTCTGCTCAGCAGGGCGTCCCGAGCTTGGGCCGGGGCGCGTCGTCGTATGGGGCCGGGGCGGATCGTCGTTGTAGACTCCAGAGGAGATTGCTGCAGGTCATAGCAGTGGAGAGATCTGGCTGAGGTCGGCTTGGCCTTCGGCGAGGTCCGAGGTAGGACTGGTTCTCAGCGGGACCGAGGTCCAGCATGGTCGGTGTTGAGGCCTGCTTGGCCGGAACAGGGTGGTCCCCTATCTCAAGCAGGACGATCCATTTTGCCCCCATCAGTATGTATTATGTATTTAAGGCAATCAAGTTGCTGCCTACTTGACCTCCTTGACAGCTTGGTGTGTGCGTTGGGAATTATGTGGGTGATGTGAACCGCTAGAAAATTGGATCATGTGTATCAAACAAGAGAACACATTGATGCAATAGCAGAATGGAGTAGAATCATTTGTTGTAATTTTGTCCATTTTGGTATCCTTTAGGATTTTTAATGTTTTAAGATATTGATTGCTATTCAGGTGATATAGGATGGATGGAGAAGTTGCTTGGACATTTACTCCAAGCGGAGAATCCTGTTGAAATTTATTGAGATATGAATTTAGTTTTTACACACGAGGCATTTCTGTCTGTGGTTTTCTTATAAGTCAATCTTTTTTCTTTGTTGATTCATTCTCTTGAACATGAGACCAAGCATTTGAACTGAAGGATTGTTGAGGTGACCTTATCGGAACTTCTTTAAACCTGACATTCACAATTGAGTACAACATTTTTCTATGCAGCACCTAATTATATATCAGAGAAAATTTTCAAATCTGCTAGCAACATCTGCGACATGAATGACTCATTTATAAGGGTAGTGAACAATTACTGGAAGCAAGAGGAAAAGAAGAAGAAAGGCGAAGTGGAGAACAAGGAAAAAAAATAAAAGCTGCATCAGTTAAAACATTATTTTCGAAGCAGCAATGTCCAAAGCTTGTTTCTAGATGCATGTGCTGTGCATATGGAGAGTTACATTATTTACATGTGCATGTGCACGTACACCTACATATATCTTTCTACGTATTTATCTGTATATGCTTGGAAGTATCTATTTCATATGTCCAGTTAAATAAAATAAATTTGAATGTATGCAATTTTTCAGCATCTGATCTTTAGTTAGAAATTTCTACAATAGATCAAATCCATGACTTAATAGTTTATGAGTTCCTACCTTTATTTTAGGAAAACGATAATAACAAAAAAGAATTCAGAGAAGAATGAAAGAGATCCTCATTTCTTCATAAATGTATGGACATACAGTGAATAGCTCCTCTTAATGAAATGTGAATTAATTCTTAGAATTTCTCTTTGTTAGTAGAAAAGTTTGCATCAAATTGACTGTCATAGCTAAAAGAACTTAGAAATAGAAGTGGGGAGATCAAGGGATGCTTCATCTTCTTAATTTTGAAAATGACTCCTATATCTCTCTAAAAGTTGGTAGAACATTTCTTTGAAGCTCACTCTCTCAGGCTTCTTCTCATTATTGAGTGGACCACTCCAGCCTGAAAACATCATGTTCTTCGCATAATGGTCCACTGCTCAGTAAGAGAGCAGACTAGTTTCATATGTTTTATTTGATGGTCATATTCCTTATGGCTAATCATTTTCTTTGCCTCAATCATCTTTGCAAACCATATCACCATCACTTGTATTTTTGTCCATCTTTCATGGTTCCCACCACTTTGGCAGTGAAGTTTGTGAGCATCTTTAGATTTTCCATGGATGAGGATAATATTGTTGAATTGGTAAGCATTCTGTCCATCCATGGAGGTTGTTTGTTCGAAGTCTGAAAGATACTTCGATGGTTGTCAAGTGGTTACAGAGCTTCTATAGTGATGGGTACTTGTTAGAAGATGGTCATTAGATGCAAGGATTGTACAGAGAGGATTAAGTTCACAAATTAGTCAATGTGGATGATTTTGAACATGTAGAAGGATACAATGAGGAATGGAAGAATCCCTTGCAATGGGTTTGCGTTTCAAGCTGGGTACTGGATACATTATTTTAAATAGACTTGTGTAGGCATGCATTTGTTGCCTTTATTTTCCATAGCTTGTTATTTGATTCTTCCAATCTTAAAGGTGTGTCTCAGGTGTGAAGGGTGTTTAAGAGGTGTAGTGCCCCATTTAAAGGATCTTTCTTTTTGAGGTACTAAAGGAGGTCGAACAAATATTGCACAAGGTTTCTTTTCTCGGGATATATTTATGAGTTATGACAATGATTCTATTTAAGTTTTGGAGATCAGAAACCTAAGATATCTCTCCAATAGATCTATTGAGTTATGCCTAGGGACTTAGGTGTAACAAAAAGGAGATGTACAAATTTTTTGAAGTTCCAAAAAAGATGGAAGTCTTTAGCTAAATGGCCATTAAAGGAAGATTATCTACAGTTCATCTTACTCAAACGGAATAAATAGGGACAAAAAGTGTTCCCTTTATTTTGATAGTAGTGACCTATTACTTTTCATAAGCACTAGTTAGGGGTGCAGCTGACCCGAGCCCGAGCCAAGTATTAGGCTGCTAGGTCTCGGCTCATTTTATAGAAGAGCTGTTCAGGCTCGTCTCAAGCTTGAGCCTAGCTTAGAGGAAACTGTTCAGGCTTGGCTAGAATCAGGCTTGAGTGAAGCTTCTTACGGAGCTGAGCCCAGCCTCCATATATTTTACAAACCTTTGAATGAGGTTGGGTAGTAAATCTATACCAAAGAAAGGCTTATAAAATATTTACAGAGTTATAGCTAAGAGCGTATTAGGGTCGTGGTTACATCATGACCTTAATTTTATTATTCAATACTTCCCCTTTAGAGTCAGTTGTTGGGGTTGATTTGGTGACCTAAGGGTTGTAGTTTTCTGTGGAGAAATGGTTTTGAACAACAAACTACAAATGGTCACTGAAGAAATGTGGTTGTTGCTTGCTTTGCTTGCAGATGAACATGCTGTTCATAAGCAACACGTGTTTGGCCCAATTTTTAGATTGAAATTGGCTTGCTCAATTAGAAAAAATGTGAACCATGGACTAGGATTTTGAGCTTAAAGGAAAATAAAAGGAAAAGAGCGAAAACACTAGCCAGGCCAATCTGCTTGTGTTCCGTTCGTTATAGCTCGAACTGCAGATTTGTATTATATTTAGTAATTACATATTTGATGTTTATATGCTATCGTCAAATGATGATTAATATTTTCGAAACATGAATGAAATTCATTTATTAGATCTTAATCTAATAATTGTATTGTTTACTAAGTGACAATGACAAGATCTAGTGGCTGAGACTGTGAGAGACTCGAGTACCCCTAATCCCATTCTCTTCACTCTTAATCCCTCCATAGTGGTTCCTTTTCTCTCAGAGCATCCAACCTTTACCTCTTCCTCCTGGTAATCATCTCCTCGACCTCAGTCTCCTTCAAAACTTCCATCTCCTTCACCACAAAAATCTGGTCTGCTCTCCAGCATCAGTTACATGCCTTCAGCTTTGCCTCAGTCCTCTCTATCTTCATGATCGTGCTTTTGACATTGATTATTTTTTTCTTTGAGGACTGATCTGGTGGAAGAGTTGCTCCACCTGTTAGCTCACAAGGATTCTCTGATCTGAACATTAACATGATCAGCCTCCTTTGACCTGACCTTGTAGGCCTCGAACATTCGTTCATTTGGTTGTGGTTTTCGAGTTGCAGGATTGGAGAGTGAGGTAGGAGATGGACAACTTGCGGGAGAAACCCTAGATCACTCAAACCTAAGCTAGCTGGGAATAAAATGAGTCAAGTTCAACCTTGTTCTCCTCAGCTTATATGGAAATCTGAGCTGAGCTTGAGCTGCCCTCGGCTTGCTCATGTCAGCTCATTTACACCCTTATTTTTTATTTCAGTTTTCAATATCTCATGTGGTGTTGCTCTGCATGAATCAATTAGCGGCTGGGGCTGCCTTAAATATTTCTTGAAGAAGTTATTGATCGATTAGCTATTCACTATTCTGGTGGTGATTGGAAGGAATGCAGCACAAGAATTTCTGAGTATATGATAGACTTTTGGGGTTTCTAGTTAATATTTAAGGACTATATGATCGTCAATTGTTTGGTTTATGATATCGTTTCATGGTATAATTTTTAGCTGTGTTAATGATATTATGTCATTGGAATTTGTAGAGGAATATAAAATGTTAAGGTCCTTTTAGGACATGATATTCTCTTCCTTCAGATGGATTGCTCAGAAATCTCATCTTTAATGGCTTCTTATTGGGAAATCTGGGCCTTGCCAGTGTGGAAATTCATTCATAGTAAGGGAGCATGTGAGGTTTATGACATGTATATTTATAGGCCATATCATTTCTCTCGTAGGTTCAGAAATTTGATTTGCTGTATGACTAGTGATAAATACCCTTGGGAATCTTGTGGTTTTGATGGAAGAATATATGACGTGTCTGCATGTATGTGTGTTATTTATTTATTTTTGGGTGGCTGGCAAAGGATCTTCATGGATGCAGCTTCTTTCTTGCAATGCTGTATCCATGAGCAACAGGCTGACTGGACTGTGTATGAAAGTCCCATCCTAGGAGCCATTGTTGTTTTTTTTTCAAAGGTATCTTTTAGGTACTAAAACATGTACAAATTATTAGCATATGTTGCTTTTATTGATATAATCTTGTCCATGTTTCAGTCAAGACATGCATTGCTTTTCTTATCATGAAGATTTACATGTCATGCCATCAAGGAAACTCCTTTTTCTTGGTATTTGTTTTATCCTCAGTGGTTTGAGGAAGTGGATGGCTTCCTATTCATTTTTGATGACTGTATACATTGATATACTTTTGTTGCCAGATATGGGACACAGCAGGGCAGGAAAGGTTTCAAAGTCTTGGTGTGGCATTCTATCGTGGTGCAGATTGCTGTGTTCTTGTGTATGATGTCAATGTCATGAAATCATTTGATAACCTGAACAATTGGCGAGAAGAATTTCTAATTCAGGTAACAAGTATTTCGAACCAAGCTTTTGTACAAGTTATGAACTTGCAACTGAAGTTCCAGTTTTTGTGGTTTATTTTCAGGCTAGCCCATCCGACCCTGAAAACTTCCCATTTGTAGTGTTGGGAAATAAGATAGACGTGGATGGTGGCAACAGCCGAGTGGTAAAATTATCTGTCTTATTTTTGTTTATCCAAAATGACCGAGTACTCATTTCTGTTGCTTTGTCTCTCTGCTGAGTGATATATTCATCTGGTATTTTCCTGCTTTTTATGGTTTAGGTCTCAGAGAAGAAGGCAAGAGCATGGTGTGCTTCAAAGGGGAACATCCCCTACTTTGAGACATCTGCTAAAGAAGGATTCAATGTGGAAGCTGCTTTTCAGTGTATAGCCAAGAATGCCCTCAAGAATGAACCGGAAGAAGAAATGTGAGCCTTCTAAAGCTTTACTGCTAGAACATAAATTTCTATGTGTTCTTCTTTGACCATTGATATGGCTTTCATTTTTACAGAAAAATCAATAAAATATAGAGAAGGTTAATAGTTGACTGTTATTTATAGTTATTGAAATATAAGGTAATGGGTGCTCTGGCATTTTGTAGGATTTCTTTGAGGGTCTTTTGACCCCCTGTTTAGTTGAAGGCTAGCATGCTTGGGCTTCTTATATTAGTCATTAGGATTGTGGCCTTGGGCCTATTGGTCATTTAGTTGGAAGGGCAGTACCCTCCAACCCCAGTCATATATGGATTTTTCCCCCTCAATTTAATAGCTGATGTATGGTTAACACAATTGTGTAGGAATTACAAGTTTCCAACCTTTCTGGTCTTTATTTTCACCTATCATTCTAGCGCTGTTTCATTTTCTAGTTAGAGAGGTAATGCATTGGCAACATGCTATCCTTGTAGCTGTCTTTTATAACATCTGAGGACATTCCAAATGCTCCAGTCTAATGCTTATATAAATCTAAATTTAGACATCATACTAGTATGGTACCATGATAGGGCATATAAATTGAAAATCCACTTTATGTATAATGGTTGACACATCTTAAAACATGAATAAACTTAAATTCACTAGGTTTTGGTGATTAGATTATAATAAAATATAGTATTGTGCTATTAAAGCATCTATTTTGACACCTTGATTATGTTAGACCACAAAATTATATGAATTTTAGTTTTTAGGTTTTTTTGTAGTGTAGATGATGTTAAATATATCAAACTACTTACTTTATGTTGACTCCTAGAAAAAAGAGTAAACAATTCAAAATCAATGATAGAAATTTAAGATTCAAATTGTTGAACATGATCTGCACTGCACAAAATGTCTAGAAACCAAAATTCGTGTATTTTGGTAGTCTCTAACCTATGCATCAAGTGGGTTGAAAATGAACAATAATAATTGCAGTAATGAGGTGAAATGCATGATAGAGTACATAGATTGAAAATTCTCTTTATGGATCATGATTTACTCATCTTATATGAGTAAATGTAAATTCTCTAGGTTTTGATTATTAGCTATTAAAATTGTCCATTTTGACACATTTGATTAGGTTAGAGACCATCAAAATGCATGAATTTGAGTTTCAAGGTATTTTTTGTAGTGTTCAATGGTTTGGATCTCAAATTTAGATAGTCCAACTTTAATTTTTGAATCATTAATTCCTTGTCAAAGAAGTTAACGGTTTTAAAATCTGTATTAGGTCATCAAATGAAGATTCAAACCATTGAATATGATTGATCTAAACTATAAAAAAATATTCTAAAAACTAAGATTTATATATTTTGGTGGTATGCATTTAGTCATTATAAATAATCAGCAATACCAATTGCCTAATATGATAAAATATATGAAAGGGCATATAAACTGAAAATTTACTTTATGGATCAACACAGTAGTATCATGCTATTAAAATCATCTATTTTGACACCTACTTGAAGTAGGTTAGAGACCGCCAAAACATATGAATTTGATTTCTAGGTATTTTTTATAGTGAACATGAGATTCAACAGTTTGGATCTTGAATTTGGATAGTATATCATTGATTTTCAATCGTTAACTTTAATAAAGTATGTACACGCATGCGCACACATCTACATGTATGTATGTATGTGCACCCACACAGATATATATATCTATCACTAAAATACCCCTAGAAGAGGAGAGGGCTAAATGGAGCGAAAAGGTTTTCCATGAGATGGGAAATGAAAACTGTTAGCCCCATACAAGGTTTGTGAATAAGTGATTGTTTGATAATGAGCAAGAAATATCCATCTTTCTGCTAAACAGGGTCTATTGAAATCACAATTTATTAAATACTTTTTATGAATGTCAACTAAGTATCATAAATAAATTGATCCCGGTTGTTCAATCATTTGATAAATGGTTACTATGAGTCAGATCCAATAGAAGTTGATCAATCCTTTTTTGTTATTGTTGTTAAGGTGGAGAACTGAATCAAGAATTCTCTTTCTTCATCATCAATCGAATCGCGGTTTACGACCTAGGATTTTATTTTATCATCAATCCAATCACCGTTCATGTTTTTTCTTTTTCTTATCAATGAATGCATCACTTTACTTGTACAACGAGGCCCCTCGCCAGGATCCACTTGTTCACTCGCTGCTTCAAGTAGACCACTTGATGCTCTCTCGCAATTGATTAGTCTTACTTCATCTATTGCAACGGAGCTTTTTAGATATGCCTTTCGCCTTTTTGCATGCGGGATTTTCTTCTTTTATTCAATTGTTATTGGTGCCAGATTTAGAGGCAAGGGTACAAAAGACTTGACTCATTATAGACGTTAAGAAGAGGAGACAACCAGCTCTTGAACTATAAAAAATGCGCATGCTCGATCTAGTAATTTTGGACAATTTTTGATGAACTGTTACTAAACTATATATATATATATATATATATATATATATATATATATATATATATATATATATATATATATATATATATATATGACTGATGAGAGCAATGTACTTGCTTTCTACTCAACCTTCTTTCATTGCTTCTGTATTTTTTTGTCTTTCTGTTTAAAGATCAAATTGACACAGTCTTTTGCTATTGATGAAGATACCTTCCGGATACTATTGATGTGGCTGGCGGTAATCGGCAACAAAGATCATCAGGTTGCGAATGCTAGATGAAGACAGGCAGCTAATCGGCAACAAAGATCAGCAGGTTGCGAATGCTAGACGAAGACAGGCAGCTTTAGTGTCCTCCCGTATTTGTTATACAGTTGCAATAATTTCTGCAAAGGTTATTTACTGCATTCTGTATTTTATATCTTGTTCCAGGGTCAAAAAATTCGGTGCTAAGTGTTCAGTGGAGGTTGTCCTATTCACTCTATGTTGCATTCTGTCTGTGAAAGATTTTCTTGTCTTTGGGTAATGACTCGAAACATTGTGCTCCATCTTGTTTTCGCTATATAGTTGGTGTGGATATTTTGGGAATTAGAAGATGATTCTTTTGGTGCCGTAGATGTCTAATTGTTACCATAGACAATCATTTGCATCATCCCATGCATATACAGGAGGGTCTCTAGAATGCTTTCCCCTTGGCATCCTAATACCGTTGTGGTGGAGGATGAGATGGGAATTTGATTTGTTTCTGGAGAGGTATATAATTATATATATGTATATTAGGTTTTACCTACAAAGCGGATCATACATGCATGCAAGGTCATTGATCAAATCATCATAATAATTTGAAAGCAATAATTATAATTTTTCGATCCTCAAAAATTAATTTAATAAAGATTCAATCGTAATATCCGCATAAACAAGTATCAAGTATCCTAAAATACCAGGAACGTTCCAACCAATTATTATCATTCAAAGTGAATGTAATATTCAAAACTAAATTGAACTAATCTAAACTAAATTAAGCTAGAAATCCCAATGACTCAAATATCTCCAAACAATCTAGGGTACCCCCCCGCGTCCCAAGCCATCATGATAATGAGCCACACTAGTCCAGTAAGCAGCAAATAGGATCCAAGCATGCCAAACAAATAAATAATCAAATAAAATAATATTGACCAAAAAGAAATCAAATCTCGAATAATACATATATTTCTTTACAAAATTTATTTTTTATAAACTAATAATAATCCAACATCAGGCTATGGCTATGTAATCCAGTGGTATGAGTCAGATAACAGATACAGGGTACACAAAGTGACAGGTACAGATAATAGATATCACTATTCTAATCACCGATGGCTTAGCATCGAAATTAGTTTCTCTGATTATAAGTCGACAGGACCAACATATAATCTCTATTGGTGGAGTCAGATCATAGCCATGATGAGTATATGTGTGTGTACAATTTTATAAATTACTTGGTCAAATTTTTCAAAATTCATCTTACAAGAATATCAAAATACATAATATATTTTAGAACAATTATGACCATAATAATAGTATGCTTGATCCGCTTAATCAAACATAAAATAAAAATCATAATCAAATTTAATAAACTAGTTATAAATTTTCAAAGGTTATTAGAAAACATACATCGAAGTGTTATGTTACTTACCTCTTCTCGCTTGAAAATCTCGCTCTAGTTAGATAGGTCGGTTTCACCTATTCAATATTATTAAAATATAATTGCTTTTATCGCAGAATCAAAAATTGAGATACTACCGGGGATACGGCTTCATACTCGGTAAGGATGAAGAAGGATAGGGTTGCCTGGGCTGTAAAGCTCAACAATTTGGTCTATCCAGTCATATTCAATCTATTCGATCAAAGTCAAACCAAAAAAACAGATGACTCACAACAATTGAGGATGGCCAGATCAACAAATACCAGGGTGGAGGTCGGTGTGCCAGGAGTCTGCTTAGAAAGGGAGAAGTCCTCACGCTTGATGGGATAAGGAAAGAAGATGGACTCCTACCAGCAGTCTGCTTCCTTCATCTCTCATGTGAAACACGTGGGGACCCTTTTTTTCTTTTTTTCTTTGTTGTCTCGTGCTAAAATTAGCACATTTCTAGAGCTGGGACATAACACAGGCTGTTACAATGAAGTAATAGAGGATTTCTTAACTTTCCATATATAAAAATAGATAGACAATAAATGATATCACTTATATCAATGATACTAAAGGGATATTAAATGAATGGAATTAGGATGTAGATGGAATATAATGAAATATAGCTATTTTGAGGTTCCCTATGAAATAAGGCATGGAACAAAGCCGAAGAAGTTATAAGAGTTACGAAGGAGGTTTTGGACTCATGGTTCATGGGTTGAGAATGGGACTTGAAGTCTATAAGATCGAATCTTCCATTGTTCCTCAATAGCTTAGTGGCATAGTTGTTGGCTATTAACTAACTACTCATAGATTTGAATCCTACTTGAGGAGATTTGAATAATTCTTAATTAAAAAATGAAGAGTTGAATTAAAAAGCTCACTTTAACCGTTAAGAGTAGGTAACCCGTTCCTATCTTTGTTTCGGTTGCCTTCTGTCTCATTATATCACATTCTATTCTATAATATTTGAGAATCACCATCAATACCTTGACATAGATCTGAGATAATCCCTGTAAATAGCCAAATTAGGAATTTTTAGATGTTGTACTAGTAGTGCATCTTTGATGCAGTCATATTAATGATAAGGAACACATTTTTGTTATCCTACTAATATTTGTACTTGCTCTGCTATACTACTGAATCCTGGCTAAGAAAGAGTTATGAGGAGCAAAACATAAATATGCTAATTCTAGACTTAGTTACTATATGCAATGATCAAATCATTCACGGCAAATAAAAAGAAAAAGTAAGGTCATTCCATTTCGATAGAAGACCTTACTTAAGTTCAATAGCTTTGCATGTGCATCATGATTTCTTTACCTTATAGGTAAAGAAAAGGTCCTTCCCTTTTTTGGAAGGTTGTGGGCAAGAAGGGATTTGAAACCCTGACACCATCGTCTGCAGCCACATACTTTATCCTCTGAGCTATAAGCCCCACTCTGTCTCCACTAGATATGCTCCTAGGAGCACACTCGAAAAGGAATTTTTTTTCTCCTCAGCCATTTTGGGTTTAGAAGATGTAAAAGCACGTTTCTCTCTATAAAAATAGTGTGCTTTGATGGTGTGAAATGGAACAGAAGAGATAATATGGGTTTTGAATAAGGCATCTTTTGCATTTTGAATTTTATATTTTTTTGTTTAAAAATATTTAAAAATTTAAATAAGATATGTTAAGCTTTTTATCATTCTGGATATTATAGTTATTCTTGGGTTAAGCAACGAATTAAACGAACTTCATAATATTATAAGAAACTTCAGGACATTATAGCTCTTTCTAGGTTAGAAGAATTATTTGAAGAAGATCATACCGGGAGCATAAAAGATTAAGCGGCTTTTGTTACAACCTTTTTTGTGGTAGAAGAATTATTGTTCTCCAAGAAAGCATGTTGGTTCTTGCAAAAGTAATTAGAAGGTTTTAGTTAATCCTTTCTGGAGAATTAGAAGGCCTTTATTTTCATTGTATCTCTAAAAGTTTATTTCACAAAGAAAAAATAAATTACAAATTATCTTCTTTTATTTCCTTCATGCGAATGATACGTCATCGGTCTTATCCACTCTAATAAAACGGATAAAATTTGAATAGTTGTACATGTCCCAACTCTCGGGCACATTTTCGTAAACGAGGCTATATATAAGTATATAACGAGGAGTCCCGCCTCTATTTTAATTCAACTCTTACCTCTTCTGTAATACAGAAGTACGAGATCTTCCTCACTTTCTTCTCTAGCCCTGGAGGCGACACAGTACTATCGTCCTCCGGCACAGGTCCGGCAAGTCTTGCCGCCAGGATCGGCCTTATGGGGCGATTGGCTCCCTTCGATTCTCTTCTGACACCTCTCGCCCTTCTAAAATTGGAAAGGGTGTCTCGCTCCGAGGGTTCCAGAGCGGTTATCTCCTTTCTCCCTTCGGAGGAACCTGGTTGTTGTTTTTCTTTTTGCGCTCTGAGGGTTTTCCGGCCGACTCCGGTGGATTTCTGGCCGGAGACGAAAAGAATCGCCAGAAATCTGGTAAAGATTAGATTTTTCGTTGTTTAGGATAGTAGGGGAAGATTTAAGGTGGATCCTGGGTGGGAGATGGAGGGGAAGGCTAAGAACCTCGGTTCTGACTGCTCTCGGCTTCTTCTTGGCATCGGCGGCGGAATCGGCAGAGCGGGGCCTCAAGATTGAGGGTTTGATAGATGATGTTAGTGCCGAAGAGATGTTTGTGTTTAATTATCTTCTAACGGTGGTGGATTTGTTGGGGCAGGCCGACGGATCTTATTACCACCACGTTTGGCCGGGAACTCCTATCAAAATTTTTATCTTTTGTGTTTTCTTTTCTGTTTATTTTAGAGTAAATGGATAAGGGAATTTGTAACTGTTATGATGGGATTATTCTATGTTTGATAACAGCCAATGGAATTCGGATGTCGACTTGTTATAGGCTCGACGATTGGGTTCTTGGGAGCGGCGTTCAGGAGCGTTGGAGGTATTTGTTGGGGTGGGATCTTTGTTCCCATGCTTACGCTTGTTGGTGGGTTTGATCCCAAATCATCAACCGCATTTTGAAAGCGTAAGAATTTCCTTCTGTTCTGTTGTTTCTTAGCAAGGGAAAGTTGTTTTGTGACAAGAGAACTTAAGAGTTGTGGGATACGATGAGCCACCAAGGTTACACTTTAGATGGATTGGATGCCAATTTTTATATTTTGTTTGTTACACTTTAGCTGAATTTTCTACTCAAAAGATGCATACTTTTGTTTAGCTTGTTTGCTTGAATTTGCTTTCAATGTTTAGGTGTCTTTCTTCCTCCACATCCATCGAGACCATTTAAAGTAAGTTCATTTCTGATTGTCTTCTATGGATTATGTTTAGCATGATATTCTGACTAAGATTTGGGCCGGAAGCAAAAGCTTTCTTTTTAAATTAATTTTGCTGTAGGTATTTAGATCTTGGTGCTCTTTGACCAGGTATGATCATGGGTGCAGCAATCATTGATTATGACTTGGCTTTGCTTATTCAACCAATGCTTACACTTGGGATCAGTATGCGTGTCATTTTTAATGTAATATTTCCTGACTGGATGGCCACAATTCTCCTAATTGTGCTCTTCTTAGGTAATCAGTTATATGACATGGAGGATCATTGTGATTTTGTTAATGGGAGCATCCTTCATGCATGTTGATGGTATTTTATAGGAACATCAACTAAGGCATTTATGAAAGGTGTTGAGTCATGGAAGAAGGAGACACTGATGAAGAAGGTATCTTTCCTTCACTTACTTTCCTGTTAGCATCTTTTATCCTCTTGATTAATAATATTTCACTGTCTCTTTCTTTTCTTCTTCCACGAAGCTGCTAAACGCTCTCAGCCCAACAGTAAGCATGGGAGGAATATATAATATCCTGGTTATGTTTATGTTTCAGAAACAAGTATTTTATCTCCCCCATTTTATCCAGGTGGGGGGAATCAAGAAGTAGAATATAAACCTCTAGCTATTGGTCCAAGCAATGATGGTCAAAAAAAGAATATGGTGACTGCAGATCCAGAGGTAAGCTAGAAGCAGTCTGCTTTACCATTTCGCCAAGTTGTTAAGACAGACAACAATCAGTAACCACTGCAGGTACCAGTTCTTCAGAATATTTGCTGGAAGTAGCTTGGCCTTCTTGTCTTTGTATGGATGGCATTCCTTGTATTACAGATCGCAAAGGTGAGTAATTGATGAATAAGTCTTTAGTGATCTAAAATAGTAAGGAAGTTTGTGATTGATCTTGGCTGTACACATGCAGAACTATACAGCAACATGTTCGATATGGTTTGGGGTTTTGAACTTGCTTCAGGTACCATGCCTTGCTTCCATCATGTGTTTAAAGGTCTAGTTAGACTCTAGTCTTTCAAATGGCCTTGCGAACATGAAATTATCATGTTGTAATTTTACAGATCCCTGCCTCTGTGGCAGTGACTGTGTATGAAACGATTAGTTTATACAAGGGAAAAAGAATGATTGCATCCAAGGGGCATGAAGGGACAAACTGGAGAGTCCATCAGTTATTTATACATTGTTCGTTTGGTGTCATTGCCGCTCTTTTTGGAGCTTGGCATTCCACCAAAGGTGTTTATCATGTCTTCACTTACTTTCATAGAATTGCCAGACAATTATTTATGCCAATTTTTTAGTTGTCTTTGAATTTTTGTCTCTAGTGATCGATTTGCATATTTTACTGATATGAACCATGATCGTGTATCTTATTCTTTTGGCACGTATACTGCTTGTTTTTTTTGGTGATCACATATATTGCTTGTTTAAGCAATCAAATTTGTGCTTGGTATGTTCTGATAAAGTGGATCTTTTCTGCGCTGCCCTGCGTTTGAGTACCTGTCCACTGCTGTTATAATTAGCTTATGGCTCATTGTTGCAGCTCTGAAACATGAAGTGGTAGTGGTGGAGTGAATCCAAAATCCTGTTAGGAAATTAAGCCAAACATGTAATGTTACGAAGGGTCTATGCCCTATGCACACTTCACTAAGTGGTACTGATGTATAAACATGCTAAAACAAAACTTATATATTGATTCATACATAGAATAAGAAAATGCATAAAGAAATTAAACATGTCTATGCTGTAAAAGGTTGTGCACTTCTTTTCAAAAGTCTGCTAGATCCTAGAAGAACAGCTGACCAAAACAACTGGATCTTTCATACAATATGCATTCAATCTGCCTGCAGGAAAGGGAGAATGGAAACAATTTATTTCAGCAAGGAAAGCATGAAAAAGATTGGAAAGCAGTTACTGAGAATATAAGTTTTATAGCTCATGTGAAATTATGGTTGAAGATGTTAGACTACTGACAACAGTTTGCAAGCAGTTGGATGCACTAAATCTCTAGTGGCTGATCAGCGTCCTAGTTGATATGGTACTCATAAGAGCTAAAGAAAGCCTGTATTAAAACACTATAAATGGTTGCAAGTGATGAAGATATTCAGATATCCAACACTAGAAATGTACTTTGGCTTCTTGAGAAAACACATTAACAATAGTGCAGATCATTGACAAGCATTTAAGATGGTGATATAGGTAATTGACATTTTGTTAAGGTATCAAGAAGAGATGAGCAGAGCATGATCAAATAATGATACAGATGGTGCACAGAGTTGCAAGTGATCCTATACACAGTGGTATAGGTGTAGTCCAGTTTCCTCTGAAAATTTGTGTGTGTGTGTGTGTGTACATAGATGCATGCATGCATCTATATACGAATGCATGTTTGTATGCATGTACTTGTGCATGCATGTATGGATGGATGATGCATCCATGCATGTATGGATGGATGATGCATATGCACGTATATATGCATGCATTCATTTATGGAAGCATACGTATGTTTACATGCATGCGTGTGTGTATGCATGTATACATGAATGTATTTATGTACGATTGCATATATGTATGTCTATTAGTACGTACATATGTATGATTGCATGCATGCATATATGTATGTATTTACAATTGTATGTGCGCATGCATGCATGCATGTATATGGATGGATGGATGTATGTATATATGTATGCATGTGTGTGTGTATATATGCATGTATGGATATATGAATGGATGTATATATGGATGCACATGCGGATGCATGCACAGTATGGATGTATAAATGCTAATGCATGTAAGCATGCATATGCATGTATATGTGCATGTGTGTAGGTATGCATGTATGGGTGCATGTATGCATGTAGTTGTGCATGTATGGTTGCCTATGTATGTATGCATGTATGGATGCATATGTTATATGTGTGCATGCGTGTATAGATGTATCTACACATGCATGCATGTATGCATGTATGTACATATGCATATGTATGTATGCATGTAGGGGGCGTTTGGTAACCCCAACAGGATCACCACGGTGATGTAAGGTCCCCGGTGATCTGAATGCTGGGATGATTTGATCCACAGTGATCTAAGATCAATGTGTTTGGCAGGCTATGATCCAATGATTAAAAATCCTCGAATATCCATGAGTGACTTGTTTGGTATGGTACGAAGATCCAAGATCACTGACTATATAATACCACAAATACCCCTAATATATCTTAGATAGATTTTTTTATATGTTTTTAATTCTCATGAATCAAAAATATAAATCAATATGCTAATTCGTATAATAGCTCCATAATTTTGTCATATATTCTACTTTTAGTAGCCCTTATCATATATTTATTAATCATATAAAATATATTATAATAAAATATTAATATATTTATCAATATATTAATTATTAATATATTCTATAAAAATATATTTATTACTCCTATAAATTATTAATCTTATAAAAATATGTTATTTTTCATTATAGAATTAATATTTTTATTTATACTTATAATAGATTTTTTAATACTAATAATTATTTTGATCAGAAAAATAAGGTAAATAGGAATAATATATTAAATATTTTCATTATATAAATATAAAATATAATAATATATTTCTACTATAATTTAAAATTATCCTTCAATAATAATATGATAATAATATAATTAGTAATATATTATATATAATATTATATATATAACATTGATATAATATATTGATGGTATATTGATATATCAATTTTTCTGCTAAATTGAGGAGTATTTTTGTCTTTAACTTTCAACCCAGGATCACTGCCCTTGGGTGATCTTGGATTTCCGACCTCAAAAACAGGTATCCCATCACCAGGTTGGGCGGTAATTTAAAAAGTGGAGGTAATTTAGGATCACCATAACGTAGGATCACCGTGATGCAACCAAATGCGGTGATCTCATCACCTCCACTTACATCACTCTTGATCCTGAGACAATCATCCCATACCAAACGCCCCCGTATGGATGTATGCATGCATTTGAATGGATGTGTGCAGACATACATGTATGGGTGCATATGCATGTATGTGGGCATGTATGCATGTTTGTGTATACGATTGCATGTATCTATGACATGTATGTACGTAGGGGTGCAAATGGGTCGGGTCGGATCTTGAGTGACCCTGACTTGATCCGATTTCTTATTTGAATCCTAATTTTGGACCCAGATCCAACCCAATTGAAGATCAAGTCGGGTCCATGGCTACAATTTTGGACTCGATGGGTCATTCGGGTCTAGTTGAGTCCATGTATAATTCGGACCCGACCAAAAAAATTCGGGTCGGGGACGTGTTTGGGTCTGTTGTCCTCGGTGGCACCGCCCTCAACACCACCGACCTGGCCCCGATCTTCGCTCCCTCCCCGACCTCCACGTTCTCCTGTATCTGCGTCCCTGCACCCACCAAGACGCCGTCGCTGATCTTTGGGTGCCGATCGCCGCTCTCCTTGCCGGTGCTGCCTAATGTCACGCCGTGGAGGATCGATACGTCGACGCCGACCACCGCCGTCTCTTCGACCACCACCTCGGTCGGGTAGTCCGGCGGCACCCCGACCTTGGTCCTCGCCCCGAGGGATGTCAACAACAAACGCATCTGATGTCCAACTTTGCAGCTCTTCGGAAAGTTGTTTTAGCTTTCATAGAAAACTAAAACAGCTTTTTGGAAGAGGCTTCAATTTGGAGTTTCTCCAAAAAGCACTTTTAGGAATTGTCGAAAAACTGTTTTGAGTTAAAATATTTTCTCCTTTTGGACCAAAATACTTATAATAAAATATAATAATTATACAAAATGTCTCTTTATAACTTTATCATCGTCTTATACTATAAATATAATATTATATTATATCATAATATATTAATATATTATGTTAAATAATTTAATATTATGTTATATTATACCATAGTTATCGAGAGGATGAAAAATTAATTTATGCAAATAATTATAATATTTTATACCTTTATTATTGTATTATACTATAAATATAATATTATATTACATTATATCATAATATACTGATATGTTATGTCAAATAATTTAATATTATATTAAATTATTATGCTATAGTATACATTATTATATTACTATATTATAATAATATTATATTATATTAATATTAATATTATACTATATTGTATATTTATATATTAATACATTATATTTTATTATGCTCTGTTGTATAATACTATGTAATGTTCGTTATGTTAAATTATTATGCTATAGTATACATTATTATATTACTATATTATAATAATATTATATTATATTAATATTAATATTATACTATATTGTATATTTATATATTAATACATTATATTTTATTATGCTCTGTTGTATAATACTATGTAATGTTCGTTATGGTCATTTTGTCATACCAAAAGTACTTTATTATGCTATAGTATACATTATTATATTACTATATTATAATAATATTATATTATATTAATATTAATATTATACTATATTGTAAATTTATATATTAATACATTATATTTTATTATGCTCTGTTGTATAATACTATGTAATGTTCGTTATGGTCATTTTGTCATACTAAAAGTACTTTCTCAGTTTGTTTACCAAACACATGTTAAGTTCCACAATACTTTACAAATATAATTACCAAACAACTTTTTATAAAAGCTCAACTGTCAATAGCTTCTCCAAACGGGGCTTTATGGAGAAAGTATTACATAGCCTACCCTTCACATCTTGCATATGTATGTACTTAATGTCAGCTAAATTTACATGGCCTTCCACACCATGGCTACCTTTTTAAGTGGTTCAAAATTAAGATTGGCATCTATAGTTGAGCTTAACTCAAGCCCCTTTTGATATGCGGAATTTGAACAGCCTAAAGCTCACCAAGCTCATCCAGTAACATAATCTGTAGAACTACAATTCTCACCATGAACCATCTTCAGCCCTGCAAGTCCTGCTTACAATCTTATCTCATATTGCATTAAAACCAAATGTTAAGACTTTCCATTAAGCAGTCATTTTAACTTCCTCTGGGATGAAATTGGACCCCAAGAGTTTGTTGCAAGAGAAGAGAAAATGATATAAAAAGAAATGGAAAGTTGTACTTCATTTCAGATTAATTATGGGGAACAATCAGTCATGTCAGAAATAATTCAGAAAAACTAATACTCTTTCTAATGGCACAAGGGTAATGAAATAAAGCTCCACCCTAAGTCACCTGAGTGATAAATGCACAACAGGATTTCAGTAACACAAACAAAGTATAAATATCATAATAAAATTAGATAAAGAAAAAAAAGGCATGCTCAGATGAAATCAGAAACATGGCACGTTTTCAGTTGTCATGATCAAGTTGCATGTGGAGTAGATGGATGCTGCTGCAGCCCTGACTGCACACTCACGCTCGTAAGCCTCGGATTTTTTCAATTTACTGAGAACAGAAAAGCATTCAATTAATAGTTTTATCATAATTGGATGACATGAATAGAAGCTGCATATGTTTAATACATGTCTAATTACAACAAATGAGGCATGATTCTCAGGTAAATAGCTTAAAAAATTAACACAGGCATGGCTGATCTTTCATGTCTTTCTAGGGATATTTATACATGCTAAAGCATCCAAAAAAATTTGGCTCAGCAAAAATATTTGCTTTTGTCCTGCATTTAAAATAAGATACTCATTAAAACATTCAAGGGACAGAGCTATGACAACATATCATGCACAATTTTTCAAAGAACAGTTGAAATAAAAGTTAGATTCTTGTAGTTAAAAACTACGAAAATCTGACAAACCTGGAATCCTCTGATGACCCAAATTGTGATAACCCATCCACACATACATGTTTCAAGCCTTTCTCACAATGCAGTTGCATTTCTTGGACTTGTTTCAACCAATTCTCCTGAGACAAGCAACCACATTATCCATTTATTGCACCAAAAATAATCACTTTAAATAAGTCAATCAGCATATGATTCTTCCAATGACTTTTATAACATAATCAACTTGCTTTAACATATTTATTTGGGACTACCATACAAGTCCTGCTCGGAACATACTAAATATATTAAAAAGCACTCTCTTCCTTGAAAGAAATATGACAACCAGCTGTTCAAACCAATACCCTCAGCATCCAAACATTTAGGGCTATACATAAAGAACCATTGTCAGAATTTATTATTACCAACAGAGGTTAAGACAGAAGGAAACCACAGATATTTTTTAACAAAAAAAAAGGAAAGAAATAAGCTAAAATCAAATCAAAATAGTTCTCATTATACCATAAAACAGATGTTGGTAAATACATAATTAGATAAACTTCAGTAATTCTATTAAAATCACTAATCATCTAAGATCTAAAACTATAACATCTTAACAGAATACTCACCAAATGTTTTCCTTCCTCGTACAATGCTCTATCCATCTGACTGAAAAGCGATCTCCATCGTGCCACATGCATCTCTGGGGTATGTTTCTTTGAACATTGAGCCTCAGAGGAATGAGCAAATGAGGGATCGTTTTCTTGGTTAGACGAGAACTCTGTTGATAATAGGTAAGGCAATTCTGTTTGGATAGCATTCCTTACTCTCTTCTTGCTGCGCCTCAGAGCTTCATTCATGAACAGAACTTCAATTACACAATACGAGCATACTAAACCATATTAAAAGACTTATGCTTTAAGTTTAACAAAAGATTACCAGCAAGACGCCCTTTGATGTCCTGCTGAAGTAGGTCCAGCCACTCAGAAGCAACAGTAGCAGCTGTAAATGGAAAAAAAAATGTCAAATTAGCTCATCTGCAGTTTTTAATGCATTTGCGTATCCTCCCCGTTCATGTCTGAGGTTTCTAGAAGCATAATATCACCTATATAAATGGCCAAATTTTCTGGGAATTTGAAATGATATCAGCAAGTAGGCATATACAAAAAAAGAGGAAGCATCACATACATGTTAAGGATTACCTTTAAGTGATAAAGAGGTAATGTTATCTTGGTTTGCAGAGTGATTGTCATTTGATGCACTGCAAGCATTTTCTGATGTCTCTGTTACAGCTGATGAGAGTTTCAGGGTAAGGGCATCATTATCATCTTTTTTGGTGAACTGTGAAGTTGTAGAAATTCCACAATGAAGCTTGTCTTCAGCCATATTCATTTCTATGCTTCGATCCAAGCTGGAAGGAACAGATGGCTTATTTAAAGATACATTCGACTGATGGTTTGCTGAAACATGGGCATAGTTATGCTCTTTCCACCTATCATTAGTATCTTTACTTTCCCTACCCATTTGATCCGTAAATTTATTTTGGGTTTGTCCATCACGCTTCTCAGACCGCACTATAGCCTCTATTATGGAATGAACTTGTTTGCTATTTCTCACATGGTTAATGATCCCAGGGTTTAGTCCAGAAAGCAGTCCACTTGGAGCAGCAATTTTCATGAACCTGTTAGCCTGTTCTCTCCTTGTAGACTCAGCCTTTCTTCTAGACTTGTCGTCTTTTCTCTTTCTAGGCTGGCGGCCACGTTGCTTGGGCATTGGTACGCCTCCATGTGAAGATGAAAGGAAGCCATTCTGTTTCATTTCTTTCCACATTCTCAATGGTTCACTCTCCTCCAGTGGACCAGTAGTGCTTCCACACTCCGAGGCATCTCCAGTTTTCACCTGCCCCAACATTTTATAGGGATAAAAGGGGTTCTGTTCCACCATACTGGAAACATCTACAGTGTTCAGATCCACAGTAAGGCCCACAGAATCCACCTTATTGTGTTCATGCTCTTCATTCACTTTTGCAGGGAAACATGGTCCGCTAGTTTCTTTATTGCATTCTGATATGGCATCACATCCTACGTTTGCGGAAAAGATTTTAGTGCCAACCTGACCCAAGCTCAAACAGGTATCCTGTTCAAGAGAACCTTTGCCTGCAGTCCCTGGTACAAGTCTATCTGAAAGCACAGACGCACTTGCCACTGTAATTTGAGATACCTCATCTTCTTTACCTGGATTTCTAAGTGCTTCAGACTCTTTCATGTTAGAGGATTTCAAATTACAGGTTCTCATTCCTGGAATAAAGAGCTATTGTCAGGCACAGGTTTCAAATCACATGAAATCAACAAGATGAATGTACAACAATAAAAGAAGAAAATGAAATTTCTTTGCATCATCAGCGGATATTAATCTTTACACAAGCTACATTTAGACTACAAAATAAATAAAGAAAAAAAAATACAGTCACCTAGCCTCAATATAAATTTTAGTTTTGCATAGTCCTTTGAATGTGAGGGCTTTATGGTCCAAAAAGCAAATAAATGAATCCAAAATTATGGTCAAGTGATAATAAACAACTAGAAGCGAAGGACTTTTGCAATAAGGTATAGCATAAACATATGATTACTTAAGCCTTATAAACATGTAGGTGGAGAGAGTAGGTAGATAGGTGCAGGAATTGGCATGGTGTCTCAAGTGTACATATGAAGTGAATGGCCAAGTAGACATCTAATCCAATAGCACAGAACAAAGACTATTTCAAAAGTTACAATTTATAATCTAACTTCAGTATATAACCATTAATTCTTTTCATCAAATTCAATAAACTGGGGTAAACATTGTCTGAATTCCATTAGTATTTTTCATCATCTCCAGGATGCTGCTAACTTGCTCTGTTGCATGATCTTCAGTCATCATGCAAAAAAAATGCACACTTACGAGTCAAAAGTTATACTGCGCCCATGATCCTCAGAGTCATGATTTTTTTTACATGCAGAGTATTGTTTTTCATTAATATATTTTCCCTTTTTTGAAACAATAAATTAGCTTTCCCATATTATTCCACTTCCTTGGTTCATCCATACCACCATCCCAGGTCCTAATATATCCAAAACTCCAAGTCTCACATTATCCATCACCAGCACCACCAACCTCATCACCCCACCAGAAGCCCCATAATCATATCATCGTTCACCTTGCCATCCTCAACATGGCTACTCTTTTTTTATTTTCCTTTTTCCAGGTCTAGAATTGGAGGAAAACCTGATCAATATTAGGTGAGGGCAGACTCATCTTCATCCATTTCTTTGTAAAATCCTGTACATTTCTCACCATCTTTTTGTTTAAGTTAATTCCACTACTGTGAACAGCCTTTTTTTATTAGACTGTAAAACCAGAATTGGCAACCTTTCTATGAAAACTGACCTTTAGGCATTTGAGCAGAATCACACTTGGACCTTGACCATGTTGCAGTCAAACACAAAGCTAAACAGATGTATATGGGTTTACAAATTCACAAATTCATGTACTATTCTGATGGATTCATTGATTAATGTAAAGCCCACCTAGTTCCACAGGCTATATTTAGTTAAAATGGCTTGATATGAAGTCCTCGTGTTGGGGGGAAAAAGTTGTGTCCGAGCAGGAAGCAACCAAGCATCCCCCCGAGCAGGAGGCAACCAAGCATCCCTCCGAGCAAAAGGCAACCAAGCATCCCTCCAAGCAGGAGGCGACCGAGCGCCCCCTCCGAGCAGGGGGCGACCGAGCGCCCCCTCCGAGCAGGAGGCGACCGGGCACCCCTCCGAGCAAGGAGCGGCCGAATGGATCCCGACTTAAGGGCTTGAAAGTGCCCAAGCGGCTCCTCCGACTAGGAAGCATCCGAGCGGTAGACCGCCATTATCGTGTTCTCCCACGAATCGTGCCCTGTCCTTGCCAACAATCGATACGTATAGCCTCCCCAGACATTCAGCTTACGCAACACTTAAAACGTATGGCCTCTCCAAACGCCTATTTCACTCAACAATCAATGCATGTGGCTCATGTGGCTCACTCAACAATTAAGGCGCATGGCTCGTGTTGTCTACGAATGTTTAGCTCCACACGGCAAACCTGTTTGGCCATAAACGACAGCATGGTTCCGTAGTAATTCAAAGACTTCGGCCTGATCTCCTACGAAGACAGCATTGATTTACACGATCGAGCATTAACTTCCACTGTACGTCCAACCATACGGCAGTGCCTTCGCCCTGTCTCATCACAGGTAAACCCGTTCCCCCTATAAATAGGGAATTCCTGAGGGGGGAAGGGGGGATTTTTTCCGATTCTCTGACTCGAGCTCCGCTCTTGCATATCTTTGGGCCATCTCTCTGACTTAAGCATCGGAGGGCCGGCGCCAGAAAAACCCGGCCACCGGCTTCTTGCAGGTCTTCCGGAGGATGCCGCATATCGCCGTCGTTCGCCAAGCCTTCACGGAGCTCCTCCTTCCTGGCCCAGTGGTCGCCCCCGGGTCCAAATTCCAGCAACACCTCGTATTGACTCAAATAAGCATCACTAAATTGGTTTGTCATGTTTTCTATTGCTTTCATAGACCTATGTTCACCCAATCTAAGGTTGACAACCGTTCATCCAATCTAAGGTTGACCGCTCATTGTTCACTCACATTTCAAGCTTTTATGCCATTACAACTTCAGGAAAACTTTTATACGCATGTGTTCTCATTGTAGGTGTCATGTTTATGTCCAAGTCCGCCAATAGCTTACATTCCTTGACTGCAGGGATTTAGAAGAAGCACGGCAATAACACTTGATTGCGGGATTGATACAAATCACATACAATACAGCCGGAGAGATAACAAGACAAATCATGTACTCCATGTTCTAAGAAGAACTGGGACACTTGAATGGAAAGGGAATGTGATTTATGTGATCCATAAGAACAGCTGACAGATATCAAGTAAAATATTGCCTTTAACCCCCATAGTACCACCAAATTGTAAACATGCATTATAGACAACATGAAAACCTAGCAAAAGATGAGGTATTTACTGCATTTCAAAACCATAAGAATAGGAAAAATAGAGCAGTAGAAGAAATGACGCAAGTAATAGATGTCCAATGTTTTCCAAGACTATTCATCCAATAGATCAACAACCATATCCGAGCCAGCAAGATTATCCATCTAAGTACTGAAGGAGGCAATGTTATAATAAAGCAAGAAGCATAAATATCATAATTACTCAAACATCATAAGAATAGTATGCAAAACATGATTCTAAACCATAAAGATACTTATAAATTAAAAACCACTGATGAAGCCACTCAAATTTTGATCCGCACTCATGAGCCTTTCATAAATGAGAATACCAAGATCAGTACAAAGCATCAAGAATGACGCATATGTCAAAATTAAACCCTTATCATGGTTTTTCAAATCAGAATCTGGCCAAGAAAAGCTCCTAGCATCAGTTGCATACAAACCCACCATAGAAAGACAACAGCCACAGTTTATATAAGAGAAAAAAGAATCTTTTGACCCACTGAATTCACCAGAGAATTCCATCAAATCCTATATCATACAACAGCAGGAGAGAGATAAGAGAGGGGGGTGTTGAGATTCGGATAAAGAAAAAGCGAAAGAGGAAGTGGGGGAAAGATATCAAGATCAGCGCGAGAGAGACGGGGTCGAAAAGAGAGAAGGTGGGGACATCTAGGGTTCCGGCGAGAGAGATCAAGAAAGCAAGAGAGAGGGATGGAGGGGCAGGACAACATACCTTCGTCGGAGGAGAGTCGCCGGAGCCAGAGGAGAAGCCGGCGAAGAGCTGCCGGTACCGCGAGGAGGGCAGGGCTTGGAAGACGTCGGGATCGGGATCGGGGAGAAAGAAAGGCGAGGGAAGGGTGGGAGGCGAGAGAAAGGGGGTGTAAATAGAGTAATTGTGATGCCCACGCGCACGGCGCCGAGGTGTTTCAAATTTTGAAACCCGCTCTTGCATGGCACCACGATCGCACAGGGAAATGTTTTGATCCCAATATTCCGAATCTTGATGGGCAACGTTTCAAATTGGTCGATATAATTAACGCCATAGCATTAGCACGTGAGGTACGTTTTATTAATTTAAAAGAATTAATAATTTAATTAACGCCGGATGTGGCTGCTTCGATGCAGCCAAACAGAGTCTAAAAAGGCCCTGCACACAATCAACGGACAATAGTAATATAAAAACGAAAATTTTGATTCCAAAGTTTCAATTATTTATTACAAAGTTTGAATTTTCGCGGTTTTAGTTATACACTAAGCCCATACAAAGATTAGCAACATCCGATAAAGTTACTAATTTTAGAGAACAGTAACTTAAATAATAATATTAACTTTGCATGATTACGTACCATAGGGAAAGCTCAAAAAAGTGTATGCATGTATGTATCTGTATATAATAAATATGCCGTTATAACAATGCTTTAAATAATGATTGTTGTTTAACTGTTATCCTCTCGTAAGAGTCTATGCATAACAGCCATTTTATTGGGTTTTTTTTCTTATTTATCAGATTGAAATAAATTTATTTATGTGAATTCTTATATTACTCAAAAATAATATTTATTCTGGAAAAAATGACATTTCCAACAATTTTTGATTTCATCGTTATCTTTCTAATTTCTTTGTTATAATGACCAGAAACATTGGTCATAGTTTATTGGCCTTTTATAACCAAAGACTCAATCTATTGCTAGAGTAGGGAATGAGCCAATAAATATCGTTTCTATTTCACAACAAAAGAATAGTTTTAGAAGAGCCTCATTATATGCAGATATTATCGCCATTCAAACCTTCGTATATAGAAAATCCGTGTGCTACATAGTTTCTCTATTGACTCTAATTTTAGGCTTCACCTTTAACTACAATAATCGGATCATAAGTTTGATTTAAATTTCTTTGCCTAAGCATAGCTAACCTTTCAATTTATTTTTAAGGTAAAACTTTGTATGTATATACTACTTTAAATGCTTCTATTACATTACCACAATCCTAGATTAGGAGAACCTAGGGTTGAAGGCTTTCCAAAATTTGAACCCTCTACCATCTTCTAATTGTTGTAAAGCTATGCACGAAGATTTCATTCTATGCCTTATTTTGCTGCCAATTAGCATGATAAGTTGTGAAATCCCGATCGCTAAGGATCTCTATTTTTATCGGAGTTTTGCATATATGCCCTATAAAAATAACTAATGACATATTTATCCTTAAAAGTTTTAATTTACATATTTACCCTCACTACCAATGGTATCATGTAAATTTATCATTGTCATCAACCGACATTGGATGTCGTCATCCCGAACATTTTAGGACATTGTGAAATAGCATCTAACATCATGAAAAGACTTTTTCACCCCTCAAACCTTAGCTTATAAATTAATTTTTTTAGTGAGGACGTAAATATAAATTTTCATGCCTCAACTTTTTGCAATATATCGTCTCGTAGGGGGACTACAAATTCTGACCCACCCGATCCTCCTCTCTTTTTTTTGTCTCTCCCCTCTCGAAACCATACCTCACAAGAAAAGGAAAAACATGCCGGTGACGACCTCGACGGTGCCCCCCCCCCCAAAAAAAAAAATTCCAATAAATATTATTCCCATTTCACAACAAAATAATAGTTTTAAAAGAGCCTCATTATATGCGGATATTATCACCATTCAAACCTTCATATATGAAAAATCCGTGCGCCCAGAGTTTCTCCATTGACTCTAATTTTATGCTTCACCTTTAACTTCAATAATCAGATCATAAGTTAGTTTTAAATTTCTTCGCCTAAGCATTGCTAACCTTTCAAATTTTTTTTTAAGGTAAAACTTCGAATGTATATACTAATTTAAATGCTTCCATTACATTACTACAATTCTAGATTAGGAGAATCTAGGGTTGAAGGCTTTCCAAAATTTGAAATTTATACCATCTTCTAATTGTTGTAAAGCTCGGCATGAAGATTTCATTCCATGCCTTATTTTGCTGCCAATTAGAATGGTAAATTATGAAATATTGATCGCTAAGGATCTCTATTTTTATCGAATTTTGTATATATGCCCTAAGAAAATATCTAACGACTTATTTATCCTTAAAATTTCAATTTACATATTTACCCTCATTGCCAATGGTATTATGTAAACTTATCATTGCCCTGAACTTTTTAATTCATCGCAAAATAGCTTTTGACATCATGAAAAGACATTTTCAGCCCTCAAACCATAGCTTATAAATAATTTTTTTTAGTGAGGACATAAATTTAATTTTCCATGCCTCAAATTTTCGCATTTTACCGTCTCTTAGGATAACTATAAGTCTTGACCCACTCAATCCTCCTCTCTTTTTCCTGCCTCTTTTTTTTTTTACTAAAATAGATATTTCATACATTGCGAATACGAATACATCCAATGAAATTAGTAAACCATAGGTCCCGAAATACTCTGGACAACTCCCTCTTCCCGACCTACAGGGTGCTTCCTAAGTGGCTTGCTACATAAGTAGCCATCTAGTCCTGAGTGGCTCAATAATGTATACCTTTTTTTTTTTTTTTTTTTGCTGAAAGCGGGTATTTCATACAATACGTGTACGAATACATCCAAGAGAATCAAAATAAAGCAACTCGCGGAGCGCATGTGGCAGCTCCTCCTCCCCCGACCAAAGGGTGTATCCTGAGTGATGGGCCGCATGGGCCGCCACCCAGTCGGCTGCCCCATTGGCTTCTCTAAATACATGCTGAGCCTGAAAGTCTCTCTCATCTCTCATCATACTCCCTATGTCGCGGATCAAGGGGTGGTCTGTACCATCACCCGTCGTCCCCCTCCGAATCCATCCGATAACCGTGGTGGAGTCGCCCTCCAAAATGATCAACCTGGCCCGCAGGATCATCCTCGCATGGCGCACGCCCGCCCAGGCTGCTCGAAGCTCTGCCTCCGGAACCGACGTGTCGAACAGCTGACAGCCACCTGCTGCAACTACCCTGGTGTGCGGGCCTCGTATAATAAAGCCTGCACCACCCCGCGTGCCGCCGTCCAACACCGACCCGTCAAAATTAACCTTGAGGAAACTCGGGGGTGGGGGCTCTCAGGTGAAAAACACCATCTGGTGGGCTGCCGAAGCAGATGGGGGGCCCCAGGTGTCCCGAGCTATCAAAGGTCTATCTGAAGAGGTGGTGGGTACAATCTCAGAAGCCTGAACACGAGCAAGCTCCGCAGCAAACCTCGGTGACACCCTGCGCTCACCGAGAGTACGAGCGTTTCTTGCCAGCCAAATCTGGTGCGCTGTGCTAGTCGCTCTAATGGCCTCCTGACACATCCCCGAACTAGGTAGCCCCTGCCGTATCATATGAAGAAACTGTATACCTTTATCTAGAAGTTCTATCTTCAAAACTTGTATGTCTTTCACGAGTGTCTAGCTTAGATCATTGGCTAGCGATGCTTCGTTTTATACTCAATCAAGACATCAGTAGGCCGGTCTAGTGGTTTTTTACTATGTTTTCAAACGAGGAGCGAACGAAATTGTGAAAATATTTTTCTCAAACTAATACTGATTCTAATAGAAAATTCTTAGGATTTTTTGCCAAAATCCTTTAAATCCAATAGCTCCGTTACCAAAATCCTTGCCAACTATACCCTGCACCGCACCACCAGTCATTTATTACTCCAATCCCAAGATGCGAGCGGTCCCTTGCAACTATAGGCTTTTCATGTTAAGCATGGAACCCGTTGTTCCGGAAATATTAACTGCTGGATAACAGAGTTCAAACAAATGAATTAATTAGCTAATGTAAACCGGATTGTGATCCCATGAATAAAAGCATCAATGGATTGGCAGCCACAAGAAAAGGCATACAAAAAGAGATGATAAATTTTTAAAATATGTGCAAATTAATATGGTGATCGTATTTTGTTGTACGATTTGCATCTCCATGCACACATACAACTTACAAGGAAGATGCTTTTCCAAGAGTAAGATAACCATGACGTACTGTTGACTGAACTGATTACTACCTGTTCGAAAGTTAGGAAGACGAGCATGGTGCGCGGTGCATGCATTTGTCGAAAGACAGATTACTTAAATGTTAAGCAATAGCCAACACCATTAAATTAATCCTGTTGTTATTCATTCTTTCACTCATCATATGACTCCTTGAGCATATAAGTACTTCCTACCATTTAAAGATGCATTTCGCGTCTTTACAAGAATTTCTAGGAAACATTTTCCGAGCAGTACTTAGAAGGTTCGTGCGTTCTACTGCCAGGAGCTTTTAACACATTACTGATTTAAGGCAAGGTGAGTAGATTTGCATGGATATTTTCATGCTTGGGTTGCTGAGTTGAGACGCAGACGAGCTTTGTATTTGCTAGATGCAACGAAGCAAAATATAGCCACCAAAATGGAACAAAGGACAATGGCTGCTTATCGTAGTGCTCATGTGATAGGTCCCAACCAAAGATGGAGATGGAGTCAAACGAAAGAAGAAAAAAAAATAGTAGACTACAGCGGTGAAAGCAAACCATTGTACATTCAAATGAAATAACTCTCTTTGAATGAGAGTAAACTCATACAAGGCAAATGCTCTACTTTGTGCCAAACCTGAGTGCATGGCATCGAACCTCTTCTCACATACGACTTCATGCCCAAAAAGCCCCCAGTTCCAAGCATCTCCTGCTTCCTCCGTCGTCACGGCAACCGAACTATTCTTCCTCCCGCTCCCATCACGGCCCTCCTCTCCACATACTTGCCTCATCGCCAAACTACCCTCCACTCCCTAGAGTTCCGACACGGTGGCTGCCGTGCATGGGCTATGATTCAAAGACATCAGATAGCATGAGTTCGGCTTCCAAACTTGTCAGGATCGGAAGCACCCATCATTTCTTTCCCCTTCAGCCAAAACCGTGTCCACAAGATTTGCTTTCCAACGATAATATTTGATGGTTGCTAGCTCCATCACCATGATGGTCGACTTCACCTCCGCTAGGTCCTTTCACATCCTCCATGCGATCTACTTCTATCAGATAGGCTTGCAGAGTCTTGCTCCGATGCCCTAAAGTAAACTTCTTGTTGCATTTGAAGTAAAGTCCTCGTTCCCAACAATGCTGCATATCCTCCCATAATATGTGTCGGATCGATACTGGAGCAAAAAGCAGCAATGCAAAGTAAACGGGTTCGAAAGTTCACCGCTATGGACTGCTTTTTACTTTTGCTCCAACCTCTCCTCCCACATTCGAACACTCATAGTTGCTTCTTGCAAAGAATGGGGTCGTCTCATGCACACCTCCTTTGCAATCTCTTCCTTGAGTCCTCCAACGAAAGTACCAAGGAGCGCATCCTGTGTCCAAACTTCTCAAATCCGGTTAGCCAACTTCTCAAACTCTTATTGATACTCCCACCAAGCCTTGTTGCTGAACACAAAAGAGCTTTTCCTTGAAGTTCACATCCTTGTTAGGGCCGAACTGGGCTAACAATTCTTGCTCGAACACCCTCCAAGTAATGAGTAGAGAGAATGAGACGGCGGTTTCCCGTCGATTGGTCAGAACTCCTTGGCCTTCGAAATACTGCTTAGCACGATCTAGCCAAACAATGAGATCATCATCGGTAAACCGTGAAAAGTCCATTCTTGAACGACGTTGGCCCCCCCACGAACTCCTCCAGTCGCCCGAGTACTACCCCTCCTGGTGAAGTTGGTAGTGCTAACGACTACTCGAACGAAAATTGTGGCTATGCAGTAAGATATTGAACGGCCTCCAAGACCTCCACAAGCCGCCCATCCACCCACTCCTCCAAGCCACGCCAACTCCTTATGTAGGATGCTTAGCTCGAGTTCCATCCACTCGATACTCTCCTTGTTCGTAATGGCTCTTATACCAGTTGATAGGTCCCAACCACAGATGAAGTTAAACGAAAGAAGAGAAATAATTGGTAAACTACAACGGTGAAAGCGAACCACCGTACTTTCAAATGAAATAACTCTCTTTGGATGAGAAAAAACCCATACAAGGCAATTGCTCTACTTCGTGCCGAACCTACATGCATGGCGTCGGACCACCTCCCACATCCACAACTTCATGCCCAATCTACGTGTGTGGCTTCTGCCCCCAATTCCGAATGTCACCTGCTTCCTCCATCATCATGGCAACCAAACTATTCTTCATCCCACTCCTATGGCGACCCTCTTCCTTTCCACATGCTTGCCTCGTTGCCGAATGACCCTCCGCTCCCCACAGTTCCGACGCGGTGGCTGCTGTGCGTGGGCTATGGTTTAGAGACATCAGATAGCGTGAGTTCAGCTTCCAGGCTGGTCAAGGCCTGAAGCACCCATCATCTTGTTCCCAAATGAGCAAAGATATCTTGGAGACATATGTAGAAGGCCAGATGAAAATCAAGCAAGCAGAAGCTCAAACTACAAGGTAGAGGTCCTTGATTACGGAACTGTACGTGAAATTATATTGAATGGGATGGCATTTACTCTGCATAAGTAACAAGTAACAGATCTGCCCTGTATCGGTGCAGCTACCTTCATTGGTAGCACAGGAGAATAAGTAGATCATTGCAATACAGTTTCACAATGAATCAGAGTTGTATCCTCTTTATGGATTCACCTTCTAATCCACAATTGGATCATCAGTTTGCAAGTTTGCAAACCACACCATCTATATATGACTTCCTAGTTTCAGGTTTTAAACAGAATTGTTCTAATTTCCCTCGAAACAAAGAGAAACAACTGGGTTAGCACGGCTTCTGTGACTGAGAGACGACAACAGGGCAAGCTGAGAAGGTTAAAATTCCCTTTTTTTTGAACAATTTTATAACTGAGAAAATAAATCAGAATTTTTAAGATGATCCAGTCCCGAACAATTACAGCTAGGATTAAATCTGGAGAAAAGAAAGAAAAAAAGCCACAGCCGAGCTCATCCCTCCACATCTGCTGTTGAAAAAAAAGAGCAATCTCCCCTCGATGACAGAGAATTCAGAATCACCCCTAGCTTTTGCAACAGAACAGAGAAGCACTAGCCGGGATCAAAAAATTTCAATAAAGCAAAAACAGGAGTAATTACACAGAACATGAACCTTTTTATTCAGAAACTTTTATTCATGCTGCGAGAAAGCATTCATATAGACTAGAAAATGTATTATCGCCTACAATAAACAACATCATCTACGACAATCAAAAAAACATGAATCCAGGCAACTTGCAATCTACAATAATTTGACAAAAACAACATCACGTAGCAAAATAGACAAGTAAATTTGAGCATCAAAATATCAGAAAACAAGAGCAATAAAGACTGAAATTAGATTAAAAAAACCTGCATCCTCTTTACGATGTAAAAAGAATTCTTCGTCCTTGATATCTCCCAACTCTCCAATCCGTAATAAAATTATAACTGATAAAATTGCACATTTTTTCAGCCAGAATAACCTCCCCAAACAAAGAAATGAAGAATCATTGCTAGGGACCGAAATGAGCGAGACAGATTGATCTGTAGGCTCTTAAAAATACTTCTAAATTAGTGCATAAAACGGGTTAGATTCTGCATAACGATGATAAGGAGGTCAGATAGGAGCGAAAGACGTTCAAATTAATCATAATCTGAAGAAAGATTATCATTTGAACTATGCAACTGGTCATCACGCGACCTTATCAATCATCAATTGATTAAAGCCCCCATAACAACAACACACTAGATCCAAAATTTAAAATAATAATAACAATAATAATAATAAAAAAGATGGTAGCCTCAGAAGGAAGGCAGTAGTAGGATTGTAATCACAAAATTTCAGACAAAACAAATTCCACAATCTACATCACAGACTCCATCAAGAGTGAATAATTAAAGAAAAAAAAACAAAATTTCAAAATTTTCAAAGAAACTTTGAGGAAATAAAACCGATTTGATAGCAAAAGGGCCTCAGAGAGAATATTAGATTTCGTCGACATAGGACAATTCAGACATATGCTTGTCATTATTGTTCTTTGATCATCGGCCCCGAGGAAAAAAAAAAACAAAAAAAAGCCCAAAAGAGAAAAAAATGCCGAAAGAAAACAATCCTAACCCTAACCCTTGGAGAGATTTAGGAAAGAGATGGGACTCGGAATATGGGTGGTGATATATCAGGATTGTCGGCAAGGCTTCTCGCCATTACGACGAACGAGACCTAAAACCAGTTAATCGTCATCGTCCTCATCCCCATATCGATCTAAGAAAGGGAAAGGGCAAAAGAGAGAGAAAGCAAGCCTAAACTTACGATACCAAGCACACGAAACCGCCACAGAGAACTGAGGGAAGTCCCCTTGGAGGAAGAAGAAGGAGGGCTGATGCCAAGAGAATGAAAGATCCAGGTCCGATGGCATCCTTTTATAGTGGTCTGAGGGTTAGGGTTTCGTCAGGTGTCTCTTGGGGCTGCATCTCAACCGTCTGTTATTGTGCATGCGTAGGATCCGCAGGGTCTGGACTCAATCGCTTATAATTGCCTTCATTGTTAGATTTCACGCCCTATTCGTCAACCGACCTTAGCTCAGTTGGTAGAGCGGAGGACTGTAGTAGTGCAGATGATCCTTAGGTCGCTGGTTCGAATCCGGCAGGTCGGATGCTATTTTATTTAATATTTTTGTTTATTATTTTTTTATTTTTATTTTAAAAATAAAATAGCTGTTTTTTTATGTAATAGAAGTTATATTTTTTCAGCTCGTGTGCTGATGCGAATTTTAATAAATAATTTAAATGAATGAATAGTGAAAGTGCTTACTGTTTAGAAGTTAGTAACATACATATGATGCAACAAGACTGCTTTGCACAGCAGGAAAAGTAATTATTATAATGTTATAATAATCATCTTTTAAAACCTTAATTTGAGGAAAGGATCTATACATCCACCATTATCAGAGAGGAGAATGTGACAAAAAGAGATAGGAGTGTATATGATTGTGATTTATCCAAATTTTTTATCATGAGATTTATTTTAATAATTCAAGTTTTTCTGAAAGTTTATAATTCATGCAAGTAGATAACGAGTTAATCACATTTTCACTGCCGATGATGTCACTTGTTGTATCCTTTCTTTAACAAAGAGGACGTATCAAAAGAGATGAGAACCTCGTGGCCACGCTTTGCTAGAATGATCGCAATATATACATTTAATAACTCTCTAGACGCATGAGATACGTATGACTGACACACTATTTGGATTCATATTTTCTAGAGCTGATTTTTTTTTTTTTTTACCTCACATGGACAACATTGGCCATTTAGGTTATTTAGATTTTATATCAGTGCACCACCTTTTAAATCGATCCATATTTCATGCCTGCGAAAGTTCTGAGATCAGAGATTAGGAGGCCAGACTTGTGACGGCCCAGGATCGTTGGATCTTTGAGCAGTCTGTGGTCGGAGCTGAGGCCAGAGCTGCGTGGGAGGGTATCTTGTACGCAAAGTGAGTGCTAGACGCGGACCGCATTATCCTTGAGGGGATTCTGCTACGGTGATCGAGTGAATTCAAAATTCAAACAGTGCAGCCGGCGGGATGCGACTGATCCATAACATCCGTCGACTCTTAGGTGAGTGCATCTTCCATCGGGCCACTCATGCCTATAGAGAAGCGAATAATGCGGCTGACTGGGTGGCATCCTTTGCAGCTCAGCATTCCGGAGGTTTTATTTGGGACAACCACTCCTTGGTTCCGGTGTCCTTGTATTCTCTTATTCTCTTTGATTTTATGGGCATACCTATTGTGTGTGAGTCGCCGTTGTACAAAAAAAAAAAAAAATTCTGAACTCAGAAGTCCTCAGGTCCGCAACCTTCAAATCTCTCACCTCTCGTTTCCCCTCCGAGCTCACCCTCATCGAGAGTTGATTAAAACACCTTTATTCTGCAATATCACTTGCATCATTTCAAGAGCACAGGAGAAATGTTCCCTTAAACGGTAAAAGTTGCTGGCTAGATGATCACTGCGATATGTCACTATGGTCTCTATAACTTAATTGCACACCTTTATTCTGCAATATCACTTGCATCATTTCAAGAACATAGGAGAAATGTCCCCTTTAAACAGTAAAAGTCGCCGGCTAGATGATCACTGCGATATGTCACTATGGTCTCTATAACTTAATCGCCCATCTTGTTCACTTGTTCTGAAAGAAAGCCAATCCCTCTTAGATTCTGAAAGTATCCAGAATAAGGACTGGAAATTCATTATGCAGCGTAACTTTTAGCTAAAGAGGTAAGAACTCCAGAAATCCCTGAGGTGGAAGGAAGTTACCATCTGCTTTACTAATGGTTAACTATGGATGACACTTTGTTCAGTGGTTGGAATACCTGAAAATACAATCGAAATGGATACTTAGAAAAAGAAATGAGGATTACCACTATCCTAAAAACTCACTGATGACCAGAACTGGATATATCTTTGGTCAAAGATTTATAAAAGCTAAAATCAGTACAGTAGATTAAAATCTTCTGAACAAGCCCAACAACTACAATGTGTTATAGCAGCTAAAATATAATGCCCTGCTTTGAACAACAAAACCAGTGTATAATGTGTCAACATTTCCCATCCAGTTAGCTACAATTTACAGAAAATAAAGAAAGGGAGAACGATGCATGCTATCAGAATCTTGCTGGAAAATGATAAGAAATCCAGATTTCCAAATCCTGAGACCAAGATGAATCAACTTTATGGCCTCTCTGAAAGCTCCACCAAGGGAATGTTGTACTCTGAAGCTTGTGTCTCAGCTTCTGCTAGCTCTAGTTCTATCCACAATTTTCGTATGCTGATCCAATGTCACAAGAATTTGGGGCATTGACATGCCTACAGAGATTCAATCTCCCAAGAAATTAAGCCGAAACGAATCGATCGAATAGACATGAAGAACTGGGTGCTGACCTCTCTACCGGTGTGGTGATGGTGGTGGTGGTGGAAGCAGGAGGCCTTGGAGTCGGAGGCGTCGGTGGGGTCGTCAACGTCGGCGCCTGCAGGGATGAACAGCTCCCGATGTCTCTCCCTGCTCGCCATCGGAATCGACGACTTGTCATCGCCCATCACCTGTTCGCCTTTATGCGCCTTTTCTTATCTAAGAAACTTTTAGTTTCTCATTAAAATATGCCGACGCAGGGATCAAGGAGAATCGGCGGAGAACGATTCCCCTTCCGACTGCTGCATTGCGCAATATCCTACAAAATGCTTTGAAAGCCATCGAACGGCTGATACCAAAAAAAAAAAAAAAGTGAATCATTCTTTCGCGCGACAAATGCAACCCGAACCTGTTTTGATTCCCTGGCTTCTCTACTTCTCATTGAAAATCGAGATGGAGGAGGAAGCTATTGACAATAGAACTTTTGAAACTAAAGCTTTTGGAAATAGAGTTTTTATAAAAAGCTGTTTGTTGTTTGATAACTACATTTTTAAAATATTGTGACACTTCAACATGTGTTTGGTAAACAAATTTAAAAATACTTTTTGGTATGACAATATGACCATAAAGGACATAGCATAGACTTATATAACAGAGCATAATAAAATATAATATGTATTAATACATAAATATATAATGTAGTATAATATTACTATAATATAATATAATATTAGTATAATATAGTAATATAATATTGTATACTATAGCATAATAATTTAATAAAATATTAAATTATTCAACATAGCATATCAATGTATTATGATATAATGTAATATAATATTATATTTATAGTATAATACAATAATAAAGATATAAAATATTATAATTATTAGCGTAAATTAATTTCTCATAATATAACATAATATTAAATTATTTAACATAACATATTAATATATTATGATATAATGTAATATAATATAATATTTATAGTATAATATAATATTTATAATATAATATAATAATAAAGGAATAAAATATTATAATTTTTAGTGTAAATTAATTTTTTACCCTCCTAATGACCATTTATCTCTATAATAAATTTTCTAGCAGATTTTCAAGATTATAAGGAGACATTTTGTGTAATTGTTATATTTTATCATGGGTATTTTGGTCAAAGAAACAATTTTCCGACCGAGCTTAAAAGTGTTTTTTCGGAAAGCTCCAAAATGGAGCTTCTCCCAAAAAGCTATTTTTAGGTTTTTAGAAAAGCTAAAACATTTTTTCAAAATTTTTACCAAATACGTCTATTTTATCTAAAAGTACTTTTGGAAAGCCAGGGCCTAAAACCAGCTGAACGAAGCTTCCTCACGGATAGGAAAAGGCTCGGTACTGTAACAACAGGGGGCGTCGGCTCAAATTACAAGCGTTTCTTCTCGACGTGGCAAGAGAATATTGGTGTAACTCGCGAGACACAATTGCAAATCTGCATCGCATTGGCCCATCCAAGGGTTGTCTGATGGATGGGCGCTCTAAAAGTAGAGGTGACCAACTAACCTATTTAACTTATTTTAATACATTATAGATTGAGTTCGATTACCTATTTAATGAATGGGTCAAGTTCGAATTGATAGATTTTTAATCTATCCGATATTCAATCCGATCTGTATCTCATCTAACTCGACCTGATTGCCACCCCTGATCCAAACCATATCTGCAACATCATAAATGATGGGGTCGTCCATCATGTCTATCAGGTTGTATCTTGGTTTCCTTTTAGTTTCCATTGGATGAGTGAACTAACCCGTTGGATGGCCACAATCTTTAGGTTGCATGTTGGTAGTAATAAGGCTACACATGAGTCGGGTTAACTTATGACTCGATCTAACAGTCTCACTTAGATTTGATCCGACAGATTTGCTCGGACTTGATCCGCGATTTAAGGACTTATGGCCAGATAGGGTTCCAAATTTAGACTTGTTTCACATTTTAGATTGGATCTAGGTTTATTAAGTCCATCATCACTTAATTGGTACGAAATAAATAACATTGTCATCATACAAATCCAAGTTTCTCAGTATGATTTTATTTACATGACATAGAAGATGTTGTGGCAATTTTGATAGCTGAGTAATATCTTTAAATATCTTTTATCTATGCTTTGTTTCAATTTATTAGATATCTTTAAAGATCATAATTCATATAATCCATAGGAAATACTTAACTATCGAAACTCTTCTAAATTATTTTTGATCCTTGTTGGAAAAAAATTATTATGTTGAATATGTCATAACATGCTTCCATATTTTACAATGAAGCTAAGATTTTTTTTGGGTCCAAATTTAACTCTTTCACTTTAAATATCTATATATGTGATCCGGATTCAATCAGGATTCAAATTTTTTGAGTTGGAGCTGGATTATATATGGATCCTACCGATTCGAATAATTTATTGGGTCAAAAATTTTAGCCGTAGATTGTATCTGACCCAATCTAATTTTTTATTAGTTTAAGTTTGGATCCAAGAAATCGAATTAGATTGGGATTATGTCGTCCAACCCCATCCATTTGCACCCTAGGTGGCACATAAGTTTTCCCAAGAGTTTGCAGGGCTCGGGGAGGCGGAGGTACAGTAACTATTCTGTATTATGCACGTATGTGGTTATGCATGTGCTCGTGTGTGAGCATGTACACTTGTTGTATGAGTAAATACGTGAACTATTCTGTATTACAAAAGTTTTATAGTTCATATTTTACAGATGAGATGAATCTTAGTTGTATATTTGGAATTTTTTCATCCATGTTATGGTGCATACTAATTAATGTAAATATTTATATACCGGGTCAGTTTTAGAAGACTTAAATATATATTAGATGCTGATAGGCCTTATAAAGTTGTTTAAGATTTATTTACCTTATTAAGTTTCGCTGCGATCAATTAATCATTTGCAAATTAGATTTTGGAAAAGTAACTGTCCTAATCTAAGAATGATTTTCTTTATTCTCAAAAGAGAGAGAGAGGGAGAGAGTTTTCTTTCTGGATTCCTCCTCCTTAAAGTGTAAGTTTAAAATCTCTTTCCTACTGAGTTTTGGCATGATTTAACTATTTAAGGGAGAAATTTGAACAAGGCTATTATCAGAATTGCAAAGTTTTGAGATACAGTGTCACAGTTATAGGGTAGGGAAAAATATATTTAAATTTGCAAAATGGAAATTGAAATTGATAGTTCTATGCACGACACAAGATGGATTTTTCTAGGTCCTTGTAGGAACCTAGAAAAATGATGCTTGTCATGTTTGGCAGCCTCAAAAGTAGTCCAAGCTTCAAAGCAACCCAAAACCAATTCATGTAGGGTGAAAAAATAAAGAGAAAAAAAAAGGAAAGGTAAAGAAAAGAAAAAAAAAATAGAAGGAAAGAAGAAGAAAAAGTGGAAAAAAAGAATAAAGGAAAAATGAAAAGAAAGAAAGAAAGGAAAGAATTTGAGAAAGGAGGAGAACAAGAAAAAAATAAACAAAGGAACAAGATGAGAAAAAAGAAAAATAAAAAGTGAAAAAAGGAAAGTGAGAAGAAAAAAAAAAGCGGGAAAGAAAGAAAAGAAGAAGAGGAGAAGGATGAAGGATATCTATTGAAATGTATAATCGGAACTACCATTGAGCCAAGACTGGACATTGGGATGTCTGGTTAATGGAGAAATTGAAATATCCCTATCTCATATAACTTAAAATCATGTTTCAAAATTTGTTGCATTTAAGCACTAATACAAGTTTCAACCCATTTTATATATCAAGTTGCTGAGTTATACAGTGCATAATACAAATTTCTCAATTGGCTCCATCTTTCTTTTGTCACACTTCATCCAATTCATCAATTCATGCAAAAAAACTAATCTTCAATATATCTCCTTTCACACGCGCGCACACGCAAATCAGCTCTTAATCTCTTCTTAAGAGGACATATGAGGGAAATTAAGTAAAATAGTGCAGCCATGTGCAAAATGTCCGAAACCCAAGTACATCCCACCTGCCTGTTTTTTTTTTTTTTTTTCCCCTATCCGAGTCAGCGACAACTCAGGCATCATCCACCGGAGGACGAATGACAAATCTTGGTGGGGCCAAAAACTAAAATGACATTATCTTTGCGGTATCTTCCACAGGAACATTCTAACCCAACCTCCGCCCACTTTCCCACCACCCTCCGCCCATCTTTTTATCTTCGCACCGCCCTTCCAATCCTAATCCCCAATCGATTCGCGAGCATCGACTTCGGAACCTTTGGTCGGTTGATCGCGGAACCATTTCTTGGCGTTCCGAAACCCTAGTTTCGACCCTTCCAGGTAGCTCCCTGTTCTCCCTGGTATTGGAACCCTAAATTCCTGGGAGGGAACGCAAAGGCGATGGTTTTCTACTTCAAGGCCCGGCCGGAGGCCGGCAACTACACCATTTTCATGGGCTTGGACAAGCACGAGAACGAGGAGCTCATCAAATACGGGTTTCCCGAGGACATCTGGTGATTCTCGTAACCCCCATAGTCTGTCCCCTTGCTCAGAACTCCACAAAATTAGATCTTTTTCTCATAGCTTTCAGCCTACTGCATAAATTTCTTAAAATTAAATCTTTCTATTGCTACAATCTTATATTGCATTCTGTCGCTTCGTATGCTATGCATGGGTTGCTCGTCATGTTTTTCTTTATTTCTGTTGGTTTCCCCCACCAAAGACTCCACTTTATTTTGGGTTTGGAGGTTCCATCTCTATATTATATTGCCAAATGATTATACGGTTGGGTTTGAACGTTAATGTGGGTGATGGCCGTTAAGGTCATCGACAAATCCATGCCTGATTTCATGCACATTTTTGGACTAGTACTACCATCTCCATGTACTATTGAGAACTGAAAGAGTGCTGCATCTCTACGAACTTTGTTGCTAAAAGTTTTCCGGGTATAGAACGTATGCATATGGATCTTGATAATATCCTCGACAAATTACAAACTTGTTGATGATATTAGAAGACTTTTTAGCTGTTGCATCTGACAATTTTCTGTCTCATCCTTAGAATCTCTGTAGTGGATGTTCGCTTTGGGGGTGCGAACATATTCAACAATTGATCGGTTGAATGTTTTCACCAGTACTCATTAGGCCAGTAATTCTTGCAGGTTTCATGTGGATAAGATGTCTTCTGCTCATGTCTATCTAAGGTTGAACAAAGGACAGACAATTGATGATATAAGCGAAGGCTTATTGGAGGATTGCGTGCAGCTCGTCAAAGCTAATTCAATTCAAGGCAATTTCTACCATGCACAATTATTTTTTTAACATATCTTTTGCTATAATATTTGTTCTTGCATCATTAGTATTTGAGAGTACTGGTTAAAAGTGAGAGGTTATTGTGAACTGGGAATTGCCCCTGTCATTACACCACTCTGCCTAATAAGCAGAGGTTCTAGTTTGAATCTCCAGCGATGCATCCCCAATTATTGAGATTGGGGAATTGCGATACTGGATCATTCTCCCTCGTTTTCTCTCAAAAGATGGAATTTTATTTTTACTCAAATGAGAATGTTATTTGGTCCATCGGCATGTCTTCATTTGTTGATTTTCTTCTAGTAAATGCTTACTGTATTTCTTGCTCCAGTAATGAATCTTTTTGTGCTCACACCTATGCAAAGGTAGCTTTCTTTCTCTGTATGACCTATGAATTCACTTTGCAGGAAATAAGATGAATAATATTGATGTTGTTTATACCCCATGGTATAATTTGAAGAAGACTCCTTCCATGGATGTTGGGCAAGTGGGCTTTCACAATTCTAAAATGGTGAGCAACTATTATCATCCAGTCTGATGTTCTTATACAGACAGGAACATCAACATGCAAATTTGCAAATTAGGTAGCACTCTGCATTGCACATGTTTCATTCTTGAAATATCTCATTAGGTTCTTGAAATATCTCACAGGAAGGAGCAATAACTACTTCAAATGGATAAACGTTGTAAAATATGTCGAATTTTTTCACTAGAATGGGCAATAATAACAAGGGAGTTATGGTTTCTTGTTATCTTAAAATAAGAGTGCATTATCTATAGTGAGAATTTGTCTTTGGAAACTTAAAATGGATACATCAGGTTTATGCTTCACATTTTCACCAATAGCTCCATTTTCAAATACATCATCTTTAGCAGCAAAAATTGGCCAACTTTATTCTATGAACATATTCATCACTACAGTGTAGATAGAAGTGGAGCATAATATGACTATATGCAAGGGACTTGGTACTTCACAGATTGAAAAAGGTACACACACACACACACACCCCTTTAATAAAAAAGGTTATACACCTTCATGGCAAGTCATCCATCATCATCTTCAAGACTTGCATCATTTTGAAACTCAACTTTTCCTCCAGATTAGAATGTGCTACCTTGAAATGTATGCATTGTTATCTTTGTCTATCAATTTTGATGGACAACAAAGTTCTCTATGCTGTATGTTCTGATCTATGTAGTAACCAAAATACAATGTTAAAAGCTTCTTTTATTAGTTTATTTCCAAACAACCATGTAAATTTTCCCCAGTGCTGCTTGAGGCTTGTTGTGTAGATTGTACTTGACTCTGTTTCTTGTTGACAGGTTCACACTGTAAGAGTAGAAAAGCGCATAAATGAGATTGTTAACAGGTTGAATAAGACAAAAGTAGAACGGAGGTCAGACTTAAAAGGTAGAGTTTTGCAATTGGAGTGACTAATTTTGCAAAAATTCTTTTATTCATTCTTGTGATGTTTTTGTTTGATAATTTGAAGTTGGCGATATGTTATTGTTTTACATCTGTATATTCAATCTGGAAAATAAAAGCACTTTTGATTCTGCATTAGTCTATCTTGCTATTAATGGACAATGGCAAGTCTTATCTTACTAAAGCAAAGTTTGTGTATAATATTGAAAGTGTAAGATGGATTTAATTATTTATAAATGCTTAGCTGTACAAACATAGCAAGCAGCACCACAATTGATCGTTTGAAGCAAGGTTATCTCTTCAGCCTTGACTGCTGTATAAAATAAACCAAACCAAAAATCTTATTCTTTTTGCAAGGGCCAGGCCTAATGGATCATTTATTCATGCTAGGAAATTTATACTTATGATAGATCAAGTGAGACATCAGAGAGGACTTCTCTCTCTCTCTCCCTCTCTTGCCATGATCGTTTCCATCTAGATGTTTTAGGTCTTTCTCATGTTCTTTGATACTTTGACTGCCTTTTTTGGCATTTGCTGCATTGCGATTCTGCAATGCTCTATTATCTCAGTTAAATCATGCATTGTCTGTTAACAGTTGCATTCTGTATGAATGCAGCCTGACTCAGATTTGTGCAGAAAGTTTCCTACTACATGTCACTAGCATCAAACAATTATATGGTATTCTTCATCTTCTAATTCTGTTTGGATAATTCTTTTGACTGTTGGTTATTGGTTAACTGATGTGCACATTACTGGACTACCTTTTTCTGGTTCTTTATTGTTCAACTTTTATGTTGCCCCCAGTTGCTTGCCTTATCCTGTATGAATGCAACCATCTTGTTGCTGGCTCTCATATCATATGGCACTCTTTTCCCTTTTAATTCTGTCTGGAGAATTGTTACCTCCTGCCCCATGATGCTGCCACATTCCCCCAGGGGGCCCAAAAAATAATATATAAAAAATGAAAATCTTTTTCTTTTCTATTATGTATCGAATGCACCAATTGTGATTATAACGGATAAGGTTCCGTTCGTAGTTTACTCGAAATGGACTCTGATACCTATGTTCCTAGATAGAAAGGCTTGGCCAATAAGGATCCATAATCCAACTCAGTAGTGGGACAGCGTTGGGTTGTTGGGGTTATGGTAAATGGGTTATGACAACTCTTTTGCTGGTATCAGTTCATCATAATGTTCAGAGATGTGTCTGCTGGCTTGGATGCCTTCTTTTGGTTTACATAAAGAGTCGACGAATCATTATTTACGGTCACAAGTACTATGGCAATTTGACAGATTATTGTGTTTATTCTCTTGTACAGCTGAGCGAGAAGCAGTCAATGTGGCAGAAAGAGCTGAAAAGAAAGTTCACCTACGAGAGAAAGTAAGTCTTATAATTTTTTTCCCTGTGGTGTTTAGTTTGATCACTCGGTGGACAAGAAACTTGTGTATGCTTGATGAAGATTATAAGTCAATTATCAGCCACAAGCAGGAGGAAGGGAACGACCATTTTTTCCTTTCTTGGGGGGTAGGCAAAGAAGGGGGAAGATAGAACTATTATGCTAACTATTATAGTAGATAGTATGGTAGTTAACCATACCAAATTTTTTATCATAGTACATTACTTCATCGTGGGCGGATAGCGGGGATCGAACCTGCATCTTCTCCTTGGCAAAGAAATTTTTTACCATTCAACCATATCCACATTTTCTTCGTTCCTGATACGCACGCATATGTCCACACATATATGACATATATCATATATCATATATGCGGCTGGATCATATTTGTGCAGGGCCGGATACAAAGATACTATAGTAAAGTACATCAAGATTTTAATTAAGATAATCTTAATCTTATTATTATATCCAATTAATAACAATATAATTTTTTTTCGTAACTCAGATATGGTATCATGGCTTCTGATCAATATGCTTAAGATTAACATCCTTTTTTTGTGATCATATGGAATCCATCATTTCCCATAATTATAAACTGCACGACCAAGCATTTTTAAAGTTTTGCAAAATGACCCCCAAATGACTCTTTTGTGGCCTTACAGAAACGCCGGGAAGAGATGGAGAGGCTTGAGAAGGAGAAACAGGCGGAAATAAGGAGCTACAAGGGCTTGATGATTGCAGACAACATGACATCTAACAAACAAATTGCATCCAATGATAAATCCTTGCAAGAACTTGAAGAGGATTTCATGTGATCCCAGCTCCAACGTACATCAGCAGGTAGCTCAGTTTCAAAATGTGGTCAACGTGACAAGTCGAAAGCTGTGGCGTGCATTGTGTGATTCCATAATTTCATTGTGACAATCTGTAGACTTGCATCATATCCTGAAATATCAGCAGTGAAATTGTCGTTCTAATCAACGGCTCGTGCTAGTATTGTATAACAGTATTTATAAATTGAAAGTTACCTAGACTTCATTGCTATATTGTTGATATGTGCTTGGACATCGTTTTCATGTTGGTTGATTACTCTTCTTGTCAAGTTTCATTAGTTTATGATGGTTCTGATGCTTACAATTCATTCCTTGGTGGATGTAACCCAAATTTTGGACTGTCTGGGAGAGAAACTGACTCAGAAGCTAGCATGCAAGCATGCATGCGTGCTAATTTGGTTTGCAGAGGTTAAAGCATATGAAAGAAAGTACTGATAGTCGTGATCTTTGTTGATACATTTTTACTTTCAGCTGATACACTCATCGTTTTCCTTAAACAATAGCTAAACTAACTTGAATATATGTATACACAGTTGGCATAGGAGTGCTCCATAGTTTATCCTATAACAGTAGAGACAATCAGAAAATATTCTTACTTCAACTTTTTAATCAATATTATCAGTTATTACTATTTGTGGATCACCCCTTGTACCAATAGAATGAAAGCCAGAAGGATTGCTAGATGCATACCCTTTAAGTCTCCTCTAAGTTCATGTTAAAAGCAATTTAATGGAACCTGCCTTGTAAATTACCTCCTCCTCTCTTTTTTCTAACTTTGTTTCGTTTTTGGCAGGGGGTGATTGCAAAGGGTAATAAGTGCTGAGATGCAGAACTTCTCTCCAAATCGAGAGCATTAGTAAACTTTAGTTTAAGCTCATCTTCACTTGGTTGCTATGAGCTCAATCGAATAGAAATCGACAAATCTGTACATTAACTTTACCAGGTATATATTTACAGTTAAAACATTCAACATCAAGAAAAGTTCAGAGGACTGCAGACCATTATGAGCTTTGCATCCAGATTGTAGATACATATTACAACTTGTCGACTTCCACTGGATTAACAAAACAGCTACATTTGCCAGTGTGACTTCTCCCTCTTTCCAGCACGGAGAAATCAATAGTAACTAAGAGTGGTGATGTAGGTGAATTCACAGCTGCAAGTTTGTGGCCACAAACAGGCACAGGACATCCAGATAAAATATGCCCTACTCCATTGAGAAGCTATGAGATTTCAGTAGCAAAACTAAAAACATACAAGAAGCATTCCATGAAACATTGCACATACCTGGACAAAAATTTACTCTGACATCACTGCTTCTCATGTACCTATAGCTTCTATGTCCCAACACAAGTAGGAGAAAACAGAATGAAACTGAATGATTGAATCGCTTCATGCCATTTGCAGTAGAAAAAGGGCAGCAGCGATTCCTATGGAGCATGATTTGGAGTCCTCACCAATTAACTTCCAGTAGCATGAAAACTCCATCTTCCTAGAAAATTGAACGCCAAGAAAAGGGAAGGTTTTTGTTAGCTGCCATCCGTGAATTGAGCTGAATCAGGAACTTGGATCCACAAAACAGTAGTACAAACTCATAGACTATCTCTGGAGATCATATAAATTTTAAAAGAAAAAGGGGAACTGTTGAAAATTGACTTCAACAAACAGAGTTCCAAAAAGAATTGAGAAATCACATGATGTTAAGCATGGTGATACCTGAGTTGAATGTGTCTCTATTTCTCGAAACAAAAAAACACTGCATCTTTTCTTAAAGCTAGTATGACAATCATCTTATATATCAAGAATTTCAATTTAAATGTTATGTTGTTGCAGCTCAGGCACTTACCCATCGTCATAGCTAAAAGTTAAGGCACCAGTCATGACAAAGAAAAACATTTGAAGAAAATATTCATAATAACTCTGATGGGGACATCTGACCATCCTTCCGTTTAGTCCCCTATTTTATTTATATTTTATTTTCTTTTATTTCTGGATTTGTTTGCAGTTTTATTATTGTAGGACTTTATTTGTGTATTTTGAGCTTATTGGGAATTAGTGTAAGAGGGTTTTATTTTAATTGTTCTTATTTGGGCCCTATTTATAGGAAACTTTTATAATGATTAGGGTTAATGAAGGATTAAGAACTTTTCCCCCATGTCTCCCTCTTCTCTCTTCCTCCTTCTCTTTCTTCCTCCTCTCCTCTTCTCCCTCCTCTCTTCTTTTCTGTCTTACTTCCTCTCTTCTTCCTTCCCTCCTCCTCCTCCTTCCCTTCTTTCCCGTTCCTCTGATTTCACGTCACAGCAGCCCATCTCTATTCGGATCTGCGTCAACACCGCTGCGGCAGCCTTCCCGTGATCGATGCTGCATCAAACTCTGACTTCAGTGATCTCTAATGAAACAACTATTTTTTTTTCAAAGACTTCTTTCTTTATAAGGTATAAGCTCCAGCAATACTCTTGAATGATAAAAAGTTACGTGTTAAAAATAAAAACCATTTTGCATCACTAAAACATCATTTTACATATGATGGTTTGTAATAACAGAATCAATATGTTTCGATCTATAACAAAATACTAGCATAGCCCGGACACATTTCACTTTTGTGTGAATTAAGAATATTGTCAGAAATTCATGTCGGACAGTTTATATCATGAAGGCTGGAGCGAACCAGCAACAATATGGCTAAGAGTTTGAATCGAAATACCTCGCATCTATGCCACAGAGACTAAAAGCTCACTTCGCTACTACTAATGTACATAACCAACATTAAAATCTTTAGCAATAAGAGATGAGATCAGTAGGACAACCTTGCATCAACCAATCTACCCCACCAATTTAGCACTTGCACCACGTCTGGCAGATACAGCCATCCCGTCGTGATCAAATATTAGGTGCCCTTCGGGCTGCATAATTGAGGGTGCCGACCTTCTTTTTTTTTTTAGTTTCAAACGAACATTGGACTCAGCAAGCTATATAGGTGTCATTGCACTTGTTGGTGAGCCATATCTAACATAGTGGTGGAAATTAAGGATCCAATCCATCAACCCAATCAGCTAATGGTTCGCTTTAAGTAGTTTTGAGTTTGACATAAATGAATTTGGTTCATAAACAAGTCAACCTATGTAGATTTGTTTATTAAATAGGTTGGGTTTAGACGATTTAAATCTTTGACCCATTTAACCCATTTAATAATTAGGTTGGGTCGTAACAATACCTATTTAATCTGTTTAAAATCCGTTTAAACTATTTCAAACCTGCTTAACCTGTTTCTGATATGTTTAACCCAATCTGCTTAGCCTGTTGAGATCCATTTCATCTGTTGAAAACTTATTTAACCCATATAACCTGGCTTGACCTGTTTAATAAATGTGTTATGCGAGTTGGATCATTTACATGTTTAATGAATAGATCGGATTCAGATATGAAATTTTGAACAATTTAATAAACAAGTCGAATTTGGGTTGGCGAATTTTTGATCCGGCCGCATCTAACCCGACCCGATCCGAGTGCTGCTCCTAATCTAACCTAAAAGATCATTATGCCAAGGATCAAGTCTAAATATTGTTACACGGAAACTTTCCAATACTTTTCATGCTAAGAGAAATATTTAAGAGACATTGAAGCCCTACCCTTGATGCAATATGGGAATGCTTAAAAGAGAGATGCATTCGAAGGAATAGGCTGCATGGGTGAATTGCTAGGCAAATCTCCTTTGGCAGTGGGCTCACCGCACCACCACGAGGCGACTTGTACGTGCATGCATGCCTCATTTAGTCAAGCTTGCCGCTGCCAGAGGAGACATCGCCCAGTAATGCACCCTTTGCACTTCGTCCCCTTGCTCGCCACAGTCCAATATGTTTGGGGTTGGATATTTAAAGGCAGTCATGTCTGTCTGAGCCCTGAATAATCCAATAACTATGCTGCAGCATATACGATTGAAACTTACTTCCACCTTCTATCGCTTTACACTTCATTATTTTAAGACACTCTTAAGGAATCCAACTAGTTGGGTCACGACTTGCAAATAGTTGGGTCCCTACCAACTATCGCTTCCACTTCTTAATTAATTCTTACAGTACATGCTTCAGTTTGTATCTCATAACAAAAACTAGACTAGAAGAGTGAAAGCTTTAGTTTAGTGCAAGCAATGGTCTTGGGAACCTTCATCTACTAGTCTTTACATGTTGACAACCCTAAAAGGCCCATGACGACAGGCTCTTCCAGATGGCAGGAAAGAGCATCGAAAGGGAAGATCCAGGGGATTATGCCTCACATGCTGATTTCTGAGGCACAAAGTTAGGGTTATCGCTATCAGGACATGGATGGAAAGGTGATTCCTTTGTGCACAGAAGCGTGAGTCTACTCAATGCGTGTGCATGCGTACTGCTACGATTGACTCATCAAAAGGTTCAAATGTGTAAGGAGTGTGATTCGTAAGCATCCATCCGAGATTAATTTTGTTGGAGAATTTGGTGATGCCTACCTGATGGACCACATGACCATGCATGGTCGATGGATGGCAGAAGGAGGGGCAACGTCATCCATGGTAAACTGGAAGATTGTAAACGGAATGAAGCTAGCCATGGTTCATCATATTTCACCACCCCTCCGTAACTGTAGATGATGCTAAAATAGCTATGGCCATGGATGCTTGACAAGCCATGCTGTCTGATAGACCAACTAATTATCATGATGTCCATAACTTCCCCATGTCTATGTATCATTACTTCATATATTCCACTAAAATTATTGAGACATTCCTCGACCAGTGGAGAATCTAGATGTCCTTTCCTGTCTCAAGTTTATCTGTACTACCATGTTCCTAGTCACTTCCCGAGCTAAATGCTGGCTCCTCTTCCGAGTAGAGGTAAAAAGTTAGAAGGAAAAAAAAAACGTTGCCGCTGGACCTAAATGAATGTACCTCTGGACCTCGATGTAAATGTTAAAAAAAATGATGTCCTTTAGCTTTCAAAATGGGATTACACAACGAATCTCAGGTACCCAACCAGGTTTGCTTCCAACATATATTAAAATGAACAAAGGGATATTCCACGTCTGGGTAGAGAGCTAGTATTGTAATAGAAATGAAGCAATATTAGGCTAAGTGTCCTGGATGCTACGCATCCCTAAATGCCTGCCTTCAGAAGATGGACAACCATCAAACAATGTGTGCTGTGTATGATATGACATGTGCTCGTAGACTGCTTTGTTTGATGGCTATCCATCTCTTGATGTTGGCCATCAACGGCTGCATGGCACTCTGCGGTGCTGTGCGAGCTGCAGAGGATTAGCGCTCCAACCAAGATCCAACCTAGCTATGGTTCCTAGTCATTTATCATGTTCTACTATGCTCAAATCGGGCCCAACTCACATTTTTTCCAACTAGCCCAGACACTTTGATGCCTCAATTTCTCTTGCCTGGGTATTGCCACAAGGGTCAAATATAGGGTGATTGATATTTGAGACTGAGCCACAAAGTTATGAAAGAAAGAGGAAGAAAGCATAAAAGAAAGAATAAAAAAAAAGGGAGAGAGAGAGAGAGGAATTAACCCCGTTGAAGATGGAAAAAGGTGCTGCTTTTGGGAAGAAATTGGAAGAGAATTAGGACCACCCTGAAAAAAAAGTAAAGATATCCCCAAAAAGCCTGCAAGCAAAGGAAGCTCCTCGGAATAGTTCCAACTTCCAAGCATATGCTGAAGATATCCCGACTTAAGTGTGGCTCGCTTGCTCTATAAAAGCTTGCATCGCCGTAGATATAGATGGCATCGGGCCTAGCCGAAGAAGATGAGGAGAGGCACATGTGAGGACTATGAATAACAGGGTGGTTCTCCTTCGGCACGAGAGCAAGCCATGGCGATCATCGCATGCTACTGCTATTCTTGCCAAAGGAGAATTGCCCTGCTATTCGCCTACACACTAGTTCACAGTGCATGTAGCAATTAATGTCAACCAAGTATCCCTACAAGAAGTAAGAGAGTTTCATTTATTTGTTTGCTACTTATTACATAATCTCTCTCTCTCTCTCTCTCTCTCTCTCTCTCTCCATATTTATGCTTATGAATGATAGAATGGACGAGACAGTTGGCAATCATGGATAGCCATTGTAAGTGGAAAATTTTCAATTAATTAGGCTTGTGGAGTCATTAATGAAAGAGGACTATATTTTTTTATCAAAATTTAACTAATGTAGGATAATTTAATTTGCTCCGAGCCAGCGATATATACAATCATTTGCTTTTTTTTTCTTCTTTTGTACGTGGAAGTGCCATAGGTAAATAGTGTAAAATTTTTTAATTGGACTAGATTTACCGCTGAGCTGGTGAATCCGTGCAACTATAAAACAAATGCGCAAACACAGTACTTGTATCTATCTCTTGTAAATATCATGTTGTTATATTGTGTCTCAGCCCGGTCTCAAAAAAGTGGGTGGCTTTGATCCAAGAGAGCCATCCTACAAATAAGTGGCTCCAACCTTGTTTGATTAATAGGCTAAAAAGACATGAGCTAGAGAATAATTGCTTTTAACTAAGGATTTTACATGATCGATCCCCAGCCTTGACACATATAAATTTCTTAGGAGTTCGTTCTTTGGTGGGTGAATATCATGAATAAGTTAGTCGACTTTTTCATTGACCAACTTACTGATGCTTTTATGCTTCTCTAGATAGATATGTTATATTTTCATGAATAGCATTTACCCATAAAATGGAAGAAAAGTCTTACACACCTAGGAGGTGCGTAAGTCATTTTTCCATCAGCTAAAAAAAATAACTTTTTAATTTGGTTCCTAAAACTCCCTAATACTATAAAATAATATAATACTAATAATTTATTATTATATGATATAATATAATACAATATAAAATAATATTATATATTTTATTATATCATATTATCTTATTATAATAATACAATTTAAATAATATATTATGCATACTATATTATATATTATTTATAATATAATATAATATAATATAATATAATATAATATGATATAATACACTAGAATATATTATCATTATTATGACATATAATATACAATATAATATAATATAATATAATATAATGATAATGATAATATTAGTATATATGATAATGTTTTTATATAAGAAAGGGTATTATATAAAATATGGATAGATCTTAACAAGTTTTTCAGAAAAGCTGTAATGCAAACAAATATGGATAATAGATTTTAAAGATATTTTCTAATGCATAAAAAAAAAGATGTGTAAATTATTTTTTTGTCTAAATATTATCTAACAAGTACTTACCCAAAAAAATACAAATTTTTGGATAATTTTTTTACCCTCCAACGAACAGACCGAAAGGAAAGAAAAGAAGAAAAAGGTCATATGAGTATTGACTTTTGACTATGAATTTTGCACGGTTCCGCCGATGCCATAAAGATTTTACGGTTATCAGCTAAAATAAGGACAGAGGTAAGTATGCTTAGCTTGTTTCTCACATTCAATTAATCTCCTCCCTCGATGATTGAATGCTAAGTTAAAAATTAAGAACAATATCTCTGAAATGCATATAGATTTTTAGGCATTATTGTATCAGGAATCTATCAAACATAATTATGTACATATTGCTTTAACGGTGTACTTTGTCAAATACCAGCTGCAAGGCTGAGTTCAGGACTTCAAATACTATATATAAAATACCAAGTAACATGCTTAACCATGCTGGCAAACTAACTTGTCATATGCTGACCTCCCGAATGCGTATAATAGTTGATGACTGATCCATTATCACATGATACTACTCATTTAATAAGATGTATTAATATGATTTATATGATTACTTAGCATCTACTGTCCTTTCCATGTTGTTAAACAGGTTGTTTTCATTATTATGCTCTGGCTGCATCTCTCAGTATCTTCTCTCTTCCATCCAAATCTGTCAAGCTATTCATCGAGTTCATCTTAGATATCGTTCGAGCAAACTTCAGATTTATTGGCAAATTTATATGTACACAACATTCTATGAACAACTAGCATGCAGACAAATTTTGAACTGGATTGCAGTCTCTTGATGACTTTCCACCTTTGGTCCTGTTTCCATTGGGATCTTACAGTTTTTTTTTTTTTTTTTTTTAAGCTAAAGCAGGTGTTTTATACCGTTCGAGTATGAATACATCTAATAAAAACAGAAAACAATAAATTTCGGAGTGCTTTGGGCAACTCCCCCTCTCTGGCTTATAGGATATCTTTAGAGTGACATACCACATAAGAAGCCATCCAGTCCGTGATCCGTTAGTCTCTTTAAACACATGCATGATCTGAAAAGCTACACCATCACTCACTATAGCCTATATATCCCAAAGCATTGGTATCCCCCTCCACCGCTACTCGGGCTATCCTAGATCCAACTAATTAAGGTGGCCGAGTTATCCTCCAATATAACTAAGTTGGCCTGTAGTACACACCGAGCATAGCTTAGGCCGGCCCAACCCGTCCGTAATTCTGTTTTAGAAATTGAGGTATCGAAGATCTGGCAACCACCAGCAGCCACTATCTAAGAGTTTGGGCTCTTAATGAGTTGATCTTGAGAAAATTGGGAGGCAGAGCTCCGAAGTGAAATATCCTGTTGGGTTCTTTGAGTCACGCTGCAATTCCGACCGAACGAGACCATCCTAAGCCCCAAGGCCCAACTACTACCCACATGCGTTCTCTCATAAATTTCGAGACGCCAATGGGAGAGGTTTCGAGATCGCTGTTAAGTGGGTCCCCTCGATCCATCAAAGTAAAGGACCAAACGGGGGCACCCAAATAAGTTTATCCCAGATATCGCCCTCACCGTGACGACCACTGCATTAGTTTAACCAGTTGGGCCGCTGCCGAAATTGATGGAACGCTAGTTTTCCTCTGCCACACAGCCCTTCGCCGACGCACAACCAAGAAAACTCCTCGCACCCCACCAATTCCCTTCCACGATTCTAATGTCTTCGCTTTAATTCTCTTTATCCTAATGGAAACAGCTATTCCTGCCATTATCCGCTTCCGCATGAATAACTTGGTAGTGGATTTATATCAGAGATGCAGTGTGAATGCATCCATCGAAACAGGAAGGCGTGAGGAAACTTCCACTCGTTGAACTAAGAAACGAGAGGTTTGACAAAGTAAGAGAGAGAGAGAGAGATTGCAGAAGTTCCAATTGGCAACAAGTCAACAAGCGAGGCAGAAAAAAATAAAAGAAGAAAATGAAAGGAAATAGAGAATGGAGCGATGCTGCGATAACTCCGTTCCAACTTTTGGTGTGGAGTCATGCCTTCTCTATTGTTATTCTATTTGATTTGGCTTTGCGAGTTGTGCCATATAATTTCGTAGAACCGTAGAAGATGGTTCGGCGATTTTTTTAAGTGACTTCATAGTTACCACAGCATCGCTCAAAACCATGGCTGAGTGCTCACCGACCTTGAGATATATATTTTTTAAACTACTCTTAAAATATCAAAATATATGGGTAAAATTTTTTTATATAATAAATATTTCACATAATTTTTTTATAAAAATATAAAGCATTATGAAATATATTTTTTTCGTGATCATATATTTAGAAAATAGATTTTTGTAAAAAATATTTTGATTGCTACAAACGGGCCCTAATGATCCTCTTTGTATCGCTAGGCCCAATACGGCCTACTCTTTTAGGCTGACAGGCCTCGCTTAAATGTGGGTCCGTCCCACTAGAACCTCAAAGCAACCAACCACCACTTAAGTTCATCAGTAAATGCCCCCAGCTCCACGATCAACTCGACTCCCAATTTAAAAGCGGCACAAAAAGGGTGAATCCGTACCTCCGGCTTTGGGTATTATTCAGGGCAGGACTTTGTCAGGAGAGAGGTAGAGGGAGAGAGGGTTTTCCAATAAATAGAGAGAGTATCATGTGCCGGATTCCACCTCGTTTTTCCAATACATGGAGACATCATGTGCCGGATTCTATTTTAACAAATCCAAATGGAAAATAGGGAATGATGGGTGGAGCCGTGCAGGAAGGTCGCTTTCACATCTTTCAATAGTTTTAGTTGGGATATTTTCCTTATTCCTCTCCCACGTCCTTCCCTCCCCCCCTATGGCCCGTAGACCCAGCGCAAGCGTCCAAAACCTCGTATATAAAATTTTACACAAACTTAGTTTAATACTCCATTATAGGTGCCAACAATGGCGATTAGAGCTACCCCATCTGTCTCCATATAGTACCAAAAGCCGGCCGTCTACCGCCCTATTCCGCTATTCCTTTCCTCTCCCTCTCTTTCGTCCCTTCTATTCTCCTCCTTCAGGAGAGGCTTTCTTTCGTTTAGTTGGATAAATTTTTTTTTGTTGTTGCTTTTTTCAAGTACGGAGGGATCAAGGATAATAGTGATTAGTTTTGGTCTGGTGGGAAACACTGATCATGGACGGGCGGTGCAGCACCGAGCTATCACGTAATTCCGAGCCTGAGGAGGTTGGAATAGCGCCCGAGAATAACGCCCCGAGCCCGCTCGGCGACCCGAAAGCCGCCCAGCCCATCTCCCCCTCCGCCAAGAGGAGGTGCTTCCGTTGTTCCGCCGAAACTCGTTTAGATCGATCCATCCAATTTAATTTCCCTTCTATATTTTTGTTTTAGATTTTATTACCCCTATTTATATTTTTAAAGTATCGACAACAGCCGGCGGTCGGTCCAGAAGCGAGTGGTATCGGTACCCATCCCCGGCGACGGCGACGGATCGCGGCCCAACGGCGGCAGCGGTGGCGGCGAGGGAGCTCCGCGGACCGATTCGTGGGCCTGGAGAAAGTACGGCCAGAAGCCGATCAAGGGCTCCCCTTACCCGCGGTAATTACCTCCATCCCTACACTACCGTGCGCCGGGATCCCTGCGCGCGTTAGTCAAATAGGCGCAGGAAACGGGAGTCTCTAAATGGTATAAGTTTTGGGGCACAGGGGCTACTATAGATGCAGCAGCTCGAAGGGGTGCCCGGCGAGGAAGCAGGTGGAGCGGAGCCGAGTGGACCCCACCATGCTCGTCGTCACCTACTCCTTCGACCACAACCACCCCGGGCCACTCCCCAAGAACCACCGGCACCCCAAGCCTTGGCCGCCGCCGCCGCTGGCGGCACCGCCCGTCGAGGACCCCTCACCGATCCACGAGAGCACGCCCGAATCCATCGTTCTGGATGAAAAGTTCTCCAATCTGATCGGAGAAGAGCCGTCCCTCACGATCCACGACGAGATCCGGTGGTTCTCAGACGTAGGATCGCCGTCCTCCACCTCGCCCCTGGCGGCCGCGGAGAATCTGCCTTTTGGCTCGATCTTCGCCGGCGCCGCGGTGGATGGGGAAGAGAGAGAGCTGCCGGAGGAGTGCGGCGGCGAAGAGATGGTGGATGGGGAGGAGGACGGGACGTTCGCTGGGCTCGGGGAGCTGCCGGAGTGCGCGGTGGTGTTCCGGAGAGAGAGGTCGCGGCTGGCGCCGGCATCGTGGTGAGGGAGCACCGGATGAATCGGAGGCGGCGGCGATCAAGGTGGGAGAGGTTTGACTGACGATGACGGCGTGGCGTGCGCCGTACGATTATTGCCTAATTTTTCTCGTTATTTTCGCGCTTACATAGTTTCCTTTTCTTTTCCGTTCATGATTTCAATAATTTTTTTTTTTTTCCAACGGGAGCTTAAGAAAAATATAAAGATAAAGATTGGGGTTTCGTCGTTTCTTTGTGTTTGTTTTGGATGGCATGGGAAAATGCTCCGCCCGCCGGCCCATCATCGTCATGCGTGTGCGAAGCCGATGGGTGGCGCAGCAGCCCCATGTGCGTCACGTGTCTCTACTTTACCGCATGTAGGCCATAGGACTTGAATTGTTTGCTTGCTTCAATTGGTAATTATTCTCATTTTCAATAAGAAAATGCTTTGTTCGCTTGGATCCTAAATTAATTTTGATGATATTTCATTCCCAACCTAATAACCTCACCTTTCATGCACTAAAACAAAAATTTATACTTTTTATGAAATACTCTTCTAAATTGATGATATCATCTCAACTTAAGACATTGAATTTGGGTACAATCTGCCAAATTAAAAAAGACAATGATACAAGAAAAATGGATTCTCAACAGCACTAGTCCAAATAATCTAATCAGAGTGCCGAGCAATATAGCCCGTTCTTTGAGTGAGGTATTATTTTCGTCCCTCCCTTTCTCGTCTTTTATTTTATCAGAGATTTTTTCTTTGATAAATGTACTTCACCAGAGGTTACATGCTCCTTAACTTCACGTGAACAGTGTGCATGGGATCCAACGAGATTTTTCCCTTTTAACTCCTTAAGAACTTTAGCCATAATGAGAAGGTGAGCCTCGCAACTTTTGATACTCTTTAACCTATGCATCAAAATAATTTATACCTACTTGATGGTTACTTTAGAGATCATCAAAATACATAAATTTTAGTTTGTAAATATTTGTATAGTATATATCACATTTAATGATTTTGATCTTGAATTTGGATAGTCCATCATTGATTTTGAATCATTTCACCTTTTGTAAGAGGTTAATATAAAATATGTAGTCCAACTCTCTCTCTCTCTCTCTCTCTCTCTCTCTCTCTCTCTCTCTATATATATATATATATATATATATGCACATACATTGATCCATGTATGTATGTATGTTTAAATAATATAATAACTTTTAAGGGGGTAGGAGTCACATGATGGACGACTAAAGGTAGCCCAAACTCACTCCAAGCTAAAGCCAAAGGGACAAGATCTACAATCCGGATAAGTACGCAAAACACAACATGGGATTAGATTTATAGAGTCAGCGAACCTTAACTACTCCGCAAGGCTGTAACTATATTAAAGTTGATTTGTCTCCTACTCGGTTGGACGGGACTTTTCTGACCTCATAAAACATTTGTGGGATGGTTAAGCTGGCTTGATATACTATTATTCTATAGGAGCTAGCTTAGCTAGTGCTCGTCATTGCTGCTAAATACTTTTGTTCAAGTTAATTAATTAGTATATTTGTGTTCAAACATGATAAATAATAGAACGATGGTTGCATGATGTATCGAAAAAATGTAGGAGAAAACAAGGTTTAATTACTACTGCTACATGCTTCCATATAATCCCCATACTTCAAGCCTGATTCTCATGAATTCTGCGTCCCAGTCCAAAAGTTTTTGCATCTCTGAGTAACCTTGAGACACTGAGCCTGACTCTGATCAATAGTCTTGTAGCACAAGGGTATCCAGTTTTTTCGCATCGCCCTGGCAGCCTTCAATTCATGGGTGGTGCAAGGCGAATACCGATATGGCTCCCTTTCCAAACTTATTTCAATCAGGTTGCAAAACATTATTAGAGACTGGAGTGTGAAAAAGATTATGGCTTCGTATTAATCAAAACTTCTTTTGAAAGTGTCTCCTCCAATAACGAAAGCTTTGTCCTTGGTGTCAAAAAATCCATGTCGATGTGGACATAGGCATTCAAGTGCTCCCTCTTGAAGGGGACTTCTTTCGGAAAGTCACAAATGTAGGGACATCTACCTCACAAGACCTTTCAGATATCAGTACGATTATTGAGGATACCAAGCAATCACTGGGTGGGTGGGCTCAACATGTCATTCATGTAATTGGCTGGCCTCTTGACTTGAAACTGGCATCATCACACCTTTATGTGTCACATATTAATAATAACTTTCGTGCCCATGGTCCCCACTTCATTCTTATGTCATCTTGGAAAATTATAACCATCAATTAACAAAAACATAGCCAATATATATCCATTGATATGCATCACAAAGTGCTTATATACTAGCCTACAACAATTTGGAAGTCCCATGGCACCTCAGCTGATTCTTAACCCCTGGCTCCTCCAAACAGAGCAGACTGATCACTTGGGTTCTCCAATCGCCTTCTGGAATTGCATCTCATGCACCATTAATTCAAGAATATACCAATGGAGAAGGTGCCTCAGGCCTTCCCCTTCTCTATCTCCCCTGCCTCCTTCCATTAACACACACAACTTCCAATACTTCCAGCAAGAGAGGACGCATTCAGAATCTGCCAAATTTCTGGGTCTTGAGATCTAGATAAACTTCTGGAAGTTTTGAGCCAACAACCTCGCTGGAGAAGGGCAAATCAAGGAAGGGACGGAGAGCATAAGATAAAAGAAAAAGGAGCCATGCTGAATACTATCTCCTCTCTAGAAGAATTGAAATTTTCATAACTTGTAAAAGAAGCCAAGGCACGCTATTCCGTTCGCATCTCAACAGTTTGATGCTTTCATGAGAAATCCCAAGGTTTGATATATGAAATCCCGTTCACATTTGTTCCCTGGCCCGGTTTCAAAAGTATTCACTCATCTACCCAAGACTTTCTCCACCTTCTATCAATACTTGAACCTAATGACAGCAGTAGTCAGAGAAAATTCTATATATCTAGAGCAGCACTCTCACCCCTGCATTCGTCCGCCTCACGCTTCCTAAATTTATCATACATCCATCTCGGAAATTTCATTTCAACAGACCTTCCACATGTGCTCGATCAATTTTCCTCTTAATCCTAAAAGGACATCATTTAGCCTACTTTACACACATTTCTTGCTGTCGATTCTCATTCTTCTGTTAATTTATTTCGTAAAGTTAATCACAACATGCTCTTTCTTCCGAGTGAAACTAGTCACGAATGCAACTGCTCAATACCTATCAAATCCATGAGCTCCATACTGGTTCATATCTTAGAATCTCATGATGCAATCAAAATGAACAGAGAATTGGTCCTGGAGATAGTAAACAAAATCATTTGCTTTGACAACAGAGTCCCTAGTTCTGTACCTACTCATGCAACAAAGCATGCAAAACCTCTTCCTTGATGTACCATGTTTCCAATTTTTAAAATCTCTGCACCACTGATCATTGCAATTGTGAGGTGCGGCAGTGGAATCTTGAAATATATTACTGATGATTTAAGAATCCGAGTATTAAATGTAACAAATCTTGATGTATTCAATTTCAAGCACATGGGTCCCACAAAATGGTGGTCCAAAATCCACTATGAAAGAAGTTGCATGAGATGCATCATAACATGCACAAAATAAAGAAACTAAACATTGCACAGTATCACCTTTGCCTAACCCGAGAAGCAGCCAGATCTCTTCAATGATGAATCATCAGCTTTCACATATATTCTCTCTCCATTAATGGGGACAGCAGATGCTGCATCATCGCCTGCCTCAAGGGTCTTCTTGGTCACAATTTGATAAATCTGAGTCAGAACCTCAGCAAAAGCATTATCCACATTTGTAGATTCTAGTGCTGATGTCTCCATGAAATAGAGTGATTCCCTCTCAGCACAAGCGTTTCCATCTTTGGTTGAAACAGCAACAAGGTGGCGGAGGTCGGACTTGTTACCAATGAGCATGACAACCACGCTGGGATCTGTGTGGTCCCTCAACTCCTTCAGCCAACGATCAACGTTCTGAAATGTAGCATGCCGAGTAACATCATAGACGAGCAGCGCACCTACAGCTCCTCGATAGTAAGCACTGGTGATGGCACGGTACCTGCACTTACAGGATGGAACAGCATCAATAACATGTCTTCAACCAGAGATGCACTAATGAACACTTGATATGAAATCCGGCCTGCGATTGTGACTGATGCTTGCATAAATACATTTTGTAAACATTGTTGTGTCTATCCATGTGGTGACTTGTTATTTTCACATTTTGATTCATTTGACATCATGTGCATGCATGCATGCATGCGCAACCTTTCCTTAAAGGCACCTGATAGCCTTAATAGGAGCTGAATATGCAAATATATTAAGTCGCTAATCTATGGAGTATGATTCATTATCTGATATATTAACATATAGATTAACATGATCTCGAAAATGTGCTTAGTTAGCAGTGTCAATTTTCAATAGCAAGATGATTCTGACAAATATTTATACGAAAGTACTGCAACATCACCAAGTTGATCTGCACAAACAATTAACAATATCATAACCTCCCTTTCCTTTTCATTTGTAAGAAAGGAGGAGGGCAGCCAGCTATCATGAAATTCGAAAAACATGAAGTACATCTAGAGGGAGTCATACCAGAACATTATGTCCCAATCACTTCTTTGAGGGGAAAAATATTATTAGTGGATACTTAGTCAACATTCATACCTTAGTCAACATTCATACCTATAAATGCTGGACATTAATTGTGGCAAAAGATCACTGCTCGAGCGAATAGGCTAGCTGGTTAATAAATTCGGATGGCACAATGCAATGTGATAAGACCAAGAGAGTGTGATACTTGTATCCACAAGCTCATTCATTCAATCATGATGAAGGGAGCAAAAGGCTTCTGATAGATAGCAGCAGGTCATTTATTCATTCATCCGCAAAACCCAAACCCTAACCCTAACAACATGAACTTCTATGCTTACAAATACCCTTGTCCAAGGGAACCATTTCTGTGGTCCTCCTTCTCTCCACCTAGCCCTTATTCCCTAGCTTTTCAGTCTTTTTGGAGGTAAGACTAGCCCTCGACCCGAAGATCCTCTGTCCGGCACTTCCATGTGAAGTCAAGGCCCTATGGAAGTTTTAGTATCTCATAAAAATCTTACATGCTCAAAGGTCATACTCCTTCATGTCAGGCTATTAGTCTCGGAGCCCGCCTAATGTGGTCTGGGATGGTGTTCCTTCTCCAACCATAACCATAGGCCTCCCATCACATGCTTGTAGCACAACAACATATGGAGTCTCGCCTCTCGTTCTCTCATATGGCCATGCCTAGGTGTCCACGTATGGGTAGCAGTTTACATGAGACTTTGTTGCATATCATCTGCTAATTTTTATGTCATGGTCAATGGGTCATGAAAGACTTGTTTTAAAGCCATAAAGCATTATAAGGGGAAGTCACCTATGTGTGTGTGTGCATCTGAGCCTAAACCCATACATAGACAAAACCTAGAATGCTTTTGAAATTAGTTAGCCTAAATGCTTCCCACGAACGATCAGTGATACATCTTTGGAAAAGAAATTCATCCCATCGATCATAGTTCTACATTGTATATGTGGCCTAGAAACCAAAAATCATAAGCATAGGTAGTCTCTTACCTATAAGATGTCTTCCAGCAGTTTTTTTTTTTTAAGAAAAAGAAAGAAATGAAACTACCATGGTTAGGAACCCATCTTCTGGACTTGTTATCTTTGGCTTACTTGACCCAATGCAAGGCCCAACAAACCTAGCATTAAAAGGTTCAAGCTAAATTTTGGCACAAAAACTAGTTGATACAGAATCCACCTCCACTAGGAAGAGCTCATTTTGAGATCCAGTGCTGCTGCCACATGACACCACCATTCAATTATCCAAAGGATTTGTTATTTTCAATAACAAAAGACCGAGTCCAGGACAAAAGTACTTTAGATCATTCTTTAAACATTTGCTCGAAGAGGCCCGACTTCAATAACCATCAATCAACTTCTTGAGGTTGGAGCTCATATTAAGAACCAAGTTAGACAGCATCATCACATGGTAAGTCCGCAAGTTGATACAGCAGGACCTGATACTTTTCATCTTTCTAAGTAAGTAATTTCCCATCCCCCGAGTGAGTCGAATATATCCTTGCATTTTGAAACTTTCCCTTTCATCAACCAAGATTCACTTCTAGTCTAATTCCTCATACTATCTTTACCTCCACTCGTTAATGGCCTATTTTAGTCACCCAGCTTATACCGGACCATAGCACAAAGCGCCAGAGAAATAACAGAGAAGATCTAGTTATATTCAATGCCCATTCCGATTCCTATAAAGATCACAGATCCCAGATCCCAAAACTCTCCTTAACGCTTGCCCAGCTAAAAAGAAGAAACTTGATAAAGAAAAAAAGGAGGAGGCAAACCGGAGAAACAAAGAAGATGAGCCATTGGAAGTAAAAGAAAGAATGAGTTAGCTATCTTACCTCTCCTGGCCGGCAGTGTCCCAAATCTGGGCCTTGATAACCTTGCTGTCCACGGTCAAGCTCCTGGTGGCGAACTCCACCCCGATGGTCGACTTGGACTGGAGGCTGAACTCGTTTCTCGTAAACCTCGACAGCAAATTGGACTTCCCCACGCCGGAGTCCCCGATCAGCACCACCTTGAAGAGGTAATCGTAGTCATCCTCCGCCCTGTACGCCCCCGCCATCTCCTTCAACAAGAGCGACCGAAACTTATCCGCGAGAAAACGCTACCGAGGAGACGAAAAGAAAACAAACAAAAAAAAGGCTGCGTTTTCTGATCTCTCGGCGCTGCGCGTCCGTGCCGAGGTGCGTCAGAACGCTCTCTTTCTTCGTGGATTCTATGGATGGAAGAGGGTTTTGAAGGCAAGGTTTGGAAGGAAGGGGGAGGAACTACGGTTATAACCGGGGAGAGATTTGGGAGGGTTTTGGAGGTTTTAGGGACATCTGGAGTGGTTGGTGTCGTTTTTCGGTCGGTTCGGTCTGACCGGTGATTAGCGATGACAAACTTGCGGCAGATTACGAAAGCGAAAGCGCGTTATTAGGCAGCAAAAGAGGGAACAGTCTTGATCCCGAAGCATGTAGATATATCAAATGCCGGAAGCATGCGGCCCGGCATTCCGATAAGGTTACTTGGACAAGGATGATGCCCCTATTCTCTTGTATCATTTACTTTCTGTTGGCTTGTTGGGCTGTATTCATATGAGATCTATGTGAAATACCATTTTCACCAAAAAAAAAAAAAGAAAAAAAGCATGTAGATATATGGATAGGTTTTTATGTGCTTTACAGCCCATATATAGAAGAAAAACTTCTTTTAAAAGTGTTATTCCTTTTTTTTAAAGAAGATTTTTTTTTTTTTTAACAATTGCAGCCAGTAGAGTCAAGGGCTACAATCTGGCACAAATGCGAGGAGGGCCTTGATGTGGCCAACGGACTTCTCCGAAGTACTGTGCAACATAGGAAGCGACCTAGTCTACGGTTCTGTTCGTGTACACGTGCACTGTCTGAAAAGCGTTACAGTCTCTCCGTATCAGACAGATGTTGCATAGCAGGAGACTCCCGTCCCCTCTCCCATAGTCGATAACTATGGCCGAGTCTCCTTCGAGGATGATGCGCTCAGCCTCTAGCCTCCGTTTCGCATAGGAGATGCCCTTTTATGCTGCCCTGAGCTCCAACCCTATAGTTGATAGCCCATCGGTGCTCCACTCGCTCGCAGTAATCATCTGTGAGTCATGACCTCTGATCACAAAGCCCACACCTGCCCTGCCATTTTCTCCAGGACCATTACCATTGAAATTCACCTTTAGATAGCCGGAGGGTGGAGGCTCTCAAAAGATAAAGAGGAACCTAGGCGCTAAAGCAGCCGCACGGAGGGTCCCAAATGTCCCTGGCCATCCTATATGAACTCATCGTATTAGCCCTAATGTTATCTTTCTTTTTTTTTTTTTAAGTGTGATCGGTTGCAGGAGATTCTGGTTCAAACTCTAATGGTGGTATACAAAAAAAATCTTGAATAAGCAATGTTGCAAGACTCAAGAGACTGGTGCAATTGGTAAAGTCGAAATGAGAAAAAGCATAAATCCTCGCTCCACACATGGCAATACAAAAGAAGTGCCAATCCTTCACTGAGTCTTGGCAATGAAGCTGCTGCTTCTTTTTTTTCCTGAATAAGGTGAGGCCTGAAAGCATTTTCTTCCAGGATGAACATGGCAGAGTTCAAAATAAGAAGATGTGCATGTAAGTTTCAGAGTTGGACTTTCCTATCCAATGTTACTTTGGAAGGAAGCTAGGTGCATCTAGGCTAGGTTTGAATATTACCTATTAAAGGCAAAAATTAGAACTGCTTTTGGACAAGTATGATTTGCTCTTGTAAGCAAGGCTGAGTCAGGTCTAATTTAGCTGAAATAAGGACAAGATTAGATTAACATTAAGCATCCTATACACAAGCTAACATGGGATATTAGGTGAAACATTGATTTTTTTTTCAAAAAAAAAAACATAACTAGAAATTTCTGACTTGGTTTCTCAATACTTGAGATCCTAAACTTTATTAGGCTAGTTCATTTCAAGCAACATGAATCAGAATATTCAAAGAATACAATTCGAGTCTTTCAAAATTTAAACCTTAATGACTTCATATTATTTAAGAATACATTGTGCTGAATTAAGAGTATCAATTTGTGACCCAACTCACTGACTCAACTCGCAACCAACCGGCTTTAAGCTAACTTAGATTTCATATAAACAGATCTTAGATCACAAATATCTTGACCCAACCAGACTTGTTTATTAAATAGGTCAGAGTCAAGTTTATAACCAATGTTGATCCATTTAATAATTGAGCCTGTGACGCAACTCATTTAAAATTGTTTTAACCTGTTCAAGATCAACATTACTAGTTCAAAAATTGTTTAAGTTAATTCAACCTACTATTAAACAAGTTATGCAGATCGGATTGTATTACTTGTTCAATAAAAAGATCAGATTTAGGTTTGGATTTTTAACGGGTCAAGCTCGAGTTGACATATATTTGACCTGACCCATAGGCGACCCTATCTGTATTTGATCCTTACAACCAAACCCAATCGTCCCCCCTATGCCAGTCAAGAAAAGCTCATCTATTTTGTTATAAGCTCATACATACGTGCGAGGCATTTGTAATTCTCTACATACTAGGGACCATCTGGTTTGAGGTTTCATTCAGGCCATTTTACCTTGATTCATGAAATTAAAAACTTCAAAGATAAAACAGCTTATGCAGACGAAACCTGACATGTCATAATTTCTCTTAGGGGCTAATGATTTTACCCAAATGTCTTCACAACAACCATACTCAGACCACATCACTTCTTCTAGACATCTCATAAGAGAGTTTTGAAGCACCAACTGATAAAATTCAGGTGCGAGAGAGGGACAAACGAAATTTCTGAGAGAGAATGGTGTTATCACTAGCTGTATAGGTCCCTTAATAAAAAAAAAAGGAGGGATGCATAGGCCCCAACAAAATCGTCACCTATGCAAGACCACATCATGATGCATTCCTTGTCTCTCTCATCATCTCACATTTAAAAATTTACAACCAAAGGAATGCAATCCTCGAGATGAAATGCATCTGAACAAGCCACCAACCAGCTAAATAAGTAACCTGCGTCTCATTTCCAGCACCAGCCTCACGAGCCGTGTGGACTTGAATTGCTTTATTTTTTAATTATGATGTGATTTAAGAATAATGGAGGCAATCTACTGTGTTTATCTTAACAGCTAAGGTAAGTAGTTATGGAGACGTTATTGTCAGTTTATCTTGGCTTCTGGAAGAAAAATCAGCAACTTCCGAGAGGCCATATGACACACACAAAAAAAAATGCACTTCTCTGCCTGCTATAATATTATACAAATTCTGTACATCTTCGCATGTCATCCTTGGTCACCTAGCAATGTCTCATTATACCTAAACCTAGACGAAAAGGTTACTAATTATTGTAAGCATTCAAACTAGATAGCTATATATATATATATATATATATATATATATATATATATATATATATATATATATATATATATATATATATATATATTGGATTTTTTTTTTTTTTGGCTAAAGCAGTTAATTCATACATTATGTGTACAAATATACCCAATAAAATCAGAAAACAAAATATCACGGAGCGTCCGAGGTAGCTCCCCATCCCACAAGGTACTATCGGTATGGTTGGCCACATATGCGACCACCCAAGCTGCAATCCCGTTAACTTCTCTAAATACATGCTTGGCCTATAAAGCCCCTCCATCCCTCATCATCACTCAAAAATCTTGAAGCAAGGGATGGTCGCAGCCGGCACCCCTCGGATCCTCCTGGATCCAACTGATGACCGTAGCCGAGTCACCCTTCAGGATGACTGAACTGGCTAGTAGAAGTTGTTGAGCATGATGAAAGCCCGTCCAGACAGCCCTCAGCTCCGTACCGGAGACCGAGATGTCGAATAACTGACAACCGCCCGCTGCCCCCATCCTGGAGTTCGGGTCCCTGATGACAAAACTCACACCTCCCTTTATGCCTCTGCCCAAAACAGACATATCAAAGTTGACCTTGAGGAAGCTTGGGGGTAGGGGCTCCCAGGTGAAAAACACCATAAGAGGTGTTGCCTAAGCAGATTGGGAACTTCAGATATCCCAAGCTGTCGAAGGCCCTTCTGAAAAAGTAATATGACAGATCTCCATTATCGGGCAACCCACTGACAGTGCCTGTGCCTGGGTGCTCTCCGCTACGAGCCTCAGCGACATGCTATGCTCGCCGAAGATTTGAGCATTCCTTGTCAGCCAGATCTGGTATACTATGCAAGTCGCTCTAACAGCTTTCTGACGTGTCAGTGGGTTGTCCGACTATCGACGGATGGCCCATAAGAACTGGTCCCTCTGACTCTAAGCCTCCGGTGGAATCCTTGCCAACTGCCAAGTCACCCTCGCCCATACGCACTGAAACAACGCATGGTCCACAATCTCGTCGACACCGCACACCCGCACTCTGAGGGAATCCTCAAACTGCGTCCGCTAAGCACTGCTCTTGTTGGAAGACGATCCCAGTTCATCTTCCAAAAGAACAATGCTACTATTGGGTGAAGACCCAAGCGCCAGATCCATGTACACTCCGGCCTTGGCTTGTGCTCTTGCCGGAGGACACGAGAGAGATCTCCCATCCTAACACTGGTCCTGCATGAGGTGCTCCTAACCTGAATATCTGGTCCCGCACACTCCGATAGTGGAAGAGACCGGACCCTCTCCGCAAGATACACCCTGAAAAACTGACACAACCTGGCATCGTCCCACGCTGCTCCCCCTAGGGTTGAGGAGATCGCATACCCGCAGTCCCTCCACTACCTTGACGTTAACCGTAGTCGGCCAAAGTCTCAAGGAGAGGACATCCACCCACGGGTTATTAACCACATCGATGCTCCACCCATCACCTATCAGCCATCTAGTGTTTGTCGAAACAGTTGGCAGGTACCTCGCGATCTTTCACCACATGAAGGAACATCTATGCTCACTCCGGGCCACTACCTCAAAGCCCACCCGGCCATATCTAGCTGTCATAATCTGACTTCAGAACCCCTGTGGCTTCAGCATGAATCATACAGAATGTCGGGCAATGAGCGCCTTATGCCTCTCCAGGAGAGACAACACCCCAAGGCTGCCCTCACTCAAGGGTAGACAAACATTCTCCCACGCCACTAAATGCACCCCATGTCCCCCTCCATACGACCCCCACAAGAAGCTTCGAAGTAGCCGCTCGATCCTCATCAGTACTATCTTCGGCACCATCGTGTTTGCTATGAGAGAGACGGGCATAGAGCCTAGCACTGATCTAATCAACATCAATCTGCTCATCATAGAGAGACGATGCCCTTCATCCCTCCAGCCTACTCTGGACCCGCCGCACCAGACCAGAGCACTTAGCCACTCGCAACCTCCTACCTGTGATGGGTACGCCCAGGTAGCTTCATGTCCTGTCCTGCTCTGGCATCTCCAATATCTTCCAGATCTTCCGTCTGACCCTACGCTCCGTGCTTGGGCTGAAGGAGATGGTTGACTTCTAGATGTTTAAATTGCTATGCCATGATATCGCAAACCGCACAAATTGGTTAATCTAGTGTGAACGAGTGGATGAACGAGGCCATAACTAGTTATCAATGCACAATTCGCCACCTATGGCATGCTGAATACACTTGAGCTATGCTCTTTTGTGGCTAGAGCTAGCAAAATGTGACTCCATCCATCAACCTTATCCATGTTCAGCCTACTATAAATAGATTTAGATTTGTGTTAAATGGATTTGGATTGTAAACAGATGGACTTGTTTCACTTATTTAGCATTCGGATCAGATACAGATTTCAAGCATCCGATTTATTTAACCCATTTAATATTCGGGTTGAATTAGGTTAGATAATCTGTTTAACTCATTTAACTCATTTATGATCTATTTAATCTGCTTAAAATCTGCTTAGCATGTTTCTGTCCTATTTAATCTGATTCGCTCAACCTGTTTAATCTATTTAAATCTATCTAACCAATTAAAAGAGTATTTAACTTGTTTAACCATTTAACTCGATTTGATACATTTAATAAACAGATTATATGGATGAGGTCGGATTATCTGTTTAATTAATAGATCGGGTTCAGATTTAAGTTTTTAACTTATTTAATAAACAAGTTGGATTTAAGTTGAGAAATTTTTGATCCAATCTGTATCCGACTGGATTGCCATCATGACTCGTAGCAGCATTCATATTCGCAATCCAATTCTCACAGTACGCATGTTCAGAGACTAGGCCCAATTCCAGCATGAGCTTTTAAAAACCTAAATTGTATCAAACATAGTTAGCCAAAACTTGAAGACCTCGCCTTGGGCTCGGTCGGACCTACAGATCTAAACTCCGAACCACGCACTCCGAACCCGTATCCATCCCTTCCACCGTGGCCGCCAGAACGACCCCCGCCTCCATCAGCTTCCATAAAACAGTGTCATCAATTGCCGCCTCCCATCTCCGTAAGTGTTGGGGGGGAAACCTAAGTCGTGCCAGTCCGAAGGCGCTCGGCCAGGGAGCGCCGACCAGAGAGGCGCTCGACCAAAGAGCGCCGACCAGAAAGGCGCTCGACCAAAGAGCGCCGACCAGAAAGGCACCCAACCAAGGAGCACCGACCAGCAGTCAACCAGAAAAATGCCCGACCCCACAACGAGACACCCCGTCGAGCAACCGGCTCGGCTTGGCACCCGTGCCGAGCCCGTGCCTTAGCCAAATATCCAACCTCCGCCTAATCCTCTAGAGGATCTGACAACCAAATACACGACTCCACCGTACTCTGTTACCATCCTTAAGCCATTAAGGCACGTGACCTCCGCAGGCCTTCGGCACGCCCTATCATTAATGCGTGTGACCCCTGCGGGCCTCCGATGCACTCAACCATTAAATGAACACAGCTCAAGATGATCTCCGGATCACTGGACCATCAAAGCATATGGCTCTCCCTGATCACCAGTTCACTCAGCAATCAATGCACTTGCCATCTACGAACCCCAGGCCCACCACGGCCGGCGGTTCAACCACCCCAACGGGTCCGATCAACCATGACAGCTCCCTGACTCCGGTCTGATCCGGCCTTATTCTCCACAACACCATTAATGAGCATGATCGTGCCCAATTATCACGAAAAAGACAAATTGCCCTGTCACCTCCCAGGTAACATAATATCTTTCTATAAAAGAGAACCTGGGGGAAAAGGGAGGAGGGACAGACACACAAACGGATACAGAAACAAACATTCTCCTCCTTTACTCCCCCCACATATTAGCCCCCTCTGACTTAAGCTTCGGAGGGCCGGCGCCGGAAAACCCGGCCACCGGCTTTCTTGCAGGATTCTCCAGGAGGACGCCACCAGCCGACGCACCGCCACCCACTGTCCCGGCAGCGGAGCTCCTCCCCTCTCGGTTCGCGGCCGCCCCCGGGTCCAATTTCCAGCAACAGTTGGCGCTAGAGGAAGGGCCCGAGTTGCAGCCATGAAACTGAGAAGTAAGGGGGCTTCCAATGCCTCTCGACGTCCTCCATCCAGTCCTAGACACTCTGTCCAGAACTCGCCGCCTCCGGCCGAATCAACTCCTCAAGTTCGGCCGAAACAATTCGATGCTCTGGTGCAACAGGTGCAGGCCTTGGCCACCGCTGTCCAAGGCTTGCAATCCAGGGCATCCCGACGGCACCGCTCCCTCCGGCCCCAGTTCAATCGGTACCTCCTACAAGCGGACTTCCCCTTCGAGGTCAGGACTCTCAAGTTCCAGGCCTCCCTCTGGAGAGAACATCCAGTAAGAAGCCCTGGTGGCTGGCCACAGCCCTCGGAGGCTGAGTCAGTTCCAGGGCAACTTGCATCGGAGCGAACCGCTGCAGCGATCCCCCAGAATGATGAACTCGACAAAAAGGTCGAGAAGCTGGAGCGCCAGATTCAGGCACTCCACGGAAGGAAACCGGGACGTAATGGTGACTTCGAGCTCACCACGAAGTCCCCCTTCTCCCAGCAGATTGAAGACGAGCCAGTCCCGCCGCGGTTCAAGATGCCGCAGGTGGAGCCTTACAACGGCAGGGCCGACCCCCTTGACCATCTAGAAAGTTATCGGGTCTTAATGGCCCTACAAGGAGCCTCGGAGGCCATGCTGTGCAAAGCTTTTCCAGCAACGCTCCGAGGACCAGCCCGGCTTTGGTTTACCGGGCTGAAGCCGAGTACTGTTTCTTCCTTTGAGCAGTTCGGCAGGCAGTTTGCCAGTAATTTTGCCGCCAGCCAGCCCCAGCGGCGGACATCGGACTCCCTCCTTGACATCAAACAAAAGGAGGGAGAGTCCCTCAGGGAGTACTTGGATCGATTTACTGCCGCAACATGGGAAGTCCGGGAGCTTGACCAGTCAATCGCCATGTCGGCACTAAAGACTGGAGCCCGGTCTTACAGGTTCCTCTTCTCCATCGAGAAGAATTTCCCTGCGGACCTCACTGAAATGCTGGTTCGGGCGCGGAAGTACGCCAAGGCTGAGAAAGCCGTGGCTGTTAGGCGGAGCGGGGCCGAGCAGACTCCCAAGAAACAAAAAAGACGCCGCGAGGAGCGTGGCCAGCCCAGAAGCCCGTCCCCGCGCCGAGCCAAAAATCCGCCCCGCCTGAAGAGTCCACCCCGACTACGGGGACCGCCTCAGCAGAGGTCACCACTCCGCCCGAGGTTTCCACCACGTGCCCGTGCATCCGAAGGGAGGTATGAAAACTACACTCCCCTTACCGCTCCTCGGGCCGAAATCCTCATGGAGATTGAGGGTCGGGATTATATCCGGCTCCCACCCCCGAAACGAGATTCCGGAGCCCGGCGTGATCCCCGGAAGTACTGCCGTTTCCATCGGGATCATGGCCATGATACTGAGGACTGCTACCAGCTCCGGAACGAGATCGAAGCGCTCATCCGCCGAGGGGTGCTCGATCGATTTGTGCGAGGCCGGCGTGAAGAAAAGAGGCCAGCCGAGGGAGCCGCACAGCCTGAAGGTTCAAACGCCAACAGGCCCATCGCCGGCACCATCAACACCATCCGAGGCGGGGCCTCGGTTGGAGAAGCTTCAGGGGAAGGAACCTCCTCGAAGCGCCTACGCGCCTTGGAAGCCATCTCTTTCTCAGATGATGATCTGGAAGGAGTCGAAACTCCCCACGATGATGCTGTGGTCATCTCCATGATTATAAACAGATTTGATATAAAACGCATCTTAATCGATAATGGAAGCTCGGCGAACGTTTTGTATTTTGATGCCTATTGTAAGATGGGGATGGCAGAAGAACAACTACGGAGGATGAATGCTCCGTTGGTCGGATTTACTGGGGATTCAGTCCCAGTAGAGGGCGAGGTCGACCTCCTGGTCACGGTCGGGCTCGCCCCCTGCGAAAGTACCGTGAGGATGAGCTTCCTTGTGATACGCCTGCCCTCGGCCTATAATGCCATCCTTGGAAGACCAGGTCTCAACGCCCTCCGAGCAGTAGTCTCAACTCGCCACCTGCTCATGCGATTCCCCACTAGCCAAGGAGTTGGCGAAGTTCGTGTGGACCAGGTGGTAGCAAGACGATGCTACCTGGCGACCCATGAGGCGAAACGACCAGCCGAGGTGCCGGTCCCAGCAACCGACCAGCCTTCAGCTAAAACCCTGAAGACATGGGTCGGCCCTCAGAAGGAGCGGGTAGAGCCTGGTGAGCTACTAATCAAAGTTCCTTTGCGCAAAAACTTTTCCGAGCTAACCGTGCAGGTCGGCTCTGGCCTCAATGAGCGCGAAAGGGATCGCCTCGTCAACTTCTTGCGAGATAACATAGATGTCTTCGCATGGTCGCCCACGGATATGCCGGGGATAGATCCAGAGATCATGGTCCACCGGCTCCAAGTAAAACCAACCTGCAAGCCCGTGCGACAAAAGAAGCGAGGCGCCGCCCCTGAACGACAACGAGCAGCAGCCGAGGAGGTTGACAAACTTCTTGAAGCTGGCTTCATCCGGGAGATATCCTACCCGGAGTGGCTCGCCAACGTGGTCCTCGTCAAAAAAGCTAGCGGGAAATGGCGTATGTGCGTGGACTACACCGACCTGAATAAAGCTTACCCAAAGGATAGCTTCCCACTCCCCAGCATCGACCAGCTCGTGGACTCCACCTCAGGGCACGAGCTGTTGGCATTCATGGACGCCTTCTCCGGATACAACCAGATCCGTATGGCGCCAGAAAATGAAGAAAAGACGGCCTTCATCACCGACGGGGGTACCACTGCTATAAAGTAATGCCATTCGGCTTAAAGAATGCCGGGGCAACTTATCAGAGGCTGGTCAGCCGGATCTTTAAAGACCAAATAGGCCGAAAAATGGAGGTATATGTTGATGACATGCTGGTGAAAAGCAAGGCGGCGCAAGATCACGTGACCGACCTTGATGAAGCATTCTCCACACTCCGAAGGTACCAAATGAAGCTCAACCTAGCCAAATGTGCATTCGGAGTCACCTCGGGCAAATTCCTTGGCTTCATCATTACACAGCGGGGAATCGAGGCCAATCCTAAAAAGATCCGAGCGCTCCAGGAGATGACGCCTCCGAGGACAGTCAAGGAGGTACAACGGCTTATGGGCCGAGTTGCAGCTCTCGGAAGATTCATCTCCCGCTCGGCCGAGCGCTGCCTTCCATTTTTTGCGACTCTTAAGAAGCCAAAGAACTTCCTATGGTCGGACGAGTGCCAGCAGTATTTTGAAGAGCTCAAGCGCCTTCTTGCTTCCCCTCCCTTGCTCACAAAGCCTCAACAGGGTGAACTCCTCTACCTGTATTTAGCTGTTTCCATCTCGATGAACCAAGAATCCATCTCGATGTCCTCTTATGCCATAACTTCGTAGCATTCTCGATATGAGTCGAGAAACTCGACGTTCTTGGCCATTACTCAATAGAATCCATAAAAGAAATCTATGGACTCATATGGATGTTTGTATCCATTTTTACCCTTATATTTGGAATCATAATAGGGGTCTTGGAAATGGGAAGATCTAGGATAGGCGGCCAACCTCCTGGAGAGAGCGATGTGCATGGACCGGGTGAGTAGGGATGCAGCTCCGTGGACCGCTCGTCGGGCCTGATAGGTGGTGGTATCAGCTAATGGTATGCAATTTCCTACTTTAGAATTTAGATCAAGTATCTCGTATCTATAAGCAGGGGGGCGTGGCCAAGAAGCAGCCAGCTGACTGCCCCCTTCAACCCGACCTTTATTCGCTGTGCGAACAAGGTCTTGAAACCCGTGTTGGGATACCTTTGAAGATGACTCTGAGTATAGGAAGGAAGAGGTTGGGGCTTTCTTTCTTTTCTCTCCTGTTTAGGAAGATAGCAGGCATCAAGACGAAGGCAAAATTGGAGGAAGTTCTTTTTAGAACTAAAGAGAGAAGGGCTAAAAGACATCCTCCGAAATTTTTTTTCGCGGCTAGCTCGGCTACTGATAGAGGAAAAAGCGGGAAGGGTTTCCAGGTGGAGCCAATCATCACAAAGATTTGGGAGTTGGTCTTGATGTAGCAGTAAGCTCGGTCCTAGTCCGAGAGGAGGGCAAGCTCCAAAAATCAGTATACTATACTAGCCGGGTCTTGAGGGATGCTGAGACCCGATACTCTAAGCTGGAGAAGACTATTTATGCCTTAGTCATCTCAGCTCGGAGGCTCCGACCTTATTTTCAAGCCCACACAATGGTCGTGCTGACCGACCAGCCAGTAAAGCAGATCCTGCAAAGATCAGATCGCGCGGGCCGGATTACTAAATGGGCCGTCGAGCTCGGAGAATTTGACCTCGAGTACCGACCCAGACCGGCGATCAAAGCGCAAGCACTCGCCGATTTCATAGTCGAGTGCACCATACCGGATGAGGTCGAGCCCGAACCTGAGCCTACATCAACAGAGCAGACCCCGAGTTCGGCATGGACTTTGCATGTCGATGGCTCTTCAAACTCGGGGGGTAGCGGAGCGGGTCTCATCCTCACCAGCCCGGAGGGGGAGGTTGCTGAGCAAGCCTTACGCCTCGAGTTTCCTGCTTCCAACAATATGGCGGAATACAAAGCACTCGTCGCCGGGCTCAAGCTAGCTAGAGAGCTAGGAGTGAAGGACCTGAAGGCCTTCAGTGATTCTCAGCTCATCGTCAACCAAATCTTGGGTGACTTCGAAGCCAGAGATCCCACAATGCAGGAATATCTTCGGAAGGTACGGGATCTCGCCTCGACCTTGAATTCCTTCCACATCCAACATGTTGCCAGGTCAGAGAATCTTAGGGCCGACCAGCTGTCAAAGCTGGCGTCCTCTCGTATGAGCGAGCTCCCCAAAACGACGGCACTGGAGTATCTCCAAAAGCCCAGCACGGAGGAGCCCGAGCAGGCCCTTTGCATTGATTTCGAGCCAAACTGGATGAACGAGCTCATTAACTATCTGCAAGACGAAGTCCTCCCTAGTGAGGAACGTGAGGCTCGCCGAGTAAAGCGTTTCGCCACCTGGTACATATTGCACGAGGGAAAGCTTTATCGGAGATCTTTCACCTCTCCCCTCCTCAGATGTCTCCGCCCGACAGAAGCTGACTATGCAATGTGTGAAGTCCATGAGGGGATTTGTAGAAATTATCTGGAAGGACGAGCATTGGCCCATAAAATTTTGCGCCAAGGATACTACTGGCCGATACTCCAGAAAGATGCTGTGGACTTCGTCCGAAGATGCGACCGATGCCAGAGAAACGCCAATGTCCAACGCCGACCCTCGGCTCCGTTAATCTCTATCAGCTCCCCTTGGCCCTTTGCCCAGTGGAGAATTGACATTCTGAAACCATTCCCTCTGGCTACCGGGCAAAGAAAATTCCTGGTCGTCTCCATCGACTATTTCACCAAGTGGGTGGAAGCCGAGCCACTCGCCCGGATCACCGAGCAGAAGATGCGGAATTTTGTCTGGAAGTCAATAATCTGCAGATTTGGGCTCCCCCGCATCCTCATATCCGACAACGGCCGCCAGTTCGACAACCTCCACTTCAGAGAATTCTGCTCCGAGCTCGGCATCGACCATCGCTTCACCTCGGTCGCGCACCCTCAGACGAACGGAGAAACCGAGGTAACAAATCGTACTATTTTGCAGGGGCTCAAAGCCAGGCTCGACAAATCTAAAGGATAGTGGGTCGAAGACCTATACAATGTCTTGTGGGCTTACCGGACTACATTCCGTGTCCCCACCGGCGAGACTCCCTTCAATCTAACGTATGGAACGGAAGCTGTCATCCCGTTGGAAATTGGACTCCCTTCTCCGAGGGTAGAGCATCATGATGCCAGCTCCAACTCCTCACAGCTCAGGAACAACCTCGACCTAATCGAGGAAACAAGGGAGGCCGCCCGAGTTCGCATGGCGAGATACCAGCAAAAGACAGCACAATACTTCAACGCCAGGGTCAAAGTTAAATCCTTCAAAGCAGGGGACCTCGTCCTCAGAAGAGCCGAGGCCTCCTGACCAACTGAGCAAGGGAAACTGGCTCCAAATTGGGAAGGACCTTACCGAGTCACACGCATCCGGCGGCCCGGAACTTACAAGCTGGAGTCTCTCGATGGGACTCCCATTCCACGAAGCTGGAGTTCTGAAAGTCTCCGCGTGTACTACCAGTAGAACCCTGAGGGGTTCCCCACTCTTTAATCATAAATTTCATTTTGTGACGGCTTATGTGCACTTGTTCGAACTCACCAATTCTCCTATTGTCTCATGGTACCAGATTTTGCCCGGCTCGATCTCCACCAAACAACGAGCTCGGCTCGTTCTCCATCGGCCAACGAGCTCGGCACGTTCTCCATCGACCAACGAGCTCGGCTCGTTCTCCTATCCCGACCACGGTCGGGATGCCCCGATACTTCGGAATGCGGTCTCCACCGAACAACGAGCTTGGCTCGTTCTCCATCGGCCAACGAGCTCGGCTCGTTCTCCATCGGCCAACGAGCTCGGCTCGTTCTCCATCGGCCAACGAGCTCGGCTCGTTCTCCATCGGCCAACGAGCTCGGCTCGTTCTCCTACCCCGACCACGGTCGGGATGCTCCGATACTTCGGGATGCGGTCTCCACCGAACAACGAGCTCGGCTCGTTCTCCATCGGCCAACGAGCTCGGCTTGTTCTCCATCGACCAACGAGCTCGGCTCGTTCTCCATCGGCAAACGAGCTCGGCTCGTTCTCCTACCCCGACCACGGTCGGGATGCTCCGATACTTCGGGATGCGGTCTCCACCGAACAACGAGCTCGGCTCGTTCTCCATCGGCCAACGAGCTCGGCTCGTTCTCCATCGGCCAACGAGCTCGGCTCGTTCTCCTACCCCGACCTCGGTCGGGATGCGGCCTCCACCGAACAACGAGCTCGGCTCGTTCTCCATCGGCCAACGAGCTCGGCTCGTTCTCCTACCCCGACCACGGTCGGGATGCCCCGATACTTTGGGATGCGGTCTCCACCGAACAACGAGCTCAGCTCGTTCTCCATCGGCCAACGAGCTCGGCTCGTTCTCCATCAATCGTAGAGCTCAAAAAGTCCGTGATCAACGAAAAGTCCGTGATTGGTAATAAACGACAGCTGGATTCTTTCATTATGCCGGCGTCCCCAAAGAACGGACCCCGAGCAGAAGAGCGTCCTCAAAATCGCCAGGCAAAGTTCACAGCCTCGGCGTAAGAACGCTTACGGTACCAGGTACCCATTCAATTAATGCCTTTACATTATTTCATTTATTTTCATTCTTGGTTAATTAATTACCGGAATGAACTCCCGACCAGCGTCGAGGTACCTGGTCGGGCCAATCATTGCCCGGCCTCGCCCGTCCTACATGCACCGTTCAATAGCAAGCTTAGTTTATACCGGCAGCTCGATGAATCCCCATCACGAGCTGACGGACATTCAACCCGGTTGTCGGAAAAAAGTCCAATCATCCGCCTCGGCAACCCGAGGTCCGGGTTCAAAGTTTGACTAGAAATTCCGAGTCTAGTGACCCTTGGTCCTAGGGCTCGGCCGAATTCTGAGCTAAGCTCGAAAAGACCTCCCGAGCCTAAGCGTATCCTAGACATAAGCATCGCGATACCACTGATCGAAGGTCCGAGCAACGGAAGCTGTTACCTGAGCTCGGATCGGATAAATACGCCAAGCCTAAACGCAGGTCTAACTATGTAACGAACGAAGTTAGGGCCGCAGAGCCCAAGTCCTTGGAGCCTAAAGCGGATCCAAGTGGAGAAGCCTAGGTCTACCGAAAATCAAAGCGCAAGGCAGTTGCAATTTACAAAAAATGTATATTCATTCAAAAAAAGCCCGTAGGCTAGGTACAAAGCTCGGGCTCGGCCTTAACAAGTATGGAGGCCATCCCGATTTACAAAAAGAAAAAACAAAACAAAAAACTAAGGCTCGGGCTCGGCGACTTCAGGTATAGCTGGCTCCGCAATCGAGGCCCCTTCCCCGGTAGCCTCGGCAGCCTCGGGGGCAGCCTCGGAAGCCGTCTCGGCGACCTCGGGGATGGCCTCGGGCGCCTCGGCCGGAACCTTCTGGTCGGCCCCGTCAGATACCGGAGCTTCTGCCTCCGCCTCTGACCCTTCGACCCCTGCTCCTGGTTGAAGCAGGTTCAGGTCGAAATCCGGAAGGAGCCGCCGCAGTTGGTTGCGGAAGTCCCTGAAACCCTGGATCAGCCCATTCACGCCCTCCTCCTCCAGCAGGTCGCGGAACTCTTCCGACTCACGGAAGAGCCTAACCGCGTCCCGGGCCTGCTCCCGAGCCTCATGGTAGGCGGCCTTCCGCTCCAGGTTCTTTATTTTCCGCTCGAGCTCTTGGGTTCTGAGGCGAGCGTTCCCCACCTCCTGCTCGCGGGTGGCCAGCGCCAACTCGGCCTCGGCCAGACGAGCCTCCGCGGCGCGCACTTCGGATCTGGCCAGTGCGTGCGTGCCCTTCTCCTCTTCAAGCTCGGCGGTCAAAGCTCGAACCTCATCTTCGGCCGCCCCCACTCTTGCTTGGAGCACCTGGCGCTCGGCCTCAGACGCCAGGCACCTTGCCTCGGCCTCCTCATGCCCCCGCTGATGCCCTTGGGCTCGCTCCCGATAATCTTGGACGATGTGCATCAGCGTCTCCGTCTCGTGCAGATGCTGAAAAAAGAGACGTGAGAAATGTGAGAAACCAACTTAAAACAAAACTTGCACTACTGCACAAATAAAGAGGCCAACTTACTCGGACGGCAGAACAGAGAGTAGAGTCCATGAAGGCGCCGTAGTTCATGGACCGGACTTTGGCCTGGTCGGCCGGGAGCAGCGCGACCCGAAGTACTTCGCGCGCTACCTGGGGGTTATCGAGGGCCGAGTCGCCCTCGAAAACCAACCAAACGGGAGCGTAAGGCACCCGCTCCCGTGAGCCCGACGAGCCCGGAAGGCTGGCCTCGGCTGGCCTGGGCGGAGCCGACCCCGCAGCTCCTTGACTGTTCCCCGGCTCGGAACTGGGGAACTGGGGTTGAACAGGCGGCCGATCTAACTGCCGCACAACCGAGGCGGGGCGCGCGAGCGCCAGACCCGCCGAATTCCTCCCTCCCTGGTCGGCAATTGGGGCTTCCTGCCGACCAGGAATCTGCGAAATCGGGGCCGGGCACGGGAGCGCCACCGTAGCACCACTAGAGCCCGCGCCCCTAGAACCAGCGCCCTCCCTCCGACCAGCATCGGAGCGAGAAGCGCCCGTCTCGATCGCCGCAGTCGCCGAGACCTTCGCTTTTTTCTTTGGCTCGGTCGGCTCCCCCGAGAGCTCGACCGCCCTCTTTTGGAACCGGGCGTATAAAACCTCGCTCTTAGTCACCATCTTTGCGATATCTACAAGGACGAGCAGAATTAGAACACAGAATAATAACATAATAAAAAATGACTCCTACAGTTACCCTTACCCTGAGGACGCGCCGAGCTCAGGCCAACATTCACTAGAGCGTCCTCACTTATGAGGCCGCCCAGTAGAATACCGTCCCCGAGGCTGCGGATGGTGTCGAGGATCCCCTGCTCGCGCGAAGAAAGCTTGGGGACTTTATTGACGGCCCTAAGTCGGCTCGGCCTCCACCTAGGGTTGAACCCCCATGTCCGCTCGGAGCCTAGGAAGAAGAATTTCTTCTTCCACTCACGAATGGACGATGGGGCGCCCTGGAAGAGTGGCCGACCCACCCGAAGGGCGACATAGAGCCACTCTCCGTCTCCCGGGTTCGACTTCAACATAAAAAGTCGCCGGAAAACGTTCACAGAGGTCGGAATCCCGAACGCTAAACACAGCAACAGGAAGCCGACGATTGTCCTCCAGGCATTCGGAGCGAGTTGCGCCGGGACCAACTGGTACTCCGTGAGCAGCTCGTTCACGAACCCGTGAAAAGGAAATCGTAGGCCGGCCCAGAGTGCCTCCAGGTACACTCCGATCCGGCCTACCGGGGGATTCGTTACCCGATCCCCCGGTCTGGCGGGCTCCAAACGGAACCCTCGTAGAGGAAAGAACCATTCCTCGACCATCTCGACCTCCAGCTCGCTCATAATGGACTCAGTATCACTCGGACCGGAACCCATTAGGAAGAAGAAAGGAAAGGATTCTGGGAGGATAGGAAAGAGAGGGACCTGTGAAGGACGCCGGAGATAAGAAACTTCGGACTAAGAAAAGCTGGAGAAAGGAGACAATAAGAAAGTAGCAGGAGGCCAGGTGAGGATTTATATAAATCCCTCCAACGGCCCAGATCAGCGAGGAAAAACGCTGCTCCTCGTCCAGATCACGACGCGTATTGGCCCAAAAGACGGAGCGCCACATTCAATTCGGGCTGACGCCTCGAACACAAACGCCTCGTCGGATCGTGCGGCCCTATCATAAGCCCACGACGCGAGGACGCTTCGGAGAAGGTACCCTAATAATGAGACATTTCGGAAAAGAAGAGACGCCGCCTATTAAAAGCACCTCGAAGCGCGCGATAATTCGAAACGCGCGATAATTCAAAATTTCCTTTAACTCATAATGGCCCGACTAAAACTACTTCCCGCGCTCAAGCTGGTGGCCAGCTGGAACTCGGAAGTCGGGGGGTAGTGTTGGGGGGAAAACCCAAGTCGTGCCAGTCCGAAGGCGCTCGGCCAGGGAGCGCCGACCAGAGAGGCGCTCGACCAAAAAGCGCCGACCAGAGAGGCGCTCGACCAAAGAGCGCCGACCAGCAGTCAACCAGAAAAACGCCCGACCCCACAACGAGACACCCCGTCAAGCAACCGGCTCGGCTCGGCACCCATGCCGAGCCCGTGCCTTAGCCAAATATCCAACCTCCGCCTAATCCTCTAGAGGATCTAACAACCAAATACACGACTCCACCGTACTCTGTTACCATCCTTAAGCCATTAAGGCACGTGACCTCCGCAGGCCTTCGGCACGCCCTATCATTAATGCGTGTGACCCCTGCGGGCCTCCGATGCACTCAACCATTAAATGAACACGGCTCAAGATGATCTCCGGATCACTGGACCATCAAAGCATATGGCTCTCCCTGATCACCGGTTCACTCAGCAATCAATGCACTTGCCATCTACGAACCCCAGGCCCACCACGGCCGGCGGTTCAACCACCCCAACGGGTCCGATCAACTATGACAGCTCCCTGACTCCGGTCTGATCCGGCCTTATTCTCCACAACGCCATTAATGAGCATGATCGTGCCCAATTATCACGAAAAAGACAAATTGCCCTGTCACCTCCCAGGTAACATAATATCTTTCTATAAAAGAGAACCTGGGGGAAAAGGGAGGGGGGACAGACACACAAACGGATACAGAAACAAACATTCTCCTCCTTTACTCCCCCCACATATTAGCCCCCTCTGACTTAAGCTTCGGAGGGTCGGCGCCGGAAAACCCGGCCACCGGCTTTCTTGTAGGATTCTCCAGAAGGACGCCACCAGCCGACGCACCACCACCCACTGTCCCGGCAGCGGAGCTCCTCCCCTCTCGGTTCGCGGCCGCCCCCGGGTCCAATTTCCAGCAACAGTAAGCATGAGTTCTAGGACGCGTGATGTGGTGGCACCCGTGAGGCTTTCTAAATTAGTATTGTGTGAAAAAAACAAGTATAGATAGAAATTACTATGATTGGATCATCTTTTCATAGACAAAACTTGGACTTACAGTCCCATAAGATCCGTTCACGATTACGACATCCATCTCTAGAAAGGCACGTATCTAAGTTCATTCAATATTACACATACTGATGGCTGTTCCATTTTGAAGCTTGTGCCCAGAATCTGATTTCATAGTCACCCAGTATTTTGACAAAGATATGGAGCATAGCTTTTCTTGGTCACCCACAGCAGCCATTCACTTCCATCGCCAGGAATTGCGTTCCAACATCAGGTGAAGGATGAGCAATAACAGCCTCGCCTTGACCACCTCAGGAAATTGGAGAGCTGGAAATGATCATGGAACGTCCTCTTCTGATCGTGACCAAAGCTGGAACCGGAAGGTAAGCATACTGTCTATATATCTCTTATAAGCACCAAAGAACTCTGACATCAATCTATATGGTGAGGAATGGGCGAGCGGTGGATCCTATGGCTTAACGCAGTACGCACTACCAAAAGCTCGGTTTCACGGTTTTTAATCTTAAAACAAGCATTCTATACTTTCCTTGAATTTAGAATTAAAAATCTACAAGTTAATAGATGGGCTTTGGTTGTTCAAGTAAAATGCAAAATAATAATATAATTAGTACCCCATTGGTATTTTTTTTTACTTCGTTTTTTTTTTAATCCGTACTTTTTTTTTCGAAATGAATAATGTGGATCTTGGTTTATTGTTAGATGGTAATCTATTATACCTCATAGTTATGGAGTAAAAAGGACAACCTATAAAATCATGAAACATCATCATTTAGTTATCCAACCTTAAGCAATTTCAATCAGCTTTCCATCACAACCTTAATTACTCCCCGACGTGGATCCTTGTTCTTGATGGTGATGTTGAGGATAAGGTGAAGTGAAATAGTGGCATCTGGGGTCAGCCTCAGAGCCAAAGGACCCTGGCCTAAGCAAAGAGAAGTTCAAGAAAGCTATGAAAAGCCTTCCTCATCTTCACATTGTACTGATTTAGATGATGACCAAGGAAGATCTACGAGTCGATGCTTCAAATGTAAGGAGATAGGCCATACAGCATCATCACATCCAAAATAATTTGCATATGTAACCAAAAGGATTATTGAAATGCCATTGAAGGATTTCAAAAACTACTGAAGATGTTGATCTTGTTAGATACGCAGATGGAGAGACCCTTCATGCAGTGCTGCTTAATAACTACCCAAACCGGAGACATTTTTTGCCGCGCCAATGCTATGCTAAGTGTGTGATCAGTTTTGTGTGTGATCATATCATCGATATTGGAAACACTACCAACATCGTCTCTAATGAATTGGTTCGAGCACTCAAGGTAAAGATCGAGACCAAGCCTCCTCCATATCATTTAGCTAGTTTTAACGAGACGTTCACCATCACCGAGCAATAATTCATCACATTCTCCAATTGGGAGAAACTCTGTTGATCAAGTTTTTTATCAGATATTTCACTGTCCATTTTCACTCATAGCAAAGGGGAAGAGTAGTAACTATATTCCCTCCTCATCAAGCTAAAAATTGCAAAAGGCATCCGACTTCTTGCAATTCTTGGCTTGTTCCTCAGTTTATGCTGTTCGAGCACACAGTCAACTGGCTTTGCAAAGAGAGAGAAGGCGGCGGCGGATGAGGAGACTGCAAGTATCAGAAATGGAGACGGTATGATAAAGCATAAACAAAATTTCCACGAAACTATAATCCCCGTTGCAGACCACCATCCACTATACATGAAAGCAGGTATGATAGAGCAAAAGAGTGCAATAATGGGAAACAGAACAAACATCAAATACCAAAGAAAGCTTTCACAAAAAAAAAAAAAAAAGCAAAAAGAAGTTGCCTTATGAGTGTGATAAATATCAGTATATCCTATGAGACTCCATGGAAACATAAGTTGTCCATCATCTATAACCCTTTCGGAGAGCATTTCTTTATCACTATATAATTCTTGTGGCTATAATGTTAAGCTTGCTCAAAACGTCAATTTGTGAAACAAAGCACCCTCTTTATGCACTTAATGCAAGCCCCAAAGTGATTACATAACTCAATACATCAATCTCATCAAAATCCAGCTTTCAAGTCATCTAATGTCACGGCAAATCTATCGCTTGTCTGTCAAAACTCCTCCATATGAGTTGCCAAAACACGTGATGTATAGATTTCAAATCAACCTATTATGTTAGCTTAAGGGAACATAGGAATACAGTCTAACAAAGAAGTAGAGAAAAAATGTTACGAATGACAAAAGAAAAGCATGACGTTTGCATGCAATGTCAGTACTTACAGGGACACCAGGTGGGATTTCTGGTTTAACTAGCCTATGTGAGATTTTAGAAAAAAAAGGATAATGTTGGAGATATCTATGCATCACCCATACAAGAAACTATGTATTCTGTAATATTGCACCCACATTGGAATCTAAAGAAGGCTGCGATGAGGGGAAAAGTCGAGAATTAAAAATCTTATAGGATAAACAATTTGATATACACTAGGAAGATGAACAATAACAACTATTATCTTACTAAAAGCAGCTGGTGCAAATACTAAAAAACAATTGAAAAAAAAGGAGACTATACTACTATAAATAAACAGACCAATGAGTGTTAAATTGATTAGGCCAGTGGGCCAAGGATGAGCTTATGCCCCATCTCTTTAATCTGTGGCGTACACTTATTCTAGGAATAGACTTTGTTTATAAATCTACAATAATCAGAATTTAATGGAAATCTATGCAAAAAAAAGAGTTTAAAACCAGTGAAACTTGAGAAAGCACAATAAAATTGTTTCATGGCAACATGTATCAAAAGTTGAGGCTTTAAATAGAAATCCAAGGCCATCAGATGCTCAAATTATGACATCTTCTTTCGCTTGTCTCAGTATAGAATGACAACATATGAAGAACTTCTAATATCTGCACATGACTTAACACAGAAACATGCAAGACCAAATTATGAACAGGCTAACATAGGGCAACTAGTTCATAACAAAGATATTTGCATCATTAAAATGAAGTGCCTGAAGTAAATGAAAATATTAATGAACCACCAAAATAAATCACTGTTCAAGTATGGATCTTGAACCTTCATCAACACCATGCAGGCTTATGAGGATCTGAATCATCACCGCTTTATCCTAATTTCCTCCTATTTCGATTTTATCTGCCCGAAACATTACTCCAATATGAATCATAACTCATGTACTACTAGTGCCACTCCAAGTATTCTCTCACAATTGAGATACATTTGATGTCAACAAAATGTCATACCAACTAATCCTCGACAATCTGTAACTGCAAGTCATCCATGATACATGTGATGTCGCCTAAGACTTCTAGGCATCTGAAAGCCTCAGATGCCTAAATTATTAATCTTAGTGGGTTTTCACAAAAACACCCACACCATATTAAATTGTGTTTTAAGGATCCATGTTATGCTGGAGAGCTCAACTGATCACCTTGAATTCTGACCCATGACTCAATATATTCCAAACATAAGCATGAGCAGAAAACATTATTCAGTTACGTTGACAAGCCCAACGAACTCTGAAAAAGGTAGTAAGGTTCGCTACTGAGTTGTCCATATCATCTTGGAGTCCAAATAGAAGAGGGTAAATGAAGTGTCTTTGATACAGCATCATAATTGACCAATCAGATTAGTTCTACCAAGGAGAAGCTTAATGAGAGAGAGAGAGAGTGTGTGTGTGTGTGTGTGTGCGTGTGTTCATATGATTGGGGAACAATTTTTAGGTTCAGAATCTTCAGATAGCCTTTTGGCACAACATACATAATATCCAAGGGAACTCCTTTCCTCAGTCAATTTCTATTTAGGATAATATTTGTTATGATAGCTATTCACAAATTACCCTAACCAAGGTGCAAGTTGGAGTTCAACTGGAACATAAATTTATGGTTTGCCAATTTTCGTTTTAAATAAAGGAAGATTAATGGCATTAGACGTAGGGTTGTCAAGTGATTCTGAGAAGCTTGATTTCAGACTATATTAAACTTGAATCATGCTCAGCTTCATAACGCTTTAAAATATTATAATGTATGATAATATAACATAGTATTAGACAATCATGGCATCTAATTCTGTCTGGATGCTCCCTCCATGGAGATTCAGATTAAAATTAATTTTGATGGAGCTCGAGACTGATTACCCAAAACAGCATAGATGCAACTGTCATTAGGCACTTGGAGATAGAGTGATCTATGCCAGGCACTGCAACTTCTAGGTTGAGAATATGGCAGGTAAAGAACTCAGAGAAGCTCCAGTTGGAGGGTAAAGATGACCTTGGGTTCAACGAGCATCGAGCATGAAAGAAAAAATTTTCCCTGTAATAGGTGGATCGTGGTAACAGGGGAATGCCCAGTAATAAGTTGATTCATAGCTTAGCTATCAATTTTGAGGAACCTGGCAATTTAGTGATATATGTATGTATGTATGTATATGTATATATATATACGCACGCGCGCACACATATAGACACAGCTTACACAAGTGTGCTGCACAAGTTCATTTCTTATAGTAAATGCATTCCAACAGGAATACATTAACACATGGAGACAGAATCGTAGCAACACAAATCTTGGGAGAGCTAAAGCACTGTATATCACGTGCATATAAAAATATTCAGTAGGTTTGGAGTTCTTTACTGGACTTTTTTCAGCCTAACAATGCCACCATCAAATGGAAGACTTAGTCAAAGCTCTAGACTAAAAGAACTTATATGAGCTTGATGTGTTCAGATCATAATATATTGTGAAATCTACTTATAAAGCATCAAAAATTAAAGTATGCGTCAGCCAGTGAGATCTTTTATATAGATTCAGGTTGAACTCAAGCAGAAATCGTCAGATATGGAGGACTTCTTTGACCAATTTCTTCACAAAATGACAAGAATAAAAGAGATATTTGCAAACTTCAACATAAAAGAATATCGATTGCATGTTTCATTCTTTCACTTTTTGATGAATGTACAAAGTTTCCTAAAATGACTGACACAACAAACTAAAAAAAGAGAACTAAGTAATACACGTGATGTCTTAGACATCACTGAGACTATTATCAGATATAAATCAGGATATTACCTTGGTGATCTGGCACGAAGGCACCTTCCACATGTAACAAGCTTCAACAAAGACTGTGGTTTCCGTTTCCTGATTCTCAGATTTGAGAGCTGTAGAGACAATTTATAAAGTGAATAGCAGGCTCATTATGAAAAGGTGACTGCACACACACATATTACAACTAAATTACATAATGAAAGCTACAGCAACTTCTTGTTTTCGGCATCCCTCACAATAAGAATCTTTTAGAATTAATTTGCCTAATGATAAAAAATATAGATGAATAAATATTCTTTCTATATTAATTACTTGTACAAAGATATCAATTTATGTCAATGGCCATCGTAACCATATTAGACACCATGTATTTATATGAAGCACCGACATTCCAGGACCTTGGATTCTCTGTTATCAGGGTGGTATTACCCCCCGCCCGTGTAACACGCACAATTGGACCGCCTGGTGGGCCCACGCGCACATCAACAAATACCAAGCCCTTTTTGAACCAGGCGTCCTTCAATTTAATTAAATACTGACTACTGGTAAGGAAAGCTAGACTGCAGCTTTTAATTGCAGGTGTGATTGAAGATGCCGTTTAAAACTAACAAGAAAGTAACTTGTTATCATCCATAACAAGCACATCAACCTTGTTCTACGATTGTTAAAAAATTCGCACTCAGGAGAAGGGAAGCACTATGCATACAAAGATGCAATACATAATATTTCAGTGCAATACCTTTGCTCGAGTTATCCTAGAAGCTTTCCGGCAGAGTAAGCATCTCGATCTGGGCTCCAATCTCCTGTATGTTTAGGGTAACTATCAATACAACCAAACAAGCTTGTTCCTTAAAGTACAGTTCAGATAATACATTAACCAAACACCTTAAATGCGTAATGGATATATAGAACACATTGCTCAGTAAATGTGTGGGCAGCATTCCTTCAAGTGCATAACATCCTAGCATAGTTCCAACTTCCAAGTACAGTTTAAAAAAGGCACCCAAAATTTCCACATAGAAGGATGAAATTCATGATGATTTAAATTTTTCCACCATTTGTTATGACATGAACATTACTGGAAGAAATAGTTAAGAGTGTAGCCTTTTATACCTAAATACAATACAAATATGGTAAAATGCTGTTCATTACTTATTATTTTACACATTGTGTGATTCTATGCATGTATTGTACGCATAAGAGTGAAGTACAAGAGTGAATACATATGGACTCTTTATGTGATGTCTTGCAGAACGGGTGGTGATCAAGATCAGACTGAACATCAAACTTAAAAGAAGCCTGATGCCTTACCAAAGAAAAAGGAGCCTGATCAGTTAGAGCAGCAAATTAACCAAGCAGTTCATGAACAGCTTGGGCCCAGCTCAATAGTACTCTCTCTCTCAGCCTCCCTCCCCTCCTACCCACCCATCAGAAGCTATCAAGTGTCAATACACAAGGAGTCATTCCTCTTCTACGCTCTAAGTAAAGCATACAGAGAAATTCCAATCAGAAGCTCAAGAGGAAAAGAAACAGGCAGAGAGGAAAAATAAGGATCCCAAGTAATGAATGGGATAAGGTTGTGGAAAGCTTGATGTAACAATCAGATTGGATGATACAAAGGCAATAAACAAGCACAGAGAAGAAGGATGTTGGACCTCAAGCGGATTAGCTAAGATTTGATATAAAGATCGGATCTAAGTATATGACGTGGAGGAAAGCATTTAGTTCTTGTGCCTCTCAAGCATGTGCATTAATCAAAGCGGAGGCCTAAGATTGAGAAAATGCAGCCTCACAAGTGGAATTTTTCGGTTTAGGATAGAATTTTATAATCTAAGCTGGATTTGATGGGTTGAGCTACTAAACCTTTTATGTAGTTTTAGGCACTGGGGGCAATAGTTTAAATGAATGGAATGTCAGTATTCACTATCACACCCCAATAATACTAAATACTCAACTTTGTTTAAGAATGGCCAATGAAAAATTCTTAACGATATGTTATCTTTGAAATAGAAACTTCTGTTTTTTTTTTTTCTGACTATGCAACTCCGAATAATGTATATCTTGGTTGATATAATGTTTTTCTTAAATCATATAAAATTAACTATACTTCAGTACTCACAATTAGCCTTTCACTTGTGTGAGTGGTAATGGTGTCAAAAAGCCCTTAACATGAAACTCCCTTGCCAGTCAGGTTGAAGAAAAATATCCATATCAACCCATTTATTTATATGGATTATATCCAACCTGCCAATCCAATTAGAGTTTTACTTGTCAACTACATATGTTAAAGCATGAAAAGATCAGCAGGAGTGAACTAGGTTTGAGAATCCAAATAATGTTCACACTTTTTTTTTGTTCATTCTCTTAACTATAAAATGCAAGGCCTCTCTAATCACCCGAACTGAGATTGAGCTAACCTGCAGCTCACCACACTGCAACCACTGTTCTAGGGACCTACACTAGGTAACAAGGGTATGTCCAACCTATTGTGGCCCAATGGAACACAACAAACTCAGGAAGCAAACCTGAATCCGACCGAGTTATAATCAGGTCGGTTTTGGTGACGCGCTTATTTCATCTGTGTTTAGGTGGAGCCCGGGTCAGAACTTGCTGAACCTACACCTATGCCTTAAAATCCCTGGAACCTTATGAATAGCGGCAAAAGACAACACACTGTTTTGATAACTTGCATGGACGACTGTGACCACCTACATGATCAAAAGTATTTTACTATTATACATAATTAGATAAATATAGTCCCATTTTGTCCAGCATACTTCACTTGTTTCACTCCCCCTCCATTAAAACAGGCAAGTACTCAACAAGGAAGGTTGTCTTTACCAAAAATCGAGTATACATAGCAGATAGCTGCAGATTTGGGAAGCCTTAATGGTGTAATGTATCTTTGAATTATCATAAAAAGTTCATGGCCGGGCAACCCGAAGATGCACGGCCAAGATCTTTTGCATTATAACAGTTGAGATATATAAGTATATGTGTGGACGCTGCAGGCAAAGAAATTAAAAGCTATTTGACAAGGTTTTTTACCACAGTTAGTTAACTTGATAGGAAAGATCAGCAGATATCAACTGTCCATTAGCTGAGGGAAGATTGTACACCATTGACAAGTGGATATGAATACCATACAGATTAAATAGTTTTTACCAAAATCAGTAGAAATAATATAAAAGGTGGATTTATCTGATAACTAAGCAGTCTCACAAATAAAATGTTCTTTGAGAAAGTTAAAATAAATAAACAGGTGTTACAAGGACCTACTCATGTCTAATATATCAAAATAACATTCAGGATTATATTATCAGTAGGAGATTTCGTTTTTATTTTTTTAACAGAAACAATTTGTTTGAGAGGATTTCTACATGTCCATGAGACAATTTACAACTACCTAGTGAGAAAGATCCTTTTCATATCTCAACTCCAAATGTGGTGAAAGTTTAATAATATTTTCCACAGAGAATACATATTTCTGATTTTCTATATGGTTTATGATCCAACCTAGATAATTTTAACACAGCAGCTTTAATAGTAAATTTAGTTTCCAACCAATTGTGGAAATGCAGATGGATACAATCAAACCAGACGTATAATGTAATTGCTCTTGATTTTTCTTTTTTCTTATACAAATAACAAAAAAACTATGAGAGCAATCAAAAGATACTATGGGTAAAAACTGCAATTCTGGTACTTACAAGTTTTCTTGTTCAAGCTTTTCAGCAATCGATATTGCTTTGTGTCTAGACCACCCACCTCGCTGTGAACAACCTTCAGCTTGTTGAATGACATGTGCAAGGGATACTTTTCCTCTAACCAAGCTTTGTCTCCGATATTGTCCATCACTTTCCCTACTATGAGGAACCAAGTTACCCTGGTGCTGCAAAGATGAAGCTTCTACAACCGATACACCTCCAAGTGCCATTTTCCTAGGTACTATACTGTTATTAGTTAATTCAACATTCCCATGCTCTAGAGAAGAAGCTCCTGTTTCAATGTTTTCACCATCTGCCATTACATGGGGATCAGAGTCCAACCATCTAGCTTGACTAGAGCCAATCCCTTTAACACCATTTTCTTTTGGAAGCCTTCTGATAGGTTTTTCTGACCCTGGATAAAGTGGACTTTGATTGGTGACAGATTGCCGCCTTGTCATATGATAATTCTCAGGAGCCGGCAAAACATGTTGATTTTGGACATCTGATTTCACATCTTTCCTAGATTCACATCTGATATCAAGTTTTACTCCAGAAGAAAGTACGGATTCAAATGCTTGTAAAATCTGTCCTCTGAACTTCTCAGCTTTGGATTTGTTTATATGAGAGCTGAACAACAATTGCACAGTAGGGGCTGCAAGGGGGAAAGCAATAACATCAATCATTCCATTTTAAGCCACTAAGATTAGAATAGTTTTCAAAGTAATTCAAGAATCTTCTGTTGGAATAAGGTTGACATGGCAAGATGTATTCAGGAATGCTCATGGTGAGGCAAGGAGGACCACAAGAATTATGCAAGAAAAGATAGCATGTAAAAAGGAGAATTTCAACCTAATAGTCCCATATTTAAAATGCTAATCTAATATCACTGTTTTCACAGCTAGCAGACCTTTTAAATAACACCAATAATGGAAAATAATTCAGGATGTGTAGACTAGCTGCAACTGTCTTTTTCCAAATTATAACATCATGAACAAGTTCTACAATTTTTTACCCTTTTGGCAGGAGCCTACGAGCAATGTACCACACAACAGGGGAAAGCCCTCCCACAAATACCCTCAACCCCCTAAACCACGGTGAAGGTGGGATTTGAACCCAGGACTCTAGTAAAACCACCAAGAGACTTTTCCAACTTGGTACACTGGCAACATCAATCAAGTTTTACAATTTTACTAGGAACAAAAATATAACTTGCATGTAGGATATGAAAAACAATGAGGACTCAACAGATCAAATAACCTTAGCATGCAAGAATCTCCTCATAAACTATAGAAACTTCAAAGGCTCATCTCAATTATTTGCTACCAACTTTGTAAATTCTTCTTTGTTGTTCATTGCTTTTACAGCTATATCTCCCACCAGCGGCCTTCTCAAATTATTTTCGCAATCTTGATCCAGCTACATACAGTATTCAAAAAACATTTAGAGTCTTAGACATTATAACTACAAATGTTGTTCCTTTTTGTAGAAATTAAACATGATAGGGTCGAAGGCAGGATATGTAAAGCAACATGTATTTAAGATCTCACCAGCACTAGGCTAACTGAATTTAGCCTACCTTCTTGATACAAAATTTCCTCAGTGTATTTGTTTGAATATTTTCATGTTATTTTCACAATTTTGATCCAACTATCGTACAATATTCAAAGAACATCTCAATATTATAACTGAACATGATGTTTCTTGCTATGGAATAGACGTGATAAGGTCAAACACAGGATATGTGGACCTTGCGAGGATTTAAGATCTTACCAGCAGCTTGGCTGACCGAACTTAGCCTTCCTTCTTGAGATAAAAATTGCCTCAGCAAGCTTGATTGAACACTCTCAAGTACCGCTCGCCAGATCTTTTCATTATCCTTGTTGGTTTTGCCATAATTATATCCTTTACCTGCTTTAGAAGCTCCACCGGACAGCATAAGACTGCATGGAGTGTGCTCACCATGTCCCATTCCACTGAGATGATTATCAATCATCTTACCATTACCACGAACTACATCATTACCACCTATGCTGCTACGACTCCCAATTGCATTTCCTCTTGACCAGTTCCTATCACAAATATGCATCTCATCCTGCTCATTACTAAAATTCCTAGGTTTATATCTGTCGCTGAAGTTGTTTAGCACCAATGGGCTATTGCTGAGACTAGCATCTGCAGAACTTGGCAATATATATTGTTGATCAGGAGCAAGTTGAAGCAGAGCAGCTGTAAGCCAAGTCAATTTGTCATTTGACACCCTCAGCTGTTTTTCAGCTTCAGATAGTGTTTTCAAAGCCTGACGCAATTTTTCCATATCTTTCTTGGGTACTGAAATAATCAAAATTTAAGACACTAATAAGGTGTGCAAACCCTAGAAATTAGCAAGGCGATAATAGTAGCATAGTAGCATGTTTCAGCAAACTGAGTCAAAGCAGGATGGACCTAGTCAGTTCACACAAGAGACATGCTGTACTATCATGTACTGACACTTACTTGCAGCAGAGTTAAGCAGAAGATGAAATCCAATAGTAGCTAAAAAGTAACCCAATATCTGACTTGGAAATACAAAGTTGAAGCAGAAAGAATTTTCACTTACAGGTCAGTCGGCGAAAAAACTTTCTGCGTAGTCTTCCTTGTGTGAATACATAGCTACCGGCAAGGATATCAGTAATGATTGTAGCAAGTTGGGACATTAATGCCAGAGGTTCCACTCCAGTTTCCATTATCTCTCTTAAGCTCTTCACAGTATTCACAGTGTTAGCAGACAATGCCAAATCAAGCAGATCTACCAATCTTTCATCAGACACTAAACCAACCTGGGAAAGGAACAGACAACATTAAGAATGGTTTACGTCAGATACTGCAAAATCAAACTGACTTCTAGAAGTCAAGATTTTACTACAGCAGAACAATGCAGTAACTTCCCTCATTAGGGTAGTTGAAGTGAACTATACACAGCCTCTGATGAATCCTAGTTTCGAAATGTGCCACAAAGGGGCAATGGTTACTTCATCACTTGCCGAACTCAAGCGGTGGCTAAAAGTTAAAACTATGAAGATGAGATCACAATTCTCATATGGGTGTATCACCTCAGTGTACATGAATTATTCATCCTTGAAAATGGTAGACCTGGAAATTATATCTTTCGAACTATCTATGACATAAGATATGACTGCTAAGGTACAAATGGTGCTTTTTGTTCGCAATAACCATATTTACAACTGGAATTCATATCATTCTGTCCTTGGTTCCAAATTTCTCTGTTTCTTCATCATTCAAAATCAGACCATAAGATTCTCATTTAAACTTTTGAAAATTCAAATACTTTTTGATTTTGAATTAGGAAATTCAAATACTGATTATGTTAAGTTTGACATTTTAGTTAGAGGCATATTCAAGTTCAGTGAAATCTATTTGAATTAGGAAATGCAGACGATGAAAATTTTACACCATATCAAGAAGTTTATAACTTAAAACGAAGAGTAAGACAATAGAACTAGGGAAAAACTTACAAGCTCCTGAACAAGAGGAAGAGAAATTCTTTGCCCGAGCAAACTCAGCTGATCAAGGGTCATCTCAGCGTCTCTTAAGGATCCATCTGATCGTGATGCTATGAGTTTCAATGCAGCCTTGTCAATTTCTAAGCCTTCACTGGTTGAAATCCACTGCAAGGTAGAGATGACATCGGAGTCTTTCAGTTTTGGAAAAAGGAACTTCTGGCATCTGGATATGATTATATGAGGCAAATGGTCAAGATTCGAACTGACAAAGATAAAGACCACGTGCCTGGGTGCTTGGTCAATGATCTTCGAGATGACACTCCATGAATTAGGGGGCAAGGTATCACAGTCATCAAGAATGAACACTCTATACTGTGATGGTGATGGCGATAGCATTGCATTGTCAAGAACATCCATTATGCTCTCAAAGTCGAAGTTACCGACTGGCCCCACTTCCAGCACATTTCGACTCTTACCCAAATTATGTGAGATGCAGGAAGCACAGGCATCACAAGGTTTCAGATGCTCCACAGATTGGCAGTTCAAAGCTTTAGCAAACACACGAGCACAAGATGTCTTCCCTGTTCCATGAGGTCCATAAAAGACATAAATCAACCCAACTTTCTTTCTTAAAACAGCATTTGAAAGAGCTTGCACAACTAAGTTTTGTCCCACAAGATCTTTGAAGGTTTTTGGCATGTATTTCTGGGTCAGGCTTCGATGCCTACCATGGCGGCACCCTCTAGATTTCTGCTGATTACCTGACCTTGCCTCAGATGCAAGGTCAGAGTCTTCATGTCTTAAGCCGTGATTGGAAAATATTCCAAGTTCTCCTGAATAATCCCATGCCAAATAAGGACTGGAACCACTATGCTGAGATCCTAATGCTTCCACAAGTAATGGTAGTGCCTCTGAATCAGAGCTTGTTGACGAACTTAAATGATCAGATGCAATTTGAGGCATGTTTGAAGTATTCCCTTGGCTTCGTCCAACAGGGCCTTGAGCTTTTCTCAGCCTTGAATCAGATAGACCACAGGACAAACTCCTTCCTGCCATATCTAGAAATGTTTGACCTCTATCGTGAATCCTCGACCAATTCCATGGAATCCCACATACATGTCTTGGCACCCGCGCAAATTCTAGCTCAGCATCCTCTTCTGATCCTTCCCCCACATAACCCTTCCAATTCATGGAAACTTGAGCTAACGATTTTGAATCAGTAGACATTTTATTGTGAGCTCCTGCACTTCTCGAATCAGTAGAATCACAAGCTCTTCTCCCACCTTTAAACCTGCGCTTCTTCCCCCTGTTCGACCCAGTACAGTGGCCATAACTGCTTGCTTCAGGCTCCTCATGGATCTTCTCTTCGCCTGTGTGCCTCCGATGCTGACATAAGTGAGAAGGATTCCTCCTCTCATCGTCTGTAGGACCCACAACCTCCTCCAATTGTTCTGAGAGAGTCTTAAGACGGGCACCCTGTCCATGGGTAGCCCTCTGGGAGATACGTTTGTCCTTTGTCTCCACCTTTTGGGATAAGTCTTCAGGAGGATTGTCGCTTTCATGTGAAATATTACTCCTTCGACTCCTGCTGTGCTCTTCCCCTTTATTCATTTCAAAATCTATGTCTCTGCCCTCAATTTTGCGATAGCTGCTCGAACCTGCAGCAGCAACTCTTGATGTCGCAACACCAGTAGCCTGTGGTGAGCTTGTGGACAGCCGTCCGACCTCCGTTCGCCCATCAACACCTAGAGATCTCCTTCCACTCTGTGCCCCACCATCCTTTGCCGGTCTCTTAGCATAGCTGCTGCCAACAATGTAAGGGGAAAGCCATGATGAAGGACTGGTGGAGGGATCTCTAAGTGATCTCGACTTCTGAAGGACAATGAGATCCCTCATGAGGGACCTCTCGGCCGGGTTGGGGCTGTGGCGGTGCATGTGGTTCTTCAAGTGGATGCAATTAGTCAGGTGCACGTGGCTGCGGAGATGGTCGCTAATGGCGCCATACTCATCCTTGCTCATTTTTAAGAAAATTCCTGCGCACCGCCGTGGTCATGATCAAAACCTAATCGATTCTTCTTGAGGCACCATAACAACAAACGCATAAATAGCTGTTTCCGGACTCCAAATCGCCATCTTTGGTCTTGGTAATAACAATGCCGAACCGTAGTATGCATTTCATCTCAATCTATTCCACCAACGTCCACGAAATCGAATCCCATATGCCTTCTCCCTTCATAAAAGAGACGAAATAACCCGCCATTAATTCAATCCCTGAATTCTTGAAATTGAAGCAGGCGGCAAGAAAGAATCTTGTTTTCAACTCAAAAAGATCAACAAAAGCCAAAGAAAATTCCGAAGACTCCGCAAGAACTCAAGCTCTATTAAAGAAAAGCTAGCAAAAAAACAAATCATTTTTCTTTAACATGGCCAAAAGATTGAAAAAAAAAACAAAAAAAAACGAAGAGACAAACTCACTTGAAGCTGAAATCGAGAGTAACCCTAGAAGCTACTCAACTCGCCGCTAAACCAGAATCTTCGAAACCGAAATCAAGAATTATCCTGCAAAACGAACACCGAAAAAGAGATCAAAATCGTATAACTTTACGTCCGCTTCCCGTTTCAAGAACAGAAACCTACAACCCCCCATCCTTTCGGATAATTTGAAAGCCAAGAACCATCAAAACAGAGGGAGAAGAGCTCATTCAAGAAGAAGAGCTAGCAGAGCCACTCACCAGAAGAGATAATCGCATACTTCGCATCTCGATCCCTCGGCTCCCTATCCTTCTCTCTTTCGAAGCTTCACATGAAGTCGCGGGCAATTTCCTTCGGAGAGAAACGGAGTCGGTGGGGTGCCGCTGGCCCCGTGCCCGGTGTACCTGTGGGCGGTGCTTTCGCCCGTTAGAACTTTTGCTAATATTTCTTTTTAATCATATTTTCCTCTGATTTAGACCGACTCTTTGATTTGATGCGCTCGTCCCCTTTCTGGATACTTCCTATATCTTGACGGTCCCGATTAAAGGGAATTTTTGGGATTTCGAGGACAACAATATAATGATTGCCTCTAATTAGTTACTATATTTAATTAACTTAAACTGGATTAAGAGTAATAAAGGAGAGAGAAGGGGGAGGGGCCGCATGCCATCGCAATCATTAGTATCGGCATCGCCACTTCGAGGGGGAACCCGTGGCGGGAGAATTTATTTCGTTTGAGCCGTCGGATCGACGATTGACCGTTGATGGGCGGCGAGTGGAGGGAAGAGAGGAAGTGAGAAAGGGAACAAAAATTCTATACGTTATTGTGATACAGTGAATCTGCAGACACAGCGGGGCCCACACATCCAACCTTTAACGGCCAGAAAACGATGAGTGGAAGGCGATGTGACGGGTTCTTAAGACGTTACAGGGTTCATCACTGTCAAATCATCATATCAATAATGAAATGGATGAATTTTATGGCATCTCTACTCGCATTAATAGTTATAAACATGTAATGATTGGTGTTTAATTCTTTTGATATTTTTTTTGAAAAAATTATATTGCTAAATACTTTAATATGTGCTCATGGAGCACGATCTTCTTGATAACAATTGCGAGGAAAATGTTATCAAATTATTAATATTGAAAATATATTATCATAATTATGGTGAGCTAATATATTAATGATGAGAAATACATTTTTCTATTTTATTAATACTGAAAAATCTTCTTTAAAAAATTTAAATAGTCGATTTGTAATTTTTTTTATTTTTTTAGATAATGCTTAAAAATTGATAGAGTACTACGTTGAAAAAATATTGCGAATTAGTATGTAATTTATTTGTGTGAAATTTCTGCATTACTTTTTTTATATAAAATAAGTGGTGAATTATGTTGCTTTTGCTGGCTTATCAAATGTTGTTCCATGTCGAGATGCTAGTAGAATTTTGTCGCACTTTTTGTTTCACTTTTTTTAGTCATAATATGACTTCTTTAAAATCTAAAGCACTAAAAAATAATTGACTTATGTAAATTTTTGACAAGTTTCTTTATAAGACATATGATTCACTAGTTCACCTACCTCTTATGAATCGCGTACAGTACCTATTTGTGTAAGGTACCATTTCATTTTGTCGACAACTTCGATTCAATTTTTTATTAGTATATCCATCTTGAACTTCTTTGTGGAGTGATTGATTAAAACCCCATTTGATTTTGATGAGCTCAAAGCATTTGAGTATATCTTGTGATTACTAATGAATTCAATTGAGTGTTTCAGTGAAAATCCTGTCCAAGTGTCTCTAGATTTTGGTTCATAGTATTTTGGATAAGTTAAGAAGTCTGCTGAACCAAAGTCTGAGACTCGAGTCGACTCCCGAGTATCACGAGTCGACTCCAAGCGTATCAAGTTCACTGGCACGAGCTCGAGTCGACTCCAGACTAGTACGAGTCGACTCCGACTGAGAACAGAAAGCCTCATCTCAGAACCTGTCAACGAGTCGACTCCTGAAGTGCGCGAGTCGACTCCAATGTTCAACGAGTCGACTCCAGGGTAGTAAGAGTCGACTCCAAGAGGTACACAAAGAAAAGTCAGAGAGCAGTTTTCGAGTCTGAGATTCGAGTCGACTCCAGTGGAACGCGAGTCGACTCCGATGGTTGGCAAGTCGACTCCAGAGAAAGCAAGAGTCGACTCTCAGCGGTACACAAAGAAAAGGTCAGAGAGCATTTTATGGACTCTGAGATTCGAGTCGACTCCCGCAATACGCGAGTCGACTCCGAGACTGTGCGACCATCGACAGACAGAAAACCATGTTACTGCCTCTGAGATTCGAGTCGACTCCCAGACAGCTCGAGTCGACTCCAAGACAAGCTTCACGTCAAAAGGCATAAGACCAACTTTCGGAAACTGAGAGCCGAGTCGACTCCAAGGAAGTTCGAGTCGACTCCAAGACTGGGTGAGCCAAAAGACAGAGAATCTGGAGTTCGGGCTCTGAGATTCGAGTCGACTCCAAGGACAGTCGAGTCGACTCGAGTGGACAAAATTCAAAATTGGATCCACGGACTTCTGTGGATGAGGCGACTCCAAAATTGCCAGGTCAGCTCCAGAAGTTGGCGAGTCGACTCCGGGTCAAGACGAGTCGACTCCCAGTCGTGACGGCAACTTTAATTCAAATTTGGAACAGTTGCCGAGTCGACTCCGGAAAAGCTTGAGTCGACTCCCGCTACAGCCGAGTCGACTCCTGATCGCGCGAGTCGACTCCAACCCACCAACGGTCATATTGTCAGGCTGCGCAGAGTGTGCAGAACGGGCAGAAAAAGCAGTGTAATGGCTAGTTTCCGTGGGGGTTGGCTTAAATAGCCACAGAAGACTGTAGCAAGGTAGAGAACAGTCATTCCACTCCAACTAATCAAGGATTCAAGCTCTGCAACGTACTCTTCAACGAAAAAGGAAAGATCTGCATTTACAGCTCCACCTACATCTTTCCAGCAATTAAAGCCTTCTCCTCCAGCATTCAAGTCGACTACACATTCAAGAGGAGACCGGAGTTCAAGAAGCCTTACCTCTTCTTTAGCTTAAAAGCGTTTGAGGGCTTCTAAACTCCTCTTTGATTATATTGTTTTATATCTGCTTTTGAGAAGCTTATTTTCCTTTCTGTCTATAACTTGTATTTACTTGGTTCAATCGGGGGATTGAATCAAGGGGATTAAGGTTGGTTGGTGAGCCAAGTTAAAACCAACGTGTGTAAGGGTTTGATTGTGAGCCCGGAAAAACAATCGGGGTTGGTTCTAGTCGGTGAGCCTGGAAAAACCGACCGAGTTCGTTGTGAGCTCGTAAAACAACAAGTTTGGTTGTGAGCTTGCAAAACAACCAGCTGTAATCCAAGGGGGTTATAGTGAATTTCCAAGAGAGACTTGGGGAGTGGACGTAGGAGCAAGGGGTAGCTCCGAACCACTATAAAACTCTGTGTTTGCATTGGATTGTCTCTTCTCTTCTTCCTCTCACATCACTCACAGCACTTAGCATTAATTAAATAACTTGCAAGAGTTTTTAATTAATCATCCTTAAAGTTTTAAATATCTAAATTAATTTAAAACCCAATTCACCCCCCCCCCTCTTGGGTTGTCTATCTGGGCAACAAGTGGTATCAGAGCCAAAAACTCTTCCACTCAAGAGTTAAAAGATCAAAATGACAACCCCATTTGGATCTTCTCACATTGAGGGTCAGTCCACCCAAAGACACCCTTTCTTCAATGGATCCGACTACTCATACTGGAAGGCTAGGATGAGAATATTCGTCCAAGCCCAAGACTATGAGATGTGGACTATTGTAGTGAATGGCCCATACATCCCATCCACATATGTAGAGGGTGTTAAGGTACCCAAATTAGAAAAGGATTGGGATGAACATGACATGAGGAAGGCACAATTAAACTCTAAAGCTATGAATGTGTTTTATTGTGCCTTAGATAGAAATGAATTCAATAGGGTCTCTACTTGCAACTCTGCAAAAGAGATCTGGGATAGACTTGAAGTGACCCATGAGGGCACGAATCAAGTTAAAGAATCCAAAATTAATATATTGGTTCATAAGTATGAACTATTTAAAATGGATTCTAATGAGACAATCACTAGCATGTTCACTAGGTTTACTGACATTGTCAATGGCCTAAAAAGCCTTGGCAAGAGCTATACTAACAGTGATCTTGTCAGGAAAATACTTCGCTGTCTACCAAGGTCATGGGAAGCCAAGGTGATGGCAATCCAAGAAGCTAAAGACTTGAACAAGCTTCCACTCGAAGAGCTTCTTGGATCCCTAATGACTCACGAGCTAACCATGAAGCAACACAGCGAAGAAGAGTCCTCCCATAAGAAAAAGGTAATAGCACTTAAATCTACTTCATCTAACAAGGACTTGTCCTGCAGTAGCAGTAGTGAAGAAGAAGAACATGAGGAAGATGATGGTGAGGCTCTTCTTGTGCGCAAGTTCAAGAGATTCATCAACCACAAGAAGTCCTATCATCAAAGGAGAGGCCCCTCAAATTTCTACCGCAAGGACAAAGGTAAGGAAAGGAAAAACGAGGAGATTGGGTGTTACGAGTTAATGAGTTAGATTTTTCTTTTGATGAACTTTATGATGCATTTAATGAGTTAATGGTAGAATATAAGGCTATAAACCTTAAGAATAAAGAACTGAAAATAGCTAATCAATCATACCTACATAAATACGATAAATTAGTTAAGGATAAGGACTTAATCACCAAAGAAAATATTGAACTTAAAACAAGCAACCAACTTTTAACTCAAAAGACTAACACCTTAACTAAAGATAATGAAAAACTAACTAAGGAATTTTCAGAACTTAAAAAATATAAACAAACCTTAGATAAGGATCTTACAAAAGAACTTAATGATCTAAAAGCAGAAAATCAAATACTAACTAAAGAACTTAACAAATACAAATCCTTAGTTGAAAAATTTGCATATAGTTCTGAAAAATTAAACATGATACTAAATAGTCAACGAGCAGTATTTAATAAAGCGGGTTTAGGGTATAAACCAAGAAATAAACAAAAACTTCTTAGTAACTTCTTTGTTAAAGCTGGAGAAACTAAAACTAAGAAAATAACCTGCTTTTGTTGTGGAACTATAGGACATAAGGCAAATGCATGTGACTATAGGAAAAGTAAAACAAAAAGAAAAATTAAAAGGGTATGGGTTCCAAAAGGAACCAACTTGACTAACCATGAAGGACCCAAGAAAACTTGGGTACCTAAGATGACATGATTTGCTTGTGTAGGAGTGTCTTGCAGCCAAGGTCAACAAAAACCGCTGGTATTTGGATAGTGGCTGCTCAAGGCACATGACGGGTGATAAAGATCAATTTTTCACCCTTGAAGCTAAGAAGGGAGGTGATGTGACTTTTGGAGACAACAACCAAGGTCATATCATTGGTATTGGTAAAGTTCAAATCACCCCTTCTACTTTTATAGATAATGTTAGATATGTTGATGGTCTTAAGCATAACTTGTTAAGCATTAGTCAATTATGTGATATAGGATATGATGTTATGTTTAAACCATCACTATGCATTATAACAAATCCTAATGATAATAGTTTAGTTTTTAAAGGAATTAGACGTGGAAATGTATATGTTGTAGACCTAGAAGATCTTGCAAAACATAACCAATGTCTAGTTGTAAATGAAACTAAAGATAATGATGCTAGTTGGTTATGGCACCGTAAGTTAGGTCATGCAAGCATGGACACAATAACTAAACTAGTTAAAAGAGACTCCGTGATAGATTTGCCAAAATTAAAATTTGAAAAGAGCAAAATATGTGAAGCATGTCAATTTGGCAAACAATCTAGGAACTCTTTTAAATCCATAAAATGTGTCTCTACCTCTAGGCCTCTAGAATTATTACACATGGACCTATTTGGTCCAACTAGAACAACAAGCCTAGGTGGAAATAAATATGGTCTAGTTATAGTAGATGATTACTCTAGGTACACATGGGTCATGTTCCTAGCACATAAGGATCAAGCATTTTCTGTTTTTAAGAAGTTCCATAAGGAAGTAACAAATGCTAGAGAGTCTTCAGTCATAGCCATTAGAAGTGACCATGGTACCGAATTCGAAAATCAATCATTTGATGAATTTTGTAGTAAAAAGGGGATAACCCATAATTTCTCAGCACCTAGGACACCACAACAAAATGGAGTTGTGGAAAGGAAGAATAGAACACTAGAGGAAATGGCTAGAACTATGTTATGTGAAAGTAACCTTCCTAAGTACTTTTGGGGAGAAGCCATTAATACCTCTTGTCACATATTAAATAGAGTTCTATTGAGACCCATTATAAAGAAAACACCTTATGAACTGTGGAAAAACAGAAAACCAAAGGTTAATTATCTTCATGTTTTTGGATGTAGGTGTTTTGTGCATAATAATGGGAAAGATAATCTAGGAAAATTTGACCCTAAATCTGATGAAGGAATATTCTTAGGTTATTCTACAACTAGTAAAACCTATAGAGTCTTTAATAAAAGAACCTTAGTCATAGAAGAATCTATACATGTAGTATTTGATGACTCTAGTGACATCTCCTCTAGTAAGAAAGTTAATTTTGATGATGATGTTGAAATACTTGAGGAAAAGATAGATGAGATGGGATTACAAGATGATAATCAAAAGTTGATTGAAGGAGAATCATCAAGCCAAGAGGCTATTGTGGATCATGGGCTAACAAAAGCTTGGAGGTATGCTCACAGGCATCCTAAGGAACTCATTCTAGATGATCCATCTCAACCGGTTAGGACTAGAGCTTCACTTAGAAATCTAAATAACCATCTAGCTTTTGTTTCACACTTTGAGCCCAAACATATAGAAGAAGCCGAAAATGATGTAAATTGGATAAATGCAATGCAAGAAGAACTAAACCAATTTACTAGAAACAAAGTGTGGGATCTAGTAGAGAGACCTTCTAAATATCCAATTATAGGTACAAAATGGATATATAAAAATAAGCTAGATGAAAATGGAATTGTTATAAGGAATAAGGCTAGACTAGTGGCAAAGGGTTATAATCAAGAAGAAGGCATAGATTTTGATGAAACCTTTGCTCCCGTAGCTAGACTTGAGGCTATTAGACTATTATTAGCATATGCATGCTCTAAGGATTTCAAACTATTTCAAATGGATGTAAAAAGTGCATTTTTAAATGGGTATATTAATGAGGAAGTGTATGTAGAACAACCTCCTGGTTTTGAAAATCATCAATACCCTAATCATGTGTATAAACTGAACAAAGCACTTTATGGATTAAAACAAGCACCTAGAGCATGGTATGAGAGACTTAGTAAATTCCTATTAGAACATGAATTCTCTAGGGGAAATGTAGACACAACATTATTTCTGAAAAAGCAAAATAAGGAGATGCTATTAGTACAGATTTATGTTGATGATATCATTTTCGGTGCTACTAACAATCGCCTCTGCGAAGAGTTTGCTGATTTGATGCAGAGTGAGTTTGAGATGAGCATGATGGGAGAGCTGAACTACTTCCTCGGGCTTCAAATCAAACAATCTGAAGGAGGCATCTTCATCAATCAAGCAAAATATGTCAAGGAGATGCTCAAGAAGTTTGATATGGAAGGAAACAAATCAATCAGCACCCCCATGAGCTCATCATGCAAATTAGATCAAGATGAATCAGATAAATCTGTAGATCAAAAACTTTATAGAGGTATGATAGGATCTTTACTATATCTTACTGCAAGTAGACCTGATATTATGTTTAGTGTTTGCATGTGTGCTAGATATCAGGCTAATCCTAAAGAATCACACCTAGCTGCAGTTAAGAGAATTTTTAAATACTTAATAGGAACTAAGAACATAGGGCTATGGTACTCTAAAGAATCTAGCCTAAACTTAATAGGGTACACAGATTCAGACTTCGCTGGATGTAAGCTTGATAGAAAAAGTACCAGCGGGTCGTGTCAGTTTCTAGGAGAAAACCTAATCTCATGGTTTAGCAAGAAATAAAACTCGGTTGCATTATCCACTGCAGAAGCTGAATATGTGGCAGCCGGGAGTTGTTGTGCTCAAATCTTGTGGATTAAACAACAATTAGAAGATTATGGCATTAAACAAGATAAAATTTCCATTAATTGTGATAATACAAGTGCCATAAATCTAACTAAAAATCCAATTCAACATTCAAGAACTAAACACATTGAGATAAGACATCACTTCATAAGAGATCATGTATTGAATGGTGATGTGTCACTCCAATTTATTTGTACTGATAATCAATTAGCAGATATTTTTACAAAACCCCTAAGTGAAGAGAGGTTTAGCGTGCTTAGGAGGGGATTAGGAGTGATTGATCCATCCTAGTGGGAGTTTCCACTAGATTAATTAATTTTGATGATTAGAATGCGGTTAAAATAGAGTTTACATTCAATGATCATCAAATCAGATCCCAATTAGGTGATTAGAATGCGGTTATAGCATGACTTTTAGGTGCGTGCCAAGGTTAGAGACGACTCGAGTAAGTTTCAGAGCCGGCTCCTAAGGGGGAGTCGACTCGCGCATATTCTGGAGTCGACTCAAGGTCGAGTCGACTCGCGACTCAGGGGAGTCGACTCGCAGTCGGGATCCGACTTTTTAACCCTAGGTTTGTCGTTTCGCAAACACTTTTCTTTCAAGCCGCCACTGTTCAAAAAGCCCTAGAGCCGACTCCTAGGTCTTCCCCGATCGTCTCCAATCTCTGTTCGGTCGATTTTTCACCGGTTCTTAGGGTTTTCGTCCGTTCCTAGGTCGTCTCCGGTCCGTCCCGAGTCTCCTCCGTCGACCTTTCTCCGTCCTTTAGGTGTTTCTTCCCGTTTAGGTCAAGATGCCTCGTAAGACCGTGGTTAGGAAGAGGTCCCGTCCCGAGGCCGGTCCCGAGCGGCGCTCCAAGGCGCGGCACGATCCCGCGAGGCAACCACCTCCGGCTCGTTCCCCGCCTAGGGCGGTTCCCGCGAGGCCATTGGCCGGGAAGGTCGTCTCCACCGGGAGGTATGTCGATTTCGACTTCCTCTCCCGGGAAGGGTTCACCATAGGTGATAGGCTTAGAGCCCAGGGCTTAGAGTTCTTCCTTACATTGGACCTCCCCACATATCCAGGGCTCGTTAGAGAGTTTTACGGTACCGTCCATCGGGGAGATGGGGGTATCGAGGGCACAGTAGCCGGTGTCCCTGTGTTTGTCACGGAGGATCTTATTGGCCACATCCTCCACCTTCCACTAGTAGGGGTGGCTCCCGCACACCCTGAGGATAGAGTTGAGGCCCTTACGGTCGTCTTAGGGCATCCACCTCAGTCCCCCCTAGACGAGGTATCTGCTAGCTCACTTCCTGTTGAAGTGAGAATCCTTTTGAGTATTCTGTCCAGGTCTGTCTTCCCTAAGACAGGAAGATTTGATTTTGTAAATGAGAGGGACCTAGCTATTATGTCTTACATTCTTCAGGACACCCCGGTCAACTTCCCCAAACTCATATATAGGTATATGTGTGAGCCCCTAGATAGACCTAGGCTCACCCTCCCATACGGCATGATTTTTACTCTTCTCTTTAGGGAGTACGAGATTTCCATTCCTGAGAGGAAACCCTCTCGTGCATTGCGATGGACAGATCGCTTGTGTACGGGGACCATGCACAGGATGGGGTTTCGGAAGAGAGAGGGGGTATGGGTTAGGAAGTCTACCCTCACCGCTCAGACCACCAGACTTTCACCCAGTCCTGAGCCCGATTCAGACTACCCAGACCTTCCAGACCATCCAGACCTTCCATCCACTCCTCCTGCTCCTACCACCTCCGCCGGACCTTCCTCCTCGGCACCACCCTCTATGGCGGTCCGGATTGATCCTGAGCAGCTCCGGGAGCTGCGACAGGAGATAGTCAGAGAGGTGAGGGATGAGCTGCTTCGGGAGCTCCGAGGTGCGGTGCCTGCTCCCACTCCTGCACCCGTATCTTCTCAGTTGGTCCCTTCCTTGACAGCCGTGACTGACATGACGGCTCATGTACGGGAAGAGATCTACAATGTCCGGAGTTTGGTCCAGGCCCAGTTCCACAGCATGAGTGAGGTCACGAGCTCCACTCGACAGATGCGAGAGGAGATAGGTCGTGACATGCACACCACCACCGAGGGGGCCGAGCGCTTGGCGAATGTACTCATCGACAAGCTGGACGCACTTCAGACATCGGTGACTGGGCTTCAGGCGTCGGTGACAGAGCTCTCCACTACACATAGCAGAGCCACCACGTCTATCATCACACAGCTTGGCCATGTCACAGATGCAGTCACCCTCCTCATGGAGCAGAGCCGATTGAGAGGAGGAGCCACATCCTCGAGAGGAGGAGCCACATCCTCCAGAGGAGGAGATGCATCCTCGAGAGGGGGAGCTTCATCCTCGAGGAGGACATAGATGTGTTTGAGTTTTGTTTTGTATTGTTTTACTTTACTTATTGTATGCTCAAATCTACTTCAATTCATATCAATACAATGAGTAGACATCTTATCTTCAATTATGTGCCATTAATTGTGGTTGATTACCTCCTTTTTGGTATGATGACAAAAAGGGGGAGAACTATGTATAAAATGTGTAAAAGGAGAAAAATATGAAAAAAAATATGTAAAAGAAATCAATGGAAATAAATAAAAAGATAAACTCTTAAAAACACACACAAATTTGTTCTAAGTGGATTCGGTACCTCGAGGCTCATTATCTCTCTTTTGGGGCTCCTAATGGAGTAATCTCCAGAATCTATTCAAGGGATATTCGGAGATTAGCTGAATCCTACTCAAGAACAAATTGACAGATTTTTCCTCTAAAAACAAAAAATTCAGTTCAAAAACTTCAAAGCATTAAAAGAAAATTCAGAGAATCAAAACATAGTTGAATGCACATGTTGAGGGGGAGAATCTGAATTTTAATCAAGCTAAATCATTAATGACATATAAGCCAAACAATTGATTGCATAATATGAAGGCTTATATAATTCCAAATGAAAGGGGGAGCTTTAACTCCGAAATTTGTTGTTTCACTCCTTTCAAACTTGGATAAATTAAATTATCAGACATTTGAATTCATTTATGAATTTTATTTCATTATTTATTGAGCAAGTCATTTTACATATACTCAAAGTTTTGTCATCATCAAAAAGGGGGAGATTGTGGAGTGATTGATTAAAACCCCATTTGATTTTGATGAGCTCAAAGCATTTGAGTATATCTTGTGATTACTAATGAATTCAATTGAGTGTTTCAGTGAAAATCCTGTCCAAGTGTCTCTAGATTTTGGTTCATAGTATTTTGGATAAGTTAAGAAGTCTGCTGAACCAAAGTCTGAGACTCGAGTCGACTCCCGAGTATCACGAGTCGACTCCAAGCGTATCAAGTTCACTGGCACGAGCTCGAGTCGACTCCAGACTAGTACGAGTCGACTCCGACTGAGAACAGAAAGCCTCATCTCAGAACCTGTCAACGAGTCGACTCCTGAAGTGCGCGAGTCGACTCCAATGTTCAACGAGTCGACTCCAGGGTAGTAAGAGTCGACTCCAAGAGGTACACAAAGAAAAGTCAGAGAGCAGTTTTCGAGTCTGAGATTCGAGTCGACTCCAGTGGAACGCGAGTCGACTCCGATGGTTGGCAAGTTGACTCCAGAGAAAGCAAGAGTCGACTCTCAGCGGTACACAAAGAAAAGGTCAGAGAGCATTTTATGGACTCTGAGATTCGAGTCGACTCCCGCAATACGCGAGTCGACTCCGAGACTGTGCGACCATCGACAGACAGAAAACCATGTTACTGCCTCTGAGATTCGAGTCGACTCCCAGACAGCTCGAGTCGACTCCAAGACAAGCTTCACGTCAAAAGGCAGAAGACCAACTTTCGGAAACTGAGAGCCGAGTCGACTCCAAGGAAGTTCGAGTCGACTCCAAGACTGGGTGAGCCAAAAGACAGAGAATCTGGAGTTCGGGCTCTGAGATTCGAGTCGACTCCAAGGACAGTCGAGTCGACTCGAGTGGACAAAATTCAAAATTGGATCCACGGACTTCTGTGGATGAGGCGACTCCAAAATTGCCAGGTCAGCTCCAGAAGTTGGCGAGTCGACTCCGGGTCAAGACGAGTCGACTCCCAGTCGTGACGGCAACTTTAATTCAAATTTGGAACAGTTGCCGAGTCGACTCCGGAAAAGCTTGAGTCGACTCCCGCTACAGCCGAGTCGACTTCTGATCGCGCGAGTCGACTCCAACCCACCAACGGTCATATTGTCAGGCTGCGCAGAGTGTGCAGAACGGGCAGAAAAAGCAGTGTAACGGCTAGTTTCCGTGGGGGTTGGCTTAAATAGCCACAGAAGACTGTAGCAAGGTAGAGAACAGTCATTCCACTCCAACTAATTAAGGATTCAAGCTCTGCAACGTGCTCTTCAACGAAAAAGGGAAGATCTGCATTTACAGCTCCACCTACATCTTCCCAGCAATTAAAGCCTTCTCCTCCAGCATTCAAGTCGACTACACATTCAAGAGGAGACCGGAGTTCAAGAAGCCTTACCTCTTCTTCAGCTTAAAAGCGTTTGAGGGCTTCTAAACTTCTCTTTGATTATATTGTTTTATATCTGCTTTTGAGAAGCTTATTTTCCTTTCTGTCTATAACTTGTATTTACTTGGTTCAATCGGGGGATTGAATCAAGGGGATTAAGGTTGGTTGGTGAGCCAAGTTAAAACCAACGTGTGTAAGGGTTTGATTGTGAGCCCGGAAAAACAATCGGGGTTGGTTCTAGTCGGTGAGCCTGGGAAAACCGACCGAGTTCGTTGTGAGCTCGTAAAACAACAAGTTTGGTTGTGAGCTTGCAAAACAACCAGCTGTAATCTAAGGGGGTTATAGTGAATTCCCAAGAGAGACTTGGGGAGTGGACGTAGGAGCAAGGGGTAGCTCCGAACCACTATAAAACTCTGTGTTTGCATTGGATTGTCTCTTCTCTTCTTCCTCTCACATCACTCACAGCACTTAGCATTAATTAAATAACTTGCAAGAGTTTTTAATTAATCATCCTTAAAGTTTTAAATATCTAAATTAATTTAAAACCCAATTCACCCCCCCCCCCCCCTCTTGGGTTGTCTATCTGGGCAACATTCTTGTTTGCTATGAAAAGGGTATTTGGATTTCTTTTCGAACTCTTAGCATTACTACTTCAGGAGGGTTTACAAGGATTGGTGCAAATTTTGTTATAAAATTATGTTTACAATAATTAGTACCTTTGCTTAACAACAAGAGGTTTTGGATTCAAACCTTAGATGGTACATTTTTGAATTTAGGTAATCATGATGCATGCGCATGTAAGTCTTCCTTTCTCTTTCAACAAGAAGAACAATAACAACAATTATTTTCCACATCAGAAGGAACATCACTAACTCAATTAGATTGTAAGACCTGGTTAAGTATTCCTTTAATGTTTTCTATTATTAGAAAAAAACTAAAGTATCAAGAAGGCACTGGTGATTTTTTGGAGGGATAAAGTTCTTTGAAAAGAAAACAAATTGTTTCCCATGGAGACAGTAGAAGAATAAGGAGGAGCCATGGCTCTTCAATAGCAGTTCTTTTTTTGATGTTTCTTAAAAGCTCAAAGTAAATTGGGTCATAAAGTTTTTAATTATCCATTCAATTTTATGCACGCTTATATATTGTTCCACATGTGCGAACACACATTTATTTCTTTTTGTTATTACACATCCTCTATCAATTTTAAAAATAAAATTTTCATGAAGATAAAAATAAATTTTTAAATTTCAGAAAAACATCTAATAGTGTCAATGTGATCGCATGGGAGGCACGCATCCTACAACGTCTCCATGGATGCAGAGCTGTGCTCGCCATTAGCAGAAAAGGAAAATCCTTTCCTAAATTCTAATCAATCGACTTCGATCTAATTATACGGCAAACTCAAGAGTCAACATACGAAATTAACTCATGATTTTAAGGCTCTTAAGGCGCATCGGGTATTAAAAGAGGAACAGACTTATTCTATGGGTGATTCATAGTTGGGTTTTCTGGCTTCTTCTAGTGGCATCGTTTTTTTCCTTTTGCAAATACATTTCTTTTAAGATCAAGCTATCAGTTATTTAAACATTGTTAGTTTACCTAATAATCTTTCCCGAACTGGCGTAAATTCTGTTTGTTGGTACCAAACGTACTTGTGTGTTTTTATTAGATAAAATCATGAGATGAACAAAGAGAGATTTTGGGCTGGATAGAGTAATTTTCTTTTGTTTAAAATATTTGTTGTTTTTAAAAGCCACGGGAGCTTTGACACACACAAAAAGAAAAAGCAAGCATCAAGACACGCTCTGAGCCCATGGGACCCCACCACCTCGGCCACCTTTCGAGCTGGACGAGGGTCCTCCTTCATCTAGAAAGAGATATGTGCTCATACCGCGAGGTGCTTCCGATGATCAGATGGGAGATTAGGGATGGTCGGACCATCAACATTCTAGAGGATAGGTGGCTATCAAAGGGTACATTGCAGGACTAGCCCACACTGATGGACCATGGACGGTTGGAGGGTCGCACAATCAGCGACTTGTTTGTCCAGCGGGAGCGGAGATGGGATGCAGTTTTTGTTAGGCGGGTGTTTGGCGAGCAGCTTGCAGAGCGGGTGCTGACTTTACCGGTCCCGGTGGGGATGGTAGCGGATAGGAGGGTATGGAGTCTGTCCGGGCAGACGGTAGTTGTAATGGCCAACGTTGACTCGGCCCCTCAGGCCTCCGCCAATAATTCCCCCCCCAATGTGATGCCTGGGTTTCGAACTCGAGACCTATGGCTCTGATACCAATTGTCAGGATCAAGCGCTACCATTACACCAAAACCCGCAGGTGTTAGTGAAGGCGCAACTTTATTTCCTTAAACTAGCGCAGGGGCCCATAGCGCCACGAGTCGACTCCGACCAAGCCTCGCCCAACTTCGGACTCCGACAGGGCCTCGCCAGTGGGTTCAGGGACCCCCTAGTGGTATAACCCACCCTACTCCTCCAGCGCATCCACATTGGCAGGCGGCAGGACTGACTCGGCCCTCCAGGCCTCCGCCAACGTTGACTCGGCCCCTCAGGCCTCCGCCAACAGTAGTGAGCTCCCGTGACATAGCGCGGATGAGAGGAGGCGCGGTGCCCCAGCAGTTTGATGGTAGTTGGATTTGGAGACTACGTGCTCATCCCCGCATTATACTGTTCCTGTGAAAGGTAGCATGGGGCTGCCTACCCACTAGGAGCGTCTGAGCACGGCAGGGAGTGCGGATAGCTGTAGACTGTGGAGTATGCTCGGAGGTGGAGGAGTCCATCTATCATTTGCTAGTCGAGTGCCTGCAGGCTAGTCAGATTTGGAGGTGTACGGGGTTTTTTTCTGATCGGGGGCAGAGGTGGTCGTCCACTAAGGAGCTCCTGCGCTTTCTGGAGGCTTTGGGGTCAGGTCTGAGGCAGAGGAGAGAGGAACTTGTGTTGCCTACCTGGCCTACCACTCCTGATTGGATAAGAACGCACGAATCCTTGAGGGTAGCAACTCACCCCCGAGGATGGTGGTGAACCGGGCATTACTGCACGCGGAGGAGTTCCTTAGCACCACTGAGATTTCACCCACCGGGTTGGCCAGGGACATCTAGGGTACCCTTTTGTTCTTGCAGCGTTCAGATATGTTTTCGTATCTTGGGTGCCCCCACCTCTGGCTTCCTGAAGGTGAATTTCGATGGCAGTATGGTTGTTGATGGGAGAGGCGGAGGCGTAGGCTTCGTCATTAGAGATCATGACTCCAGACTAGTGGCAACAAGGGGCCAGCGGATCTTCAATTCCTCGGCGGTGTGTGCTGAGCTTAGAGCCTCCTGGAAGGGCATATCCTATGCCCGACGGATACTCGGTGCAGACCAGATCATCCTCAAGGGCGACTCGGCCACAGTGATTGATTGGATCAAGGGTTGAAAACGTGCAGGCAAGGGCAGGCCGTTGCTACTTGACATTCGGAAACTCTTGCAGGAGTGTGGTACCCATCAAGCTATACACGTATGCAGGAAAGCGAATTGTGCAGCTGGTTGGGTCGCTTCCTATACGACTCACCATTCTGGAGGTTTTGTTTGGAGAGAGCGTGATATAGTGTCTGAGTCTTTTTTTGCTTTGTTATTTTCAGATTTTATTGGCCGTATCTACACCTATAAAGGCATTTGGTATGCGGTGATCGTCCCAGGATCAAGGATGATGTGAGTAGAGATGATGAGATCACCATGTTTGGTTGCACCATGGCGATCCTACATAGCGGTGATCCTAAATCATCTCCACTCCTCAAATCACCGCCCGACTCAGTGATGGGATACTCATCCTCGAGGTCAGAAATCCAAGATCACCCCAAAGCAGTGATCCTAGGTTAAAAGTTAAAGACAAAAATACCCCTCAATTTAGCAGAAAAATTGAAATATCAATATATCATCAATATATTATGTTAATATTATATATATATAATATTATGTTGATATTATGTATTATATTAGTGATATATATTATATTATAATATATTACTAATCATATTATTGTCATATTATTATTAAAGGATAATATATTATTATATTTATATTTATATTATAGTAGAAATATATTATTATATTTTATATTTATATAATGAAAATATTTAATATATTTCTCCTATTTACCTTATTTTTCTAATCAAAATAATTATTAGTATTAAAAATCTATTATAAGTATAAATAAAAATATTAATTATATAATGAAAAATAATATATTTTTATAAGATTAATAATTTTTAGAAGTAATATATATTTTTATAGAATATATTAATAATTAATATATTGATAAATATATTAATATCTTATTATAATATATTTTATATGATTAATAAATATATGATAAGGGTTACTACAAGCAGAATATGTGACAAAATTATGAAGCTATCATAAAAATTAGCATATTGACTTACATTTTTGATTCATAAGAATTAAAAAAATAAAAAATAATCTAAGATATATCAGGAATATTTATGGTATTATGTAGTCGGTGATCTTGAATCTCCGTACTATATCAAACAAATTACTCATAGATATCCGAAAATTTTTAATCACTGGATCATGACCTATCAAACACATTGATCCTAGATCATTGGGGATCAAATCATTCCAGCATTCGGACCACCGGGTATTTTAGATCACCATGGTGATTCTGTTGGGGTTACCAAACGTTTTGTAGGGTGTGGGATGCCGTTGTAAAATAAAAATAATAAAAAAGAAAAAACACAGCAGCATGCGTCCTTCTGGTACGTGACGTAACGCAGCGGATCTTATGCCTTCTTCCATTGATTAAAGCAGCTGAATTAAAAGCATTTCAGGGCTCGTTTCCCATGTTGTGGCGGCGAAATCGAGGGAATGGGCGCCTGCCGTCATCCTCTGCTCCACCAAACTCGATGTGGAGGAGCCGAGGGAGGGCTTCAAGTCCCGAGTCCATCCTTCTGTTTGTCCGTTTCTACTCATCATGGCCGCAGCCATTTGAAGTGTTCCTGGTTGAGTGACTTCAGTCCAATCGCTTCCGCTTCTCCCTTTGCTTTGTGGATGGTGATGGTCCCCAGGCTATAGGAGGGTCTTCCATTAAGGCCCTGTTTGGAGGAGCTGTTGGCAGTAGAGCTGTTGGAAGTAGAGCTTTTATGAAAAACTGTTTGCTGTTTGGTAACTATAATTCTAAAGTGCTGTGGTACTTTAACATGTGTTTGGTAAATAAACTGAGAAAGTACTTTTGTATGACAAAATTACCATAAAGGACATTGCATGGTATTATACAACAGAGCCTAATAAAATATAACATATATTAATACATAATACACGATATAGTATAATATTACTGTAATGTAAAATAATATTATTATAATAGAGTAATATGACATTGCATAGCTAGCATAATAGTAATATAATTATTAGAGTAAATTAATTTTCCATAATATAACATAATATTAAATTATTTAATATAACATATTAATGTATTATGATATAATGTAATATATATTATATTTATAGTATAATACAATAATAAAGATATAAAATAATATAATTATTAGTATAAATTAATTTCTCATAATATAACATAATATTAAATTATTTAACATAACATATTAATGTATTATGATATAATATATTATAATATTATATTTATAGTATAATACAATAATAAAGATATAAAATATTATAATTATTAGTGTAAATAATTAATAATGTAAATTTTTTATCTTATTTATTTATTCATTCATTCATTCATTTATATAAATATTTATTTATGCATTTATTTATTCTTTTTTCTTTTCTTTTCTTTTCTTTTTTTCTCTTTTTTTTCTTTCCTTTTCTTCTTTTTTTTTTCCTTTCCTTTTCCTTTTCTTTTTTTCTTCTCTTCTTCTCCTTCCTTCCTCTACCCCGTTCTCCTTTCTTCTCCTCCCGCACGGCCGGCAGTGCCGGAAGGGGGCCACGCCGCGGCGGCCGCGGGAGGCGGCCGGGCCATGGCCGGCGGCGGCTGCGGCAGTCTCGGTGGCCACGGCTGGCCCCCTGGGAAGAGCTCTCCTCCCGCGAGGCCGACGGCGCCGGAAAGAGGCTGGGCCGTGGTGGATGCGGGAGGGGGTGGGTCGTAACCAGCGGCGGCCGTAGGAAGGGGGAGGGCGCCCCCTTCTTCTTCCTCTTCTTCCTCTTCTTCGGCACCTCCCCACCGTGGGACCTCCTTGTTCGGCGCCTCCCCTTTCCATGACGAGGAAATCGTGGCCGGCAGCCGCCGTGGGAAGGGGAAGACCACCCGTCTTCCTCTTCTTCGGCACCTCCGCACCGTGGGAGAGGGAGGGGGTGTGGCGGCGGGGGAGAAGGAGAGGGTGCGGCGGCGGGGGAGAGGGAGTGGGGTTCGGTGGAAGAGGAACAGGCAGCGAGAGAGAGGTTTTTGGGAGGAATTTTTTTTTTTGAATGGGGGTATTTTGGTAAAAAACACAGCTTCCCGACAAAGCTGAAAACAGCGTTTTCGGAAAGCTCCAAAATGGAGCTTCTGCCAAAAAGCTGTTTTCAGCTTCCCGCAAAAGCTGAAACAGCTTTTCCAAAATTTTACCAAACACCGTTTTTTACCTAAAAGTACTTTTGGAGGGCCAGAAAGTCCTTTTTGGCCCTCCAAAAGCTCCCCCAAACAGGGCCTAACTACTCTTTGGCAAACAGTGAGTAATGGTGTGGGCTTGTAAAAGTATTGCTGTTCTTAATTATTTTCTTTTGGCGTTTTAACAGTTTTCACTCTCCGTTTTAACCATTTTTTATGCAGCTTCAACATTTGGTCTCCATTAATCAAGAATTTGTACTCTTGCTTCATAATTTCAGGGATCACTTGATATTTAGTTCTTCATTTGCATGTAAAACAAACGTAATTGTGCAAGAAGGTGGCTTACTTGCATGTAAAAACAAAGCCTTGCTATGAGAAGGAGTGAATATAAAATGATTAATAGTGGAAGTATTAAATTAGTAGATGGCGGTTAACAAAAAGAGTGGGTTATAGCTTTCCCTTTTTAACTTTCTAGTAGTCATTGCTCGAGTAGAGAGGAGACCACTCTAGTCTCTTTCGCAAAACATAAAAGACAGGAAGCAACCATAATGAGTGTCTTCACATTTCTAACTACTTCCTCTTTGTAATTTATCATGGCTTAGATTGATAATGGGTACTTGGATTTTTTTCATGCCTCAAGTAAGAGGACTTAAAATTTGCCGAGAAATTGATATAAAGAAATAAAAAGAAAAATAAAAAATAGATTTGACTAAGAATGCTATAATGTACCATGATATAAGAATTAATTATGGCAATAAGGAGACGAATAAGTCTCCACTCTTCAATCATTGATCAATTCTACTGTCGGAGCCCCTATAAAAAAAATAAGCCAACTCCTTTGCTAGGTATAACTCGAGTTACTTTCTTAATAATAAAAAGATATCCACCATCAAATTCACAAGTCGCTTGATCTCTACACATGAAATGTTTCACCGTCTATTATATGACACCTTTGACCTCCACAGGCAAATATGCTAAACTTATAATATGTGGGTTACTTGTCACTTATATCGAAGTAAGTTAAGCCTATACTCTTGGCCATTCAATGTCTATGTGGGAGATGATTAAACTTTTGCTTCTTGAACAGAATTGGAGCCGTATCTGTTGATGCTTGAAAAGAATTCACCGCCAAAAGAGATTTTGGATCCTAAGATCCTAAGGGGAAGCTATCAAATGCAGCACTCTATAATATTGTAGTCTAAGGTAGAAGATGACTGACATGTAGTAGTAGTGGTGTTATATGAAATGTATGGGGAGAGTGTAGATGGATATTTCTTTCTTTCTATCATGCAGATTGTTACTAGTTGTTCTTACAAATAATTGCCCTATATCATGATAACCTCCTTTAGGAAATCAATTTTAGCGGAAAACAATATACATTTGACCTTTTATGCGAGTAACAAGTGACCGAACATGAGACTTTTAAGTGTCTCGTTATAAATCATTAACCAAATATTGATTGATCCACTATTTTTATCATTTACTATAGTTGATTGATGATGGACTAATATTCGAATGTAAACTCTAGAATATATACTTACCTCATTATTTAGCTTGTCCCCTTTCCTTTTTGTGATATATAGTTTTGGCAACTATTTAGCTTGTGTGATTTGGAAATCATGTTTGTTAGCATTTTATAGGACTAAAGAAGACAATGGTAGATACCGTGATGCCAACCAATGCATCTATATACAATTTGTGAAAAGAAACTCATAAGAAAGATGGGAGATTAGGGATGGCAATGGATAGGATATAGGTCGGATAGGCCATTACCGTACCAGCCTCGTACCTGCTTAGGAGCAAGGGCGGAGTGGAGCGAGTAAAGTTAGATAATCAAATTTTTTATCTTAGGAAGAAGATTTGTAAAGATATATATATCAGGGCCGGATTTGGGACGAGTTTTACTATTATCCATCTATTGCTAGCTAGGTAAAACCCGCTCTATTTGGATCGGGTTGGGTCAAGTACCCGATGGCCGCAGAGTAAACTACATCCCTATGTGAGATTGGTGCCCTTAGATTAAGATATGAGAATAGAAGCGCCATTTTGATTGGACATTAAATGATGATTCCAAAGAAATATTTAATGGCTGACCTATATCACAAGCGCTAATCCTACTATTCTTGCTTTTCCGGAATGGGCTGCGAATGAACAGGGCACGTGCAGACCTACTTCCACAAGTGGTATCGTGCCTCGCACATGCTAAAGTGGACGAAGAATGTTCAAGCTAGACCGTCCAATAATCATGTAGCTCGACCTTTCGACCTTGAGATATGCGAAGAAGCCAAATATGTTATGCTAATGGATAGACTAGAGTATAAATCACAGTTTACTATGAATCCCGGAAGTTAAGGTTGCGTAGTAATTAATTACAAAGAGGTGAAAACCTTCTTCCTCCACAGGGCAATAAAAATCATGGGAAAACATTCATTATGCTCGTGGGAGTAGTCATGCCATGAATCGTGTCAATTTTTGTTTGGCTTTGGCTCTGCTTTTGAATAGCAAAAACGCACCCTTTTGAAATAATTTTTGAATAGCTTATGACAGCTTTTTCATGGAATAATTATGCCTGTCATAATCAAGCTTGACCAGAATACCTATCCCTTGATTATGCCTCATCCTTATATGTTGTTTCACAGGTACTTATTCTACCCCTAATGCCTACTTTATATCCAAACCAAACACAGTCTAAAGACACTGCTACCATGGTGTTTCTCACACCAGTCCAAAGGTCATGCAAAAGTTTTTTCAGTTGGAGAAGTATTGTTGTCGGTTATTTTGGTCATTGTAAATGCTTGGCCTGATCATATGCCGGGAAAACCTTGAAGCACATTGCCCATTCATAAGATAATCTATTACATACCGAAATCCCAAGAGCACTTAGAATATTTTTAAGGTTATACTTGCAGAAATCTCAATTCAAAATAAAAAGAATACATTACCGTTGACTTCCACCTGTCGGATTGCTCCATCCATTCTGAGCTCTGCGGACAGAAAAATAATTTTTTTCAACAATCGCATCTTCTAGCATGCACACATAAGCCAGGAAGATCCCTTAATTATTCTGACAAAGACATTGCGGCTATTAAGTTACTCTCAATCACCATAAGCCCATCAGCTTCGTTTGATGCAAGATGAAGACAACCACAGAGTATACCCTCTTTTGCCTGGTCAAATAAATAAACAAATAAATAGATAGATAAAAGTCGCACAACATTATAAGAGGAATTCTCTGACTATATAAGAGTTCATTGCATTCCTCACTGCATGAAAGCCACTCCTAAATCTCAAAACAGACATTAACATCAAGAAAACAAAAACAAGTTGGAAATGGAATATCCGGGAATACATAAATTGACCATTACAGAAGGCACGGTTGTATTATAGTGAGCTCCAGCAGGTAGAAGCCTGAGAAGTGAAATTGTTCGAGTTTAAAGTTCTGAGCAGAAGCTCAAACTAGTCTTTCAGAAAAGCTACGAGGAGGGTGAGTCATTTACATGATGTACAATAACGACTTATTCATGCTTGAGCTCCTGACTTCGGTCAACTATCCCGGATCAAATTTGTAGGCTCACTCAAAACATACTTGGGCAATTCATACTTAGCACCTGCAATAAATTTATTGTTAAACGAGAATCCCACAATTATGATTAATATGTAAGGAATAAAACAGAGAGGTCACACATTCTTACCCCTTTCATCATAACAAAGAGTCATGTCAGCATTTGAAACAATGATACCAGCACTGTCCACTATTGCTTGTGCAAGGGTTAAATCAGCTTCTGCTGTAGCTCGGAGTGCATCCCAAATTTCTGACACAGCAAAATAGGGAAACTAAACAATATATAGTGATGCAGATGCATGGACGTCATACAATTTGCATGTCATTTTCAGGGTATTAAATGGCCGAATTTAGAAAAGTTATTAAGATAGAAAGTTTCAAGTCTCTTTCTCTTCTTTCCAACAAGCCTAAGAACATTAAAATCAGAGTCAAGGTCCGCCGTACCGGGTCCGGTAGGCGTACCGGTTGCCTACCGAACCGGTACGGGCCAGTTCGTACTGTGCTCCGGGCGGTACGAACCGAAAAGCTCTTCCTCGCCGGAACCGGGGAAGAAGAAGAGAACCAGAGAGAGCGCGGGGAAGAGAGGGAGGGAGCCCACCTTCGGCCGCCATCGGAGAGCCGCGGAGGGGCGTCGGAGGCCGGTGGGGGGCGGTGCGGCCGCGGCCTCCACAGCGCCCCCGCGGGTTCCCCCGTCCCTCGCCGGGCTCCGCCGCCCCCCACCGGCCTCCGACGCCCCTCCGCGGCTCTCCGATGGCGGCCGAAGGTGGGCTCCCTCCCTCTCTTCCCCGCGCTCTCTCTTTTTCTCCTCGTCTTCTTCGTCTCCGGCAAGGAACCGGCCTATACTGGTTTCAACGGCTCCGGCGTACCAGTAGCTGGCCGGACCGGTTTGTACCGGCCTACGCTGATCAGAGTTATGGTTGGAAAGTTATAGGTATTTTAAGAGGCAGGTATCTTTTGACCTTTCAAATTCTCTAAGAGAATTTAGTTTTGGTTTTGATGTCTTTTATGGTGTGAGTTACCCATATCAAGGTGACTTTTGAACTTTCATTTTCTTTTGTCTTTTTATGTTATCCATGACTTGCCTATAAATAGTCATGAATTGTAATGGAGGAGGATCCAAGCTTTGAATGAAAGTTATCTTTCTCCTTGCACAAGAAATTGTTCGTCTTTTCTCCCACTTCCATTGGATTGCAAATTAATCCAAGCGGTATCAAGTGGTATCAGAGCGAGGTTATCATCTCTTGACGTTTCGAGAGGAAACCTATCGCATTTCTCGTGGTGGTGTTGACGCAAGCTTCAACCAACCATGGCGAGCTGAGGCAACCAAGGTCCTTCTAGCGATGAAGAACCTCGTAGAGAGCGAGATCTTCGCGACATAGATAATTATGAGTCGCGGCGGCAAGTCCAAAACCTTAACGAAAGATTGGCTCGTTATGAGCAAAATCCGAGTGAGGAGGAGGGCGGCACTATCTTGCGACAAAGAAATTTGTTTTCTACTCCGATCATGAAGGCTTGCGATTTCTCAATACTCAACACAAGTTTAGTGCAAGGCATGCCAAGTGGATTGAATTTTTGTAATTTTTTACCTTCATCATCCGTCATAAAGCCAGAAGTCTCAATCAAGTTGCGGATGCTCTTAGTCGAAGACATGCTTTGTTGTCAACTTGGGAGATAAAGGTAATTGGTTTTGATTTCATCAAAGATCTCTATTCTAATGATGATTATTTTGGCAAGATTTAGGCTCGATGCAGTGATGCTCCTCATGAAGATTATTCAATACAAGAAGGTTACTTGTTTAAAGGTAACCAATTATGTATTCTAATTGCTCTCTTCGCCAAGCAATCATCAAAGAAGCCCACAATGGAGGACTTGGAGGACACTTTGGCAGACACTTTGGCAGAGACAAGACTTTAATCCTTGTCAAAGAAAATTTCTTTTGGCCGAAGATGAGAAAGAACGTAGAGAGACATGTCAACTTATGTTGAACCTGCCATATTGCCAAAAGCCGAGCTCAAAACACCAGCCTTTATACTCCTCTTCCTGTACCTCAAGCTCCATGGGAGGATGTAAGTATTGATTTCGTCCTTGGTCTTCCACGCATTTAACGTGGAAAGGATTCGGTCATGGTGGTTGTTGATCAATTCTCTAGAATGGCACATTTTGTACCTTGCAAGAAGACCTATGATGCATTTAAAATTGCCAATCTTTATTTTTGAGAGATCGTCAAACTTCATGGCATCCCAAAGACTTTCACTTCGGACCGAGATCCAAAATTTGTAGGACACTTTTGGCAGACTCTATGGGCAAAATTGGGCACCAAACTTCAGTTAAGTTCTCATCATCCACAAACCGATGGTCCAACAGAAGTGGTGAATCGAAGCCTTGGCAATCTTATTTGAAGTTATTTGGGCAACAACAAGAAGCAATGGGACTTAATTCTTCCTCAAGCGGAGTTTGCATACAACCGCTCAAGTAGTTCTACTATCGGTGCTAGTCCTTTTGAGATCGTCTATGGGTCCAATTCTAATGGCCCCCTTGATCTAGCTCCCCTTTCCCATGTTGTTCGATTTAGCGGTGATGCAGAAGCAAGGGCTAGTGAAATCAAAAAGAAGCTTGAGCAAGTTCGATCCAAGATTGAAAAGAGCAATCAAAAGTTTAAGGAGAGAGCTGATAAGTATTGTCGTTGACATCATTTAAAGAAGGTGAGCTTGTATGGATTCATCTTCGTAAAGAACGATTCCCCCATGGACGATATGGCAAATTACAAGATCGTGCCGATGGACCATTTCGAGTTCTTAAGTGTATTGGAGAAAATGCCTATCTAATTGAACTTCCCGGTGAGTATGGAGTTTCCACTACCTTCAATATTTCTGATCTAATTCCATATCATGATAATGAAGAGGTATTGGACAACTCGAGGACGAGTTGAGCTTCAACCGGGGGAGTATGATGCAGGTGCATGGACGTCATACAATTTGCATGTCATTTTCAGGGTATTAAATAGCCGAATTTAGAAAAGTTATTAAGATGAAAGTTTCAAGTCTCTTTCTCTTCTTTCCAACAAGCCTAAGAACATTAAAATAAGAGTTATGGTTGGAAAGTTATAAGTATTTTAAGAGGCAAGTGTCTTTTGACCTTTCAAATTCTCTAAGAAAATTTAGTTTTAGTTTTGATGTCTTTTATTGTATGAGTTACCCATATCAAGATGACTCTTGACCTTTCTTTTTTTTTTGTCTTTTCATGTTACCCATGAATTGCCTATAAATAGTCATGAATTGTAATGAGGAGGATCCGAGTTTTGAATGAAAGTTATCTTCCTCCTTGCACAAGAAATTGTTCTTGTCTTTTCTCCCACTTCCATTGGATTGCAAATTGATCCAAGCGGTATCATATAGTTCTTGATCTTCTAGATGTTTTGGAAGGAACCCATTGGTGAAGTAGTTTTCCACATGGCTACAATTTTTATTTTTTATTTTTTTAATACATGATGCCATTCTTTGAAACTTATTTTAATAATGATCAACTTAGTACAGATACACCGGTTAATACCATCCAAGATGCAACCAGTTCTAGGCATGCCCAACTAAACCTGGAAGAAGGTATATATTGGGGATCACATATGTTACTTTGACAAGTTGTATAGTGGGGATCAAAACTGATCAAGAAGATTTACATGGTGGTCATTTAAGCTGGACTCAATTATAAACTTACTCTTTTCTTTTTGTGGGCTGGAAGTTTGCGTTAGTCATAGTTCTCCAGCCTCCAACTCTATTAATAATCTCATTCTGATGACCATTTCCCTATCACATTAATTGGATGACATTTCATCGGAGGTATGTGCAACATTTTTGTTTCTGTATATTGGACATTGACCTTCGGAGATTGGTCTCTGATGAAGTGATGACATTGCACTTTCTGTAATATATACAGATTCGCCTATGGACTTCTGGCCATTTGTTTTAAATTTAATTTTGATAGAAGAACATAAGTTTTGGGACCTAAATAGAAATTAAATGCCTGCATTGCATGTTTGATTTTGTTGCATAAAAGTTCATTTGCAGGTTAAAGGATTTCAAGGTTAATTACTAACTGATTGGAAAGAGAAAGCACCACTACTTTAAGGTAGAAAAGCTAAGGAAAAAGTTAAGAAAAGTGAATAAAATAAAGTAATTTACAAAAAATCTGAGATTAGGGGTGCAAATGAGTTAAGTAGCTTGCAAGCTGCTCGAGCTCGACTCAAGTCCAAGATCGACTCATCTCGATTGTTACCAAGCTCGAGTCAAGCTTGAGCAGCTTGAATAGTTTTTCGAGTCAAGCTCAAGTAACAAAATACTTGGCTCGAAAGCTTGCGAGCCTATTCAAGTATACATATTTCTAATAATATTTTATTTTATTTATAATATATTATTAATTTAATATTTTAATATAATACCATGCTACATTTTGTTTTTATCATATTTTTGATTATGACCAAGGCTCGAATTCAAATTCGAGTATGGAGTGGCTGATATTCGAGTCGAGTCAAGTCGATCTCAAGTATTGTTTTCTTTGATTGAATCAAACTCGAGCTTGGATATTAAGACTCAATTGATCTCGAATTGAGTTTCGAGCTCGAGTATTTTAAATCGAATCGAGCTCGAGCCTCTAGTTACTTGACTCAACTCAACTCGATTGCATTCTTATGTGAGATAGAATCTTCACTGTCTTACAGAAAGTAGTGACAATAAAATGTTCTTTCATGATATTGGCAACTTAAATGATTATGTTATTGCATACAGTTGTGTCAAGTCAAATTAAAGTATCATGCAAGCAATATATAAGAAAAGAGTTGAATGAGAAGGTTATATAAGAGAATGGGACAAGAAGGAATGGGTGTATAGGTTTGAAAAAAGAATAGAAGACGGGCAATGCTTTACTCAGCAAGAGCACAACTTAGATTTGGGAACCTATTCCCCTCATATTAAGGACCAGGTGAAAAGAAAGCTATCCAATGACCTTTCATGTACTTAAGAGACTTTGTCAGACCAAAATAGACATCTTGATGGGAGGATTATCTGGCAGCACAAAACAGCTTATACTGAATCAGGGAGAGGCAATATGGATTACATTCAACAACTTCTTTGACCCTCTGTTTTTATTTTTCACTCCCACATCTTTCATCCTTACAGAGCATAGAATGCCCATTGTAATACTTGGTTATCTCTAATTCGTTCACCTTCCAACTCAAAACAAGCTACCGCATAAAAGTACAACAAGGTTCAGTTAAATGGATCCAAAGTTTGTCTTTTTTTGACTAAACATGCATCCATGTTCAATGTGATGGTAAAATCTGAGAGTCACAGAAAACAATTTAACTGCTCAGCACACTATAGAAAGCCCTGGACAAGTCACACAGCTTGATATTCCACCATAACATGGAAGAAGTAAACAGGCATGCCGGCTAACAATACATCAAATCGATGCAATAAATTTGAAGAGAATGACATATTCAAATATCATTTGCACTTTGCATGCATTCACCTTATTTAATAGCGAAGGGAAAATGAATGGGTGACATCAAAAAGATTTTTCAGCATATATGATGATGATTGAAACCCCCCATTTTCAATGATTTAATGACAGACCCAATCTCAAACTCTCCTGGTCATTTGTGAAGTATTCTAAGGCAAACAATGTGAAACTAGATACTAGGCCAAAAGGTTTCCATGCATGTTTGTACAGTTTTTCTTTAATCTTCAACTATGTAGATGGCGCTACATGCTCAGAAAACTCATGCAGTAATAACGAAGAAATAAGTTGAGTCAATTTCAAGAGAATGAGCACCTTTCTGGCCACCATAGTGAGGTGCTGTATCCCAAAATTCGTCACGCATCTGTTTAAGCTGTGTCCTGGTTATTGGCTGAGTATGCTTCCATGGTTTTGGCTTACGGAGTTTTTTGGTAGTATTCTCTGCAAGAAATGAAGATCCCCAGATCAAAATCTTGACAAACTCCTAGTATAAAAAGACAAAATCATAACTGTAGTAAAGAGTCTAGCTATGTGTTACTTGAACATAAACTGAAAATAATGATATCAAACTAGGAAGTATAAGTCATGATCCTAGGATTAAATTGCAACAATAAACAGAATTATATAATACTTTACCTAAAATAATGATTGCATTTGACAACAAAATTTCAAAATTATCAAGCAAAATAAAACGGCTGTGTTGTATAGTTTACCAATTGAGAAAGAATGTCGAACAATATAAATAGATCTTCACTGCATCACACAAAATGTATCTAATTAACATAGGATGTTAAAGAAAAGGTACATGTCCATTCATATGACTTGCATTTAAAAGTCAAGCCATCAAATGCATAGGGATACATTTTTTGGTGTAATCAAAAGTCAGACCACTCTACAAGACTTATATGAGGTGTAGTTCAATTATATGCACCACTCAAAGGTTTCAATTACATCCAAAATGTTTCATTAAAGAGTTCTATATATGCTACAGCAAACCTAAATATCAATAAGACTTCAATCAATTTGAAAACATTCATTTGTTATTGCCAAAAGTAAGCTAGTTCTTTCACTTTAGAGAAAATGAACACTGGTAGAAGATAAGAATACAGAATAGATATCGAACACATTAACTTGAAACCCTTCCGCTTCAAGAGAACCTGAAAATCTCTGCTGGGTGTAAAATTTAGATCTACTTATTTGTTCTATCAGGACTCCCCCAGGATTTTTGTGAATAGCCAGCAACTTTCTCATATAATCCTGAAAGTTTCAAGGAGACTTGCCATAACAATGCATGATAAACAGATTATGCATCAGAATTGTCAGAAAGCATAAATTATTGTTAAATTTTATCCTATTCTTGAAAATATAAATGGTAATGTGAATTTAAATCATAGACTATAGTGTTGGTTGGCACAATATAGCAGGTACCATTCTAGTGCTCTACAAACAAACTGATGTGGCACGGTATTGACTATGCCGCTGCTCAGCACACAATTGTGCCAGTTCGCACCAAGCACTGGCATGGCATGACAAAGGTTGTGCTATTGCCAGGTTAGCATGGCACTAGGGCATGAATTTTTAATCCTTGATTTAAATGGTATATAAATTCAAGCGGATTGAAAAATTATGTGTAATATCAAAGTTTAGAGGGAAGCCACTTTGTGTAAGAATACAAGACACGAACAATATATCATTAAACGATGACTTGTTCTATTGAGAGCTATCTTAAAAGCAACACGGGGCATAACATTAAATGTGGCTGTATCTCCTTCCAGGTTTTCTTCATCATTCTCTTGAGTGAAATGATGTCTTGCACTAATTTCATCCTCAAGGCTTTCCTGATCAAATTACTATTTAGATAGTATACTTAATTATGAAATAACATTTTTGTTATGGTTGATTATGAAATAATGCTCTCTGTACTAAATACTACACTCATAGGGGGTGTTTGGTATGGGATGATCGTCCTAGGATCAAGGGTGATATAGGTGGAGGTGATGAGATCACCGCGTTTGGTTGCACCACGGAGATCCTACGTGGCGGTGATCTTAAATCACCTCCACTCCTCAAATCACCCCCCAACTCGGTGATGGGATACCCGTCCTTTAGGTCGAAAATCCAAGATCACCCCAAGGCAGTGATCCTGAGTTGAAAGTTAAAGACAAAAATACCCCTCAAGTTAGCAGAAAAATTGATATATCAATATACCATCAATATATTATGTCAATGTTATATATATATATATTATTATGTTGATATTATATATTATATTAATGATATATATTATATTATAATATATTACTAATCATATTATTATCCTATTATTATTGAAGAATAAATTTAAATTCTAGTAGAAACATATTATTATATTTTATATTTATATAATGAAAATATTTAATATATTACTATATTACTCCTATTTACCTTATTTTTCTAATCAAAATAATTATTAGTATTAAAAAAATCTATTATAAGTATAAATAAAAATATTAATTCTATAATGAAAAATAACATATTTTTATAAGATTAATAATTTATAGGAGTAATAAAAATATTTTTATAGAATATATTAATAATTAATATATTGATAAATATATTAATATTTTATTATAATATATTTTATATGATTAATAAATATATGATAAGGGCTACTAAAAGTAGAATATGTGACAAAATTATGGAGCTATTATAGAAATTAGTATATTGACATACATTTTTAATTCATGAGAATTAAAAATATATAAAAAATCTATCTAAGATAATATCAAGGGTATTTGTGGTATTATGTGGTCAGTGATCTTGAATCCCCGTACCATACCAAACAAGTTACTCATGGATATCCGAGAATTTTTAATTATTGGACCATGGCCTACCAAACACATTGATCTTAGATCACCGGAGATCAAATCACCCCGGCATTCGGATCACCGAGGATCTTAGATCACCATGGTGATCCTGTTGGGGTTACCAAACGCCCCCATAAAGTTTTAAATCTAGTTCTATATCCTGAATTAAGCAGAGTAAAAAGCCATTTGAACATCTAAGACCTCTAGGTGGATGATTAAATGTTTAAGCAAATCGTCACTTATCATTTTAACCGGTAAGATAAAAAAAAAGGCACCACAAAGTCATTTAACTAGCCACAATAACTGCATAGTTGTTTAATCAGACATTGAATACCATGTATGTTAATTAGCTAAAAAAGTTCCCTTATCAACACAGTAAATCACCAACTAAATTACAAAAATAATAAACTCATCCATCAGCTGGCAGACGATTCAGGCTGGCAGGCATATGTACACATTTATTTCACGACAATGCTTTATGCTAAACTTACATCACTAGTTGTCGGGATCGAGGCCCAGCTTACACTACCAAACCCCCAGAATAATTCTTTACATGTTAGAGTCCAAAGGTTTTAATGAAAAGGAAAAAAGAAATGCAAGCAGATAATAAAAGCCATATATGTGAATTAGCTGAAATGTTAACTATTGACATAACAAATCCCCAATTAAGTAACAAAAAATTGAATACCATCCACTAGCTGGCAGACAATTTGCATCATGTCAAATGCTTCATGTTAAACTCACGTCACTAGCAGTCAGTATTGAGGCCCAGTATATGCTACCAAACCCAGAAATTAATTCTTTACATAATAGAATCGAAAAAATGCTAGCAAGAAAGTGAAAGCTGTAAATGTGAATTAGTAAAAAATTATCTTCAATGCAATAAAACCAAATAACAAAAAATATTAATCATCAACCAGCTGGCAGATGATCCAGGAATGCCAGTAAGCATGCATTTACTTTTATGCCATGCCAAATGCTTTATGTCAAACTTATGTCACCTATTGTCGGTATCAAAGCCAATTTATGCCACCAAGTTCCCAGAATAACTGTTTACATATTAGAGCCCAGTTATTTTATAAAAAATAACAAGGCCATAAATGTTCACAAGATACTAGATGCTGTAAATGTTAATTAGCTGAAAATTTACCCTATTGATTCTGTGAATTGCCTACTGAATAACAAAACCACTAATCCCATCCACCAGATGGCAGATGATTCGAGAATGCCGGTGAGCAAGTAATGCACCTTGCCACCACCTGAAATGCTCTACGTTATACTTATATCATTTGTTTTTGGCATCAAAGCCCAATTCACAGTACCAAACCCCCAAAACTAATTTTTAACATATTGGAATCCAGTTTTTTCAGAAAAGTGCTAGCAAGATGATAAATGTTTACATGGTGCAAGTTTGATCCTGTTCTTTCACAACCTACACACTACACATATCTCTTATCAGTAATTGTTCAAGAAAAACTCGATTCTTGATACATAGATCTGAACTGTTTCAGTTTTTAAACACATGAACCCATATGGAGCATTTAAACAAGGGCTAGCAGCAATAAACATAGCATAGAGTACTACTATCCACCAATCAATAACCTGAATTAAGAAATCCAGTCATGATCTATCGAAAAACAGGAGCAAGATCGAAACATAAAAGTTCCAGATAACAAAAACAGCACGAGAGTCAAAGAAAATTATATAGTTTGATTGCACGCCATCGGGGTAAGCCAAGAACTCGTCCCAGGCGACGGAAAGAGCTGGAGAAATCCAAACCTAGAGGGAGATGGGGAGAAGAAAGAGTTCACCTTCGCCTCTGCTCTGGGTGGATCCAACGCAGCCCATGGTAATCGCTTCCCTTTGTGCTCTGTCCGGATCGAGAGGGAGAGGGGGATCAGATCATCGCCTTCTCGCCGCTGGAGAAACGAGGAGGAGGAGAAGGAGGAACAAGCTCGAGGCCTCCGATCTCCGGCGGCGGGGGGGGGGGGGGGGGCGGTGGAGGAAGAGGGTGGGCGGACGGGAGCGGGAGACCGGAAGAGCTCTTCTCCGGTGGTGGGGTCAAACTGGTATTCGTTGGACTGTTGGGGGGTGAGACAGAGAGGGGGAGGGTGGGTGGGTCGGTTGGGATAATGTTGGCTATATGAATTTTTTTCGGAGTCTCTCGTCGTTTTTCTCATAAACTCTTCCGATCTCGCCGTGACGGCCGGGCTGTAGACTCGCCGTTTTTCCTGGTTCGCATCCAATGTGCTAGGGTATGGTGTCTCGGCGATACTGCTCCTCAACAAATAAATTGATTTTTTTTTTCCGGCTACAGCAGGTTAAATGTTGGTCTGGGCTAGAAAAATTCTTCCGATTTTACCTAAATTTGGCTACATCTGGAAGGATCTCTATTCAGATCCAATCAATTCTACATTAAATTATGAGAATTCTACATCAATAATCCAAGTTATTGAATATGATTACAGTCTCTAAATTGCGTGCATATAAAAAATAATATAATTTGGAGATTTTTAATTTATGCAACGAATAATCAAAAAATAAATATATTTTGATTATATGATGTATAGGTTAAGAATCTCCAAATCGCATAATTTTTTATGTGTAAATAGTTTAGAAGTAGTAGATCACATCCAACGCCTCGAATCATCAATGTGGAATCTTGTCATCTAATATAAATTTGATGGAATCTGAGTGAAAATCCACTTGAGTGTAGCCAAGTCTAGCCCACTCTCATACTCTTTCTTTGTATATATCTATATATTATACCATCTTGAGTTCTTGATATAAAATAGATGAGATATTTGACATAGTTTTTATTTTCTTAAAGTGATTGTTTTTAAAAACTATTTTGTTTGGGTCTCCTAAAGTGTTGACAGAATTGATATTTCAAGATCTCTCTTTACCTTTATACAGATACTTGGAGTATCTTATGATTGATAGTGGCTTTCAAGAGCATGTACATTTCTGTATATATTAGCATAGAGTGATTGTGAGATCTAATTATGAAGCTTCTACAAGCAATCCTCTAATTTTTTCACATATTGTACTACAAGTAGTATATATACTATGAGGAGAATAACCTCGTGATATTTTAAATAAAAAGTAAGAGTAAAACACATTGTAAGAGGTCTTCTGGTAGAATATACCACATAATTTTAAGGACCATATTTTTAATACATCTAATTTGTTGGAACATAGCAACGCAATTTGTTTAAATATATTGTTAGGTCTTAACAAGCAGGCCTTATGGAAACGAAATAACTCTCTAATGGTATCCTAAGAACAAATAATAATTAAGGGTATACTTAAATATCTATCAAAGTATAATAATCCCAAATGGAAGGATAAACTATAGAGATCATAGGTCATACCGTACTAAAAATTTTAAAGATACTAAAAAACTTTCATTCAAATACACATTTTCCCCACATATCAACTTGAATAAAGGCATCAAAATCAGCACTATCCTATATTAAAAGCGATTCATGCTTTGTCATAAGGTTAACTCAAAATTCTTTGAGACACACTACTGTAAACACACTATTCTGTCTTGCTTTGGTATCCAACAACTTCTTTGCTATTCAAATTGGTTGTCATCAAACAAATTTGTGATAAAAACCATAGCCTCAAATGTCCAGTCACATACATCAAGGATAGCGGATGAGCGCTTTCTTTTATGTTTCATTCTTGTAAGTTTGTGGATCATGCAAATAAACAGACTATGCATGTAGCCTAATCATTTCTTTTAAAAAATGAGACCATTTAAATAAACGTACTATCAGTTTGCTAATTATAATGACTTGTAGAAAAACCAAAATAGACATAGGATGAGTCGTAGCTTGTGTTGTTTCCTTTCTTCTTTTTTTTTTTGGCGGTTAACAAGTCATAGCTTCAGAGATTACAACAACGACACTTACATTACGTCATATAAGCATTTTTGTTTAATTGTTAATTTATCCGGACAAATTTGCTGTAACAAATAGTTATTTCAACCATCCACGAAACATACAACAACGACATTGCATTCGAGAAAAAAAGACAGGCATAGCTCATTGAATTGAGATAAGGAAATACAAGGAAGATAAAATCTGAACTTTATCTCCTGTATAACACCAAGAGAGTTATCTAAATTTTGTCTCTTGTATAACACCAAAAGAGTTTAGCAGCTTGCTAAGCTGGCATATTTGACAACAAAACTTTCATAATAATAACTTTGGTGAGCTAACAATAAGCTACCGTATTCAAATTACCTATACAGGCAATAAAATATAGATAATCACATAAGGGTGGCAATACTTGATCCATTTAAATTATTTTACATAATTCAATTCATTGTAGATCATATCAGATTATCTATGTAATAAAAAGATTATATTTATATTTAAATTTTTGATTTGTTTAATAAAAATATCAAGTTCGGATTAAGATATTTTTGATTTATCATGCATCCGGCTTAATCCGTATCGTTGCCGGATCTATAACCATAGCTAACGTGATAATGGACACCTAATCTCAAATTGTATGAATATACCGTTACCTATGAGTCACAGGGCTGTAGGGTTCGCACCACCGATGCCGGCTCCTAGCACTGCTCGAGTTTTTTACGGTCGCCGGAAAGGTCTACCCATTTTCCACGCGTCGACACTCCTTTCCATTTCGCCCCTAAAAAAAACAAAAGAAACGTCCACGCTCCCCTCCATTTAGCCCCTAAAAAAAACAAAAGAAAAATGTTAGGCGCCCAACCAGAGTACCAAGACTTGTCATGTTGTACGAGAGAATCGGTGAAATGCACGGAATCGGCGGGGGAGGGGGAGGGGTTGTCGAAAAATCGCCAATCCACTCATGAGACGTGGAAATGGAAACGTTTGGTACGATGGTTGGGCTTCAAAGAATTTTTCAGGAAAAAAAAAAACAGGGAAACGCTGCCACCGACGTGGGAGCGGAGAACCAACGTCGCCACGTCGCCACGTCAGCTATCGCTTTTGCCAGATGCCCCCCACTCCCTCCGCGTACCCCGTGACCCAAATCCAAACCCCTAGCCCTCTTCTCCTCGCCAAGTGCCGTTGTCTCTACCGCACTGATCCCTCGCTCCCTCGCCCAATCCTTCTCAAACCCCACTCGATACGCAGCGAGGAATCTAGGTTTCCTCGCGTTACTCGCCACCATGAATATTTTCCGGCTTGCCGGCGACATGACCCATCTCTTCAGCGTCCTCGTCCTCTTACTCAAGATCTACGCTACCAAATCTTGCTCAGGTTCTAGGGTTTTCATATCCGACTATAAATATGACGATTTTTTCTGATTTTTCTTTGATATTATGGCCATTTTTTGATCTGGAGGCAGGGATCTCGCTCAAGACGCAAGAGCTGTATGCTTTGGTGTTCTTGACTCGGTATTTGGATCTGTTCACGGATTTCATCTCGGTGTACAACTCGGTGATGAAGGTGGTGTTCATCTCGAGCTCGGTCGCCATCGTGTGGTGCATGAGGTACCATCCCTTGACGCGGCGGACGTATGACAAGGATCTGGACACCTTCCGGCACTACATTCTTGTGGGCGTGAGCATTATCTTGGCCCTGCTCTTCCATGATCGATTCACATTTCGAGAGGTAGTTTGATTTGTCCTTTTCTTTCCCTGGAGTTTAATCCGATTCTGTTTCCAATGAACTATGGGGAGATCTTATTTATTATAACATGATTAGGGTTTCCTGTTATATAAATTTTGTGTCCTTATCATATTGCCCAGTGTCAAAAAGCCAGAACAGTACTTCAATAATAACAAGACGAAATTAGTCTAATTTATTTTGCTTGTCTAGTTTTATGTCTTGTTGGTCATTGGTACTGTCATTCTCTAGATTATGTAACTTTATCTTGAGTTATAAGGACTAGAAGTGTTTTATTTTGGTTCTATCTTACAGTGGTGCAGCCTGAGCCAGCAAATCTTACTGATGATAACGTTGATAGTAATGCAAATGAGGACATATCTATTTATGAAAAATTCAATGTGCATCAGTTTTGTGAGCATCATATATTTTTGAAGAGAAATCTGTCAAAGGTTAAGGAAATATATCGACAGATCAACTTTAGGAGCTTGGATTGGTCAAGTAAGCAAATTCTTCTAGGTGGTAATGTGGTGGAGGTTCTCACGAGGAGATGAATCACCTTTTTCTCTCTCTTTTGGTTGATCTGGAGATTGAAGCTATTAGGAATCAAGTGTCGGTTAGTGTTCCAACTAACACGGGGAACATTGGTAAGAACATATAACATGTCTGTGAGATGGTAGGAAGAAATGTTACATGCCAATGATTTAACAAAGAATGCGAGATCGGATCCAGCTTTCTTTTGTTGTCCCTTGTTGTGACCTTGTGGTTGCACGTTTCCTTATACTACTGATTTTCCCCTTTTGTTTGGTTCACTATATCTTCTTCCTCATGAGCTTCCATTATGTGCTAAAAGAACTCTTTGGTAGCATCTCTGCCAAGTTTGAGACAAGTGTAAGCATACACCACAAAGTGCATATTCTGCATGAAGTAGAACATATAAGATTCTGCTTATCATCATGTACCACCTACTTGTTTGTTTTGTCCAATGTATGCTTGTTTACTATATGTTACATATCCATATTTTGTACTTTCATAATTTACAATTTGATAAATCTAATTGTTTGGATTCTAATTTGTGGGTGCACCTGCTTCCAGAATTGTGATCTGGTGGTCGTAATCAATAGTTACAGTATGCGATAACCAATAATCCAATGATTGCATCAAAAAGAGGGAAGCTATTTTAGCCCCTCCTTGCTGAATAATCATGTTGATGGTTGTTATCTGCTTGACAATGCTGCTGATGGACCTGATTTATTGCACAAATCTCACATTAAACATAACCATTTTTGTAGACCTATTAGAAAATCAGCAAGTTGACTGGCTGTGTTCTGCACAGACAGATGTCTGTTACTTTTTTAATAGTTATTTTGTACCCAATATCTGTTCAGCATGTTGTCATGCAGATTAGTAACATCTGTTGAAAATAGTGTCAGTTGGACCATTGCTGCCCATAAATGTGCAGCATCTAGGATGACGGAAAATATTTTAAAAAAAAGCAATAAGGCAAAAGGGAAAAAGAAAGAAGCAAAGTGGCCCATGCCTCCTATTTGTTCAGGGCGGGCGGCGTGAACTCTGAAATGCAAAGTGGTGAATCATACAAGATTTATTCATATATTAACTTTACTCATTCAGTCAACAACACAAACCTCTATGGACTTCAGGAAAAGGAGGATGACAGATTAGAGGTGCAGGGTTCGTTTGAAATTGGTTACATAAGAGTTAGGTATTAGCTCTTATGTTGTCACTACTATAAAAGGATGGTCCAGTGCACGAGGCTTCCGCCATTGCAGGGTCTAGGAGGGTCAAATATATGCAGCCTTAACTCTACATATGGAAGGGCTAGTATTTTCATGTTTCAAACCTGTGATCTTCAAGTCATAATGGAGGAACCTTACCATTGCACCAAGTTTCACCCTCTCCTTGCGTTGTTATAATATACACATTCGAAAATCATGGGCTTAAGATAACGGTTATCAATAAAAATATCTGTAGACAGCAAAATCAGTTTCTGGCTATTAAAATCACCTTTTCTCATTGCTAAATAACGCTTCGCCATTAAACATTACCTCGATCTTTGCTGAAAAATGCTTTACTGATTTTGTTTGAGGTCTTGGATTTGAGTTAGGCCAAAATAGCAATGGGTTATCTCTCTTGTTCAAAATTTATTTTCGTAGGTCAACAATTTGCTTTTCTGTTTTATATTTTAGGAATGTGTAACCAGATTTTAAAAGCTTATGCCTATCATGACTTGTTTCTTGCTTTTTTTTTAAAATAGATAAACATGTTTTAATCATATTCTTTAAACTGAGACTATAATCACAACTATAGAAGCCCCTAGAAAGAGAAAAGTTAATTGTTTCTTGATGTAATAAAAGCTGCTTCTTCATTTTTATTGTTCTTAACTTGGGGCACTGATTGTCAGTTCCATGGTGCATTTTACTGTTCAATTTACAGGTATTCTGGGCATTCTCCATATACTTAGAGGCAGTGGCAATTCTTCCTCAGTTAGTTTTGCTGCAGAGAAGCGGAAATGTCGATAATTTAACTGGGCAATATGTTTTCTTTCTTGGGTATGATTCTCACATGCTTGTTTGCTTTCTTTAATTAATAACTCATTTGTGTTTTCCTGGAAGCATATTGTGTGTACTTTTTTTTTAAACTTCAAAATGATATTGACGTAAATGTATTAGCTTCTAAGATTCTGAAAATAATAATATATTGGTGTACGTTAATATGGTATAGTTATGTTTGAGAATCTGCAGAAAATTGAAGTTAAGGTCAAGGTTGGCGCTACCGTCTCAAGCCATCCGATTCAGGGTGTATTGAGCTGTATCAGAGTCTGGCCAGAACGGTTCCCGCCTTTGGATTGAGAAACTGGCAAGGGAGGGGGAGAGGGAGAAGGAAAGAGAGGAAAAGAGAGATAGAGGGAGGGAGAAGGAGAGGGAGAGGGAAGGAGGGAGGAAGGGAGAGGCCAACGGAGCGCTAGAGAGGTAGGGGGAGGGGGGAGAGGGCTTTCAAAGCATTCTCTCTTCTGCAATGAAATAGGGGCTTCGGCTCCTTTATATATATATATTTTGATTTTTTAAAGTAAAGTCGGGAGCCACTGGCAACTTCACTTATTATTTTTTTTTTGAACTTCACTTAAAAATATTCGAAAAAAAGAAAATAATAAGTGTAGCCGGCAATGGCTGCCAACTTCACTTAAAAAAAATAAAAAAAAGGGGCTGAAGCCCTTATTTCAAAATGAAATAGCCCTGTTCCGGCAACGTGAGGGCGAGAGGGCTTCGAAAGCCCTCTCCCCCCTCCCTTCGCCTCTCTTGCGATCCACCAGCCTCTCCCTCCCTCTCTCTTCCTCTTTTTCCTTCTCCCTTCCCCTTCCCTCCGCCTTTCTCTCTTCGCTGCCCTCCCTCCCTCCCTCTCTCTCTCTCTTTTCCTTTCTCTCCTTCTCCCTCTCCCACTCCCTTGACGATTTTTCTGTCAGTTCATATCGAAATAGCACGGTACCGTACTGTACCATACTGTTGGCCTACCAGCATGGGTTCCAGTTTCGGTACTGCAGATCTTGGTTAAAGTTTTTTTAGAAATGACTTGTCTACTAGCAAAACTTGAAGATCAATGTCTTTACATATTGCATTTATCATCATAGATGGATGCCTAAAATGCAAGGTTTTGAAATGGCTTAAATGTAATACTCTCATTTACTTTTGGAGGTAGTTCGAAAAATGTATGCTTTAGAATTACTTGTCTAACTTATAATGGTTCTTGGCTTCTGATGTACTTACAATTTGTTGAAATCAAATCACACCGCATTTGAGCATAACTAAATTTTTGGTCTTTTTAGTCTTATTTGTGTATCACTTTTTCCTATATTTGAATAGCAACACCCTGTCTTTAATGGACATAAGGGTTCACAAAATTTATTTCTGGTAAATATGCCCAATAAAGTTATATGCAGAACCAGCTGGAGCTAAATTGGTTTCAAAATTATTCTGCTTTACATTCTGTTGTTTAACCATGCATGACCCTTATATATACGTATAAAAGAGTGGTGTGTATGTGTTAGTTATTGAAGCAACCACATATTGTATTAACTTAATCATCTCAATTTCTAGTCCCTAATTATTCTGACCTCTTTATCATAAACTTGTCCTAAGAACTTCTAAACATGAAATACAACTTAGTTATCTGTGGTATCATATTTCCTAATTAATATACACTAGTCCCACCTTTGCAAGTTCTCTTCTATTTTTTCACAAACTGTTGCCTTACATCCTCTTAAACTATACTTCGTTACTACTTCCCTCTTTCCTTCAGACAAGCTTCCTAACCAATTTCATTATATTTCATGCTGAACTGAATGGGGTTATCAGTTTTTTTTCTTTAAGTCATCATCTTTTGCTTTCCGGAGTCATGGTATATGCTTGCACTCGTATTTCTAACACGAAAATGCAATTAAGAGAATTGGTTTTCTAAATGCAAAAAAATCCAAATGAAGAACATCCTATATTTGATCATTGACAACTCTAACAATGTAAGTGGAAAGAAAACATAACTGTTTATCCAATTTTCATAATTATGGACAAAAGCTATCACTTGGTTCTGCATCTCTCCTAGGCATGCTTATTAGTACAAATAGCACGCAATCACATTTAAAAAATATCTAATTTTTGCAATAAGTTTTTGATGGTTAAAATATGAATGCATGCTGACATCCCATCACAGCTTTAGAAAACAAATAATGTCATATTGATAGCACCCTCTAACCTACACTTGTTTCTAATGTAAGAAAAGCAATCGTAAATTATTAAATTTACTGCTGAAATCTTGGATTAGATGTTAGAGGTTATTAATTTGCATATTGTATATCATAAATTGATGATCTCACAGGAGCCCTAGAAACTGGCAGAAAGATAGATGTTGTACTGATTGAGGACAAAGCAACATGGACTTAATTTAATTGGTGCAAATGTGTGTCCATGGTTGATGAGGCCTTAATAAGAAAAAGGGGCTTGGCTTTTTGTCGTTGTTGGGAGGACTAGATCTAGCATAACATGTTAAGGATCAAGAGAAATGATTTAAATTGGATGATTGTGCCAATGGATGCGGCCCATTTAAATTGCTTAATGTCATATAGCTCGGTATAAGTAGTTGAGAAGAATCATGATAGTTGTGGTTTTAGAATTGGCTAACTCGATTAAGTATTGGTTATCTAACTTTATGGCTCTGGAGGGTGGATGCATGGATACTGTAATGGTTAATGTTGTACGGTTATTATATTTTGCATATAGATATCCACCTTAGGCTGGATTGGCATGCCTTGTTATCTCACACTGATTAAATGCCTTTGCAATGTTACTATGATTATATCCTTAACCATTCAATCTTGTTCCAAATAGTTGGGTATGTCAGCACTTATTTGCCAACTTTTCCTATTAGTATGCCTTTTGCTCATGTATGTGTTGGAATTGTTTTGGAACTGAAAATCAAGACAGTACCCTGATGATGAAGAATTTACAAACACTTGCTTTCATATACTAATGTTTAGAAGGAATGTAGTTATGAGGATGGTGGATTTGAAGATGGAATATGCCCTTTCTTTATTAGATCTCCTTTTATCATCCTTGCAAACAGTTGACTTTCAATTCTCCACCTATCTATAGGGACTTGAAGCCATGCATCCTTAGGCTTTATGTTTCTAACCTTCAATCACTTGCTATGATTTTTACACTCGACCACCGGGCAACTTTCAAGGTTTGCAAGTTCGAGTCTTTTTGGCAAGGAGGAGATGAAGGATCACAAATGCCCACCCACCCATGCATGTTTAGTCTTGCACTTAGATTTCAGGGTTTTTTTGACTTGCATTTAGATTTCAGGGTATTTTCTCATATAATTGGGTCACATTCAGTTGAGTCATTCTTATTTTTATTGAATCACATAATTTTTTCTCTTGTGCCTATGTATCTTAGAAATTTAAATGTCTTGTATTGTGCTTGCATAAGTTAGGGACTGATAGGGCACAATGTACTGTACACAGGATCGATGTGCATTGACACGGGGTATATGAAGAATTGTTGACAGTTATGCCAAAGATACATTGAAATACACCGAGTAAATGAAAAGCTTCTATATAGGCTACATTTTATTAGTTTAAAAACTGGCATAAAAAATGACATGAACCAGCATTATGTTAATCAAATCGAGAGAAGTAAAACAGGAGTCTTGATTTTGAAGGTGTTACATAGTAACCATATTATGTATTTAAGATACTAGGTTTATTGAATGTTATTTTAAAGGAGCACCTATGTATCTCCATAATACACTTCATTCTCCTTAGCCATGTGTAAATCTTGGAATTTCTCGAAGAATCCATGGATTGATGTAAATATCCACAGTAATTTAGTGGAAAATGAAAATCAACTGCCCACTTCCATCTTTTCTCTTCCAAACTCCTTTTGGGTTATGACATAATTTGGTTCAACTTTTTGACGAGAGTATTGATGCAGAACAATATTCAAAATGAAAACTCAACCCGCAGATCCACCAGCGGGGTGTTGGAATCCACCAACAAAGACAATATGGAAGGAAAACTCTATTCGTTCAATAATAACCAAATGTTAACAAGCCCTACTAGCCTTTATATAGGCAACATGACAAGAACAAATTTCCAAAATACCCCTACAGAAGAAAAGACCCAAATACCCAACAAATAAGCTATCTCTCTCATAAGCTATCACCCAGCCAAAGTGTCACCAAGTGGGATGCCCTCCTGCGTCTGCGACTATACACGTGCCTGATCGAAAGTCTAGGACTGGTGTCCGCACCAACTCTCTCGAGGTGGGAGAAACTCGACTCCGTCGAGTGGGATAGCGGGCGGCTCTGGTAGTGTTCCAAAAGATCTGGATCGATCTGCTGTAGCTCCTCACGAGTAACCCACGTGCTATCAGACTCTAGATGGTCCCTTCATCGGACGAGGAAACGCTGAATGCCTCTGTCAGTAGTAGATATTATCTGTTCATCCAAAATAATATCTATCTTGTCCTTCCATGTGGGTTGAAAAGGAGAAGTGTGAGGGTCAAAGGCAGGCATATCTGGTGGGGGCGGAGTGGGTGTGTCAAATGGGGCATTGGGGACAGGCAAAGGAGGTATGTAAGCAATTAAGTCCTCAATATTAAAAGTGAAACTAATGCCATAATCAGGAGGGAGATCAATGACATATGCATTTGGGCCTACCTGTTTCAAAATTTGAAAAGGTCCTGCACTACGAGCCTGCAATTTCCTTGCGGTTCCAGATGGAAACCGTTCGGGTCTGACACGAATCATGACATAGTCGCCAACATGAAATTCTTTAGCACATTTATGCAAATCAGCTTGTAATTTATAACGAAGATTACTAGATTCAATTCGCTTATTGATCTCTTGATGCAGTGAATGGACATGATGTGCAAATGCTTCGGCTGACTCAGAGACTCTAGCATGCGGTGACATGGGAAGAAGGTGCAAAGATTTTCGAGCTCGAAATCCATGACCAACCTCAATTGGACTCATACTAATAGATCGATTAATGAAATTGTTGTATGCAAACTGAGCAATAGGAAGAACAGAGTCCCAGTTTCTATTATGATCACCCACCATACAGTGTAAAAGATTTTTCAGACTACGATTGACAACCTCTGTCTGATTGTCAGTTGGAGGGTGGTAGGCGGTCGAGAATTTCAATTTCATGCCCACCAATGTGCCATAGAGTTTTTAAGAAGTAGCTTATGAATCAAACATCTCGATCTGACACGATAGTTTTCGGCAAGCCATACAGCTTGACTATATGCTCAAAATATAACTTTGCAACGTTTGAAGCGTCTGAGGTTTTGGAACAGAAAATAAAGTGTGCCATTTTGGATAAACGATCGATAACCACAAAGATAGAGTCATGCTTGCAAAAGGTATGTGGCAAACCAAGTATAAAATCCATGCTCACATCTTGCTAGGGGCAATCAGGCACTGGTAGTGGGGTGTACAAGCCAGTGTTTGGCTTGTGATGTTTAGCCAACTGACACGTTCTATATTGTCCAATTAACTTGGCCACATCACGTTTGAGACTCAGCCAATAAAACTGGCGTTCAACTTCCTCGATGGTTTTATCCCGCCCAAAGTGACCAGAAAGGCCACCAGCATGAATTTTCCATACGAGAAAGTCACGTAAGGACGTACGGGGTATGCAGAGTTTGTTGGCCTTAAATAAGTATCCGTCGCGAAGAGAATAGCTGTCAAAGGAGACATTCGTGTCATTTGATAGGGCGAGGTAAACTTCCCCAAAGTTAGGGCAGGACGCGTAATCTTTCTTCAGCCAATCAAACCTAGTGACCTTAACACTTATGAGGGAGAGAAGATTAACCCGTCAACTTAGCGCATCAGCTTCTTTATTTTTGGACCTAGCTCGATGTCGGAGAACAAAAGTGTATTTCTGTAAGAATTCACTCTAACGACCATGCCGGGGATTGAGTTTCTTTTGACAGTTGAGATACCGAAGGGCTTCGTGGTCTGAGTAAAGTACGAATTCATGTGGAAGCAAATAATCACGCCAATAGCATAAAGCTTGAATGACCACAGAGAACTCTTTGTCATACGTGGAATATCTTTGTTTAGCGGCATTTAGCTTCTCGCTAAAATAGGCGACAGGATGATGCTCTTAGCTGAGGACGCCACCTATCCCAATTTCGGAAGCGTCACACTCCACCTCGAATACCTTGAAAAAATCAGGAAGGCGCATCACAGGGGCTTTCGTCATCCTTTTCTTGATCTCCTCAAATGCTCTAGCGGCCGATCGCGTCCACTGGAAGTTTCTCCTTTTGAGGTAGTCAGAAATTGGGGACATAATGGTATTGAATCCACGGACAAAATGCCGATAAAAAGTGGCAAATCCATGAAAACTGCGGGTCTCATGGATGTTTGTAGGTTCAGGCCAATCGACAATCGCCTTGACCTTTTGAGGGTCAGCGCAGACTCCTTCAGATGATACAACAAAACCCAAAAAGATGACTCGATTCACAAGGAATGAGCACTTTTTTCTGTTGGCATAGAGGTGGCAGCACGAAGGGTTTGACACATTTGTCGAAGGTGGTCCATGTGTTGCTCCCTCGACTTGCTGTAAATCAAGATGTCATCAAAATACACTGCTAAGAACCTGCTCGTGAATGGTCGGAGTATCTGTGTCTTGACCCACATAAATGTGCTAGGGGCATTAGAAAGCCCAAAAGGCATCACCAACCATTCATACAAGCCGTCCTTAGTCTTGAATGTAGTTTTTCATTCATCTCCTGGTCGGATTCGAAGATGGTAGCCACTTTTTAAGTCAATCTTAGAAAAAATTGTGGCTCCCGCCATCATATCTAGCATGTCGTCAAGTCGAGAAATTGAAAAACAATATTTAACCGTTATTCTATTTATATCGACTATCAACACATGCACCACGTTCCATCTTTTTTAGGTGTGAGCAATGCCGGAACAGCACAAGGGCTCAAGCTTTCACGAATAAATTTTTTTTTAATAACTTCTGTACCTGGCGTTGTAACTCAGCATGTTCGGTCGGATTCATCCGATAGTGCGGCAAATTGGGAAGAGATGCTCCCGGAACTAGGTCAATAGCGTGCTGGATCTCATGCATAGGCGGAAGATAATCTGGAAGATCGTGAGGGAAAACATCGTGAAACTCGTCCAGCAACGGAGCCATGTGTCCAGAAGGTTGGTCAATGTTGGTGTTCTCAATTTCGCGTGCGAACAAGGCAAACACAATGGACTCTTGGTTTGCCTCCTTTTCAAATTCCTTTGGACTTATGATGTGTCAACCCTTGTTACTAGATGCTTCTTTCTTGTTATCCTTGTGGGTTGCCTTAGGATGTAAGGGGTTCAACATGATCTTTGTGCCTTTAAAAACGAATGAGCATGAGTTCGAACGTCCGAAGATGGTCACATCTCGATCATAAAGCCAAGGGCGGCCCAAGATAATGTGCCCGACGTCCATTGGAATGATGTCACACCAAATGTCCTCTTTATGAGAAAGAAAGTGGATAGGGACATGACACCTTTCGTTGATGGTAATAGAAGAAGTATCAACCCAAGATACCTGGTATGGATTTGGGTGAGGAACTGTTTTCAACCCTAGGCGGGACACAACGCTAGATGAAACTGTATTGATACAACTACCGCTATCGATAATCACTTTACAATCCTTGGTCCCGCACTTAATGTAGGTGTGGAAAATTGTATGGCAACGCCAGTCATCGGTCGCGTTAGGTTGGGTTAAAGCACATCTGATGACTCCTAGAGTGGGCCAAATGCATTCGTCAGGATGGGCCCGCTGAGTATCGTCGTTGTCACTATCCTGCACGTCAACGGGATTGGGTTCGTAGACTTCTTCTTCGATGATATCGTCATCAAGTGTGTTCTCCTGTTCCCCAAGATAGAGTGCCTTGTGTGGGCAGTTCATTGCCACATGCCCCACTTGCTTACATTTGTAACATTGCCGGGGATCGCTTGATGTCATGTTGTCAGGCATTGGTCCTTTGCCTTTATCTCGATTAGCGGGCAACATGTTTTGATTGGGCTTATGGGATGTCGTTGTTGCTTGAGGTCTGGCTCCAAATGGAGCGAAGGGTAAAGGAGGCCGACTAGCAGGCCGCCGTGCCAATTGTTGTTTGATGACCAATTCATAATTTAGGGCGAAAGAATAGGCCTGGTCTAACGAGTTATCTCACGAAGAACTAACTCTCGCCTAATGTCCTCATTAAGACCGCGTCGGAAACGACTCAATGTCATTCTTTCGTCTTTGACGACATCGCACCTCATCATGAATTCCTCAAACTGGGAGACATAGTCACTAACAGATTTTACCCCCGGCCTAAGATTGTTCCACTAGTCTAACAGATCATCATGGTATGAATGTGGTAGATATTTCTCTTTCAACTTTTTTTTCATTTTTACCCAAAAAGTTATGGGTGGTTGGTTCCTCCTGCACACAAGCTGTTCAGTGCTCTGCCAGAAGAGTTTAGCTCGACCGACTAGTTTCATCTGAGCGAATCGCACTCTCTTATCCTCCGACAAGTTGTACCACTGAAAGAAGTGGTCCATTTCACGAATCCAGTCAGTGAATGCTGTTGGATCCAAATGACCATCAAAAGTGGGAGCATCCACTTTGATATTTTTGATGAGATGATCTTTAGGGTCCCTAAAGTCTCTATACACAGTTTGGTTCCGTAACCACCGATGCATATCCTGATCGAACATGTCGTCTCGATAATTATGTTGCTATGGGAATCGTGCCGGGGCTCTCTCTTGGTAACTGCGGTGAAGGTATTGTCGAGGAGCCTCGGCATCGTGGGCAACACGACTAGCGCTCATGTTAGAAGTTTCGACGTCACTGCCATTTGCCTCTTGCTCTCGACCAGCCTCAAGGGCTTCGAGTCGGGCATTGAAGCCATCAAGCTTCGTGGTGAGGTGGGTGCTATATTTCTCAAGTGACTCTTGGATGATCTTATGGATATCCTCCATGGTGGAGGGTTCCATAACAAGCCGGGACTGAGTGCTAGAGGCCACGCCCGCTACGTAGGTTCATGCAAATGTGGCTTCACAACGTGAAATGCAACTGACTAATGCAAGAGATGCAATAAGATGCCAGAGATCAGTAGCGAATCAGAATTAGTAAGCAACAGAATAAACTAAGACTGACTATCAAAGAGTTAATATGTTATCAGTTTAGTTGCAGACTAGTAGTACGCGACCTCGTAATCTAAACGGAAAGCCAAATAAGTCAAAATATCCCTCTAGGTTGGCTAGTTGCACTTGTAATACTAAGTCTAGTAGCCAATAGAATTGTGGTGGTGTAATGAATCAAGCAAAATAGGGTGCCAATGTCTCGAATGCGGGGGTAAGTACAGGGTCAGTCCACACCAGGGATAAGATAGATACTATCAGAAATAAGCAGATAAGACTAATAAGGAGAGGAGTCACCCACGTTTTGACGAGTCCACTGGGGTAGCAGATGCTGGCGGCAGCGACTGGCACGATGGTAGCAATGGGGATGGTGGCAGCAGGTACGTGCGACGGCCACGGGCACAGCTGACTCAGGGAGAGGGTGGCTCCGCGAGCGAGCCAGAAAGAAAGAATGAGAGATGGCAATCCAGTCCGAGAATGGTTGTCAGTGTGGATCCAACTACACCTGCGATCCCTGCAATTGTGAATGAGACACAAAACCACAGAGAGATGGAGGAACGAGTGCCGGTGGATGCTGGAAAGCAGAGGGGTGAGCCATGACGAGGAAGGCGCTGCGGCTGAGGGAAAAAGAGAGTGGGGCGGAGGCGGAAATGTCAAAGTGGGGTGGCGCTGCAACTGAGGGAGGCAGTGGGGTGGGGGGGCGAAGAAGGGGAATTTTCTGGCGAGATGCGCTCGATCTTGAAGAGGGCGGCAATGGCTCACGAGGCTAGGGGGTGTGGGAGCAGGATTGCTCCAAATCTAACAAACAGAGAGGAAAGGAAGAGAGCGGGGCCGGGGGTGAAGCAAGCGGCTGCGGCGGCGGGAGGAGCGGGACTGGGGGTGAAGCAAGCAGTGCAGAACCCGGCGCAACAAGGAGCAGCGGATGGCGCGCGGCAGCTCCTCTCTTTGCTCTGGCCGCGGACGGCGCCGGCGGAGCTGCGGAGGCGTCGAGTGGTGGCGACAATGGCAAAAAGAAGATTGGGAGAGAAAGGGAAACAGTGACACGTGCGTGACTTATGGGTCACGTGCGAGTCATGTGCCTTTTTTTTGGTGCAGGTGGATTCAGGTTAACGGATGAGGATAACGGGTCGGGACTTACCCGTTAGGGTTTCTCCTTTCCTCCTTTGCGAGGGGGGGGGGGAGGAGGGAGGCGGCGGTGGCTTCCACGGCGGCAGTGACTCGCGCAGAAATGGCCGGGGTCTTCATCAACGAGCCCGACTGAGAGGACGGCCGGGGTCTTCGCGTCACCGTCGCAAGCCGACGGAGGCTGGAAATCCGGCGGGGCACGACGCTGCGGCTCGATCAAGACCTCCCGGCGGCAGAACCTCTTGGATCCGAGTGACGACAGCGCTCGAGGGTGGGCCGCTTCTTGGATCTGGTCAAAGCCGGCCCAAGCAGAGCCTCCCCTCAGATCTGACTGATGGGAGGAAACAGCGATCGCGGGCAGCGGCGATATCGTTGACGGGGGCCGACGGTGTCGTCGGGGCCAACTCCGAGGAGGTAGAGGCCGCACGTGGGGGCGATGGCAGTGAGCGATGGTGATGGGCACGGCTGCTATGGCGGGCGGGGGAAGCGATGCAGTGGTCCTCTCTTTTTGTTCGGGATGAGGCGGAAAACAAGGACAGAGATGAAAATGAAGAAGGGAAGAGAAATTGACCTTTTTGTTTGATGTGTGCGATGTGCGACACGCTTCGACACGATCTGGCGTCCGTGGTGCGATTTCTCTGGCGTAGATCTCGTGAAGCAAATGAATACGAGGGATCAGGGGTGGCTCGTCCATCAACTGGATCTCAGGGCTTTGGTAACAGAGGCAAAGCCTGGCTGCTCTGATACCAAAGTTGATGCAGAACAATATTCAAAATGAAAACTCAACCCGCGGAATCCACTAGTGGGGTGTTGGAATCCACCAACAAAGACAATATGGAAGAAAAACTCGATTCATTCAATAACAACCAAATGTTAACAAGCCTTACCAGCCTTTATATAGGCAACATGACGATAGCAAATTTCCAAAATACCCCTACAGAAGAAAAGATCCAAATACCTAACAAATAAGCTCTCTCTCTCATAAGCTATCACCCAGCCAAAGTGTCACCGGGTGGGCTGCCCTCCTGCATCTGCGACTATACACGTGCCTGATCGAAGGTCTAGGACTGGTGTCCGCACCAAGTATTCTGAAGTAGAGCTACCTGAAAGATATAAATCATTCATAAGCTTAGACAATGGTCAGGTGATAACATGATCATTTGTAGTCGTGTATCACTACTGTATATTATGCTATGAGCTGACATGGGCCAATATATTTCCTTACAGATGCATGTGATCTGGCTTCCTTTTGCCATGGTGCATCCTATGCGTTGTACAACATGGTATGATATGGATCAGCATTTGGATCTTTGACCAGAACTTTATTTCTTTGGCATCTTAAGCAATGGTCTTAAATTTAGCATCTAGATCTCATCTCTTATGTCATACTATATTATTTATGCAGAAATCAAAACAACTTCGAGTATATAAAAGAAACCCGAGGAAAAAATTGTAAGATAAGGATTCTAGTACTGAAGGCACCTTCCTTTCTGAGATGAGTCCTGGTTTGCAACGAAAAAGGACTATGAATCCTGGTTTGAAGCTCCATCCCTTTATAGACAACTGGCCTAATTCATCCTTACGACAGTGCTTGTAAAATTAGCCATGAAAAATAACCACCATGGAAATTAACCTTCCTTGATCAGCGTGATGGGCTACACTGGTCTTATTTTTCTTAACAGCTACTAAAAAAATACATAAAAAATATTGATATTGGTGTAGATGAGAGTTTATATCGGTCAGTACGTCAGAACCTCTCACAGGTATCTAATTTTAAGTCATAAAGACATTTGAGGGCTTTTGGCACTTGAAGGACAAGATATATCTTCTCCTCTGCTAAGTTCCTCATCCATTCATTGGGCTGGGGTGGAGGGTTAATACATCCATAATTTCAATTGACAATTGGTTGATACTCATCTCAGTAGCTAATTTATACAAGGCCATGTTGGCTGTTATAGGTTCCTTGCAGATTAACTTACAAGTTGCATAATATATCCTGAACAATAGATAACTTTTGCATGGTTGTGAAGTTGCCTGAGTTTTTGTCGTCTAAAAATTGATTATTTGTATAAGAAGCCACAACAGGTGCAGCTTGATATGGAGGATTTTTTTTTTCCCTTGATAAGTCATACTTTTTAACCCATAATTGTTGGTGGTGCTTGTAGTTCAAGAATCACTGATACTCCTAATTTGACTCTCAGCAGAATAATGGCTTTTATCTCTATCGTAACACCACCTTGTGTGTAAACATCAGTCTCATATATGAAGTCCAATATATCTGTACATTAACATGCTTGATTTAACTCAGAGGACCATTTTGGTCTCCAACCACATAAATCTTGTTATGGTAAATAGTTTCTTTCCGTTTTGAAACATTTTTTCATCCAGTCAATCCAGGAGCTATTGTCTTCTGAATCAAACATTTTACATGCTCAAAAGTCAAAACTAATCCTCTCTCTCTCTCTCTCTCTCTCTCTCTCTCTCTCTCTCTCTCATTCCTATGTACATTTTAATTTATAACCATTGATTCTGTACTTTTATGTGATTGATAGGCTGGTCATTTTGCCATGCTTGACTTGGAATATTGGATTCTTTAATATGCATTGTGATAAAAAAAGCAACCCCATCTAATGGGAAAATGCTAGAATGCCTACCCTTAATAGACATATACTTCAAAAACATTTCATTTGTTTGGATGGTGTTTGGATTGCCAAAGAAGGATTCATAGCATAGTTAGGAATTTGGGAATTGCTTGTTGATTATGATTATAGTTATGCACTGCACCTGCAGGTGCTTATAACTTTTCTATCCTCTCCATTTGTCTCTCACATAATTAAAATGGTTTAGCGGACAAACCTTGCACATTAGTTATACTTGGGAACAGTTCTTTTGTTTGCACTTACAGATTTCTGTTCTCTGAGCAGCTGGATGCCACCATATCTCAAGGAATTACTGGATCTCAACAATCATAATGTCACAGAAACTTCATCCTTCTACATGAAATCCACTCATTTTTATGCATCTTGCGGATTGATTGAATATATTTGTTAGATTGGCTAATCTCTTTTTCTTTATTCATTAGGGCTTACCGTGCATTTTACATTCTCAACTGGATATATCGCTATTTCACGGAGAATCATTACAGTCGTTGGATATGTAAGTCATTAGATTAGAGAAATTTGACCTAACTTTGGATATAAGCAATTGTACCCTAACGTTTGTTTATTTTCCAGCTTGGCTTGCTGGTTTTGTTCAGACAGCTCTCTATGCTGATTTCTTCTATTACTACTTTGTAAGGTAAGAACCTGATGACCACTAATATGCTGTGCTTTAGATCTACTAGGTCTTATGAAAACAATCATTGATTTTTGTTGTTGATGCTTACAGTTGGAAAAACAATGCAAAGCTTCAGCTCCCTGCTTGAGCTACTTCTTGTGCAGGTCATTCTGCATGCTGCTACATAGTAAACAATCTGAAATCTGTTGGATTTCTGAGTTGAATGATGCAGTGCAATATGGAAGGAGGAAATTGTGCGAATAAGTTGTGCCCCTGATATCCATTACTGCATGATTGTACAATGATATTAAAGATTATACTGATTCTAGTTGTCATACCTTTTCTCTTGCTCTTTGCTCATACTACTGAAAGCTAACAAATTGCTAATTTCATAGAGGCAGTGCCAATTTGCTTGTATTCAGAACATACATATTGATATATGAAGCAAAGCTTTTGTTCTAGTTGCTCATCTTTCCAATTGGGAACCTACCCCTTGTTGAGAATACATGACATGGGAATATCTTTATCATTTTGAGCAATTTACCTCCTTGTGTAAACACATAATGATATTCAGAAGCCAGTATGTTTTTGGAGTTCATCCGGGGCCTTTATGGCACAAGAAAACTTATGCATCATTTGAATGGAAAAAAACTGATGAGGCAAAGAGCAGAAAAAAGTAGCACAGTGACAGGCGACGCTAGAGATGGTGTTTGTTATCATGTTTACCATCGAGATTGGATTAAACATAATTTGATTTATTCTCGGTAGCAATTTGACTAAGACTTGGAAGAGTTCTTGGTTCCTGTTTCTCCCGCTTAAGCTTCAGCAGGGCAATTGATGGTCCATACGTCCATGGAGTGCTATAACCATGCAAGCGCTAGGTGAAGGCATCGACCAGGTTGGCGGCATCACATACAAGCATGTTTAGATTTCTTGTTGGTCAGAATTAAATTAAAGCTTACTCTTATTTTTTTTTTTTTTCCAATGAAGTTCATATCAAATTTTGGGCGAAATGATAGTGACAAGTGGTTATACCAAAATAAGATGCTTCAAAGCGATAATCAAGGAGTGTTTGGTATGCAAAAACACTACTCAAGAAGAAGGATGCTGGAGCTGCCTGCCCTTCAAACAAATACCTGCTTATCAGACGCTGCATCACTTTCCTGGTAGCAATAAATAAATGACGCTCTTACCTGATAAAAGAAATGGTCTTTTATAGAGAAGATAGACAATGAATCAAACACTTGTGCAAACTATTCTACATGAGCCTCGATTTGTTCTCTGTCCTGATCAAGTTCTCATACACTTTTCGAGGGAAAAAGTTGCTCAATTCCTTGTTTCTATGGCAAAAAAAAAAGAAAAAAAAAAGCCATCTTCCCTTAGGAAGAGGTGAAACGGTATATGTATATGGCTGATTAACCCTTAGTATTTAACATCTCACTTCTTACTAGAAGTAGGTATTATTTTTTCCCCTCCTGTTAACTAATCAAGAATTTGTTATATGGCTGGTCTAAGCAAGCAGTTAAGGTCGTCTTTACTGTTGCTCTTTTTTTTTAATGGAAAAGCCATTATTTGGTGTTTTGGTTAAAATACTGTGACTTGTGAGTCCATGGACAAAGATATTGCTAAAAAGTAAGCTTCATCATTTTGCATATTTGGTGGTTGATAATGACATAAATATAAAATACTTTAGGTCAACAGGCAAAGATACTGATAACTATTTACTTAGTTCAGATTTGCAACCATCCTTTTCTCTAGCTAGCTAAAACTGTACAAGGTTCAATATTACTTGCCCAAAAATTTTGAAATTTGATTTGGACTGCAACTCTCCAAATTATCTGATGAAAACCAATTCCAACTCTAAGACATACGCGATAAGAACATAATATTCGTAAGAACGCCAATTTATTAACTGTGGCATCAGAAGGAGCGACTCTTCGATGGGACGTTTGTTGTTGCAGGCTTTTTCAAGAAAAGAAATAAATGTAGTTTTCTGAAAAGGGCGAAAAGAATAAAACAATAAAAAAAACACGAGCCGCACAATTCATGTCATAAGATTGCACGTACAAAAGTTTCCATGAGGACGATGGATCTGCCGTTCAGCCTTCCCCATACACCATGATATCAGCCTGCAACGTGTACCGCAGATAATGGTATCCGCATAATATATAATATGCGCACGCCTGAGTCGTCCCGCCGACCGTCACCGTACTAACCTGCACCTACCCTCTTAGCAGCAGCCAGCTAGACGCCCCAAGGATTTCCCGGTACTTCCAAAACTGCCTTCTCTTATTACCAAAATTCTTAAATAAAAAAAGAAAACCGCCTTGTTCTATTAGAACAAGATGACCAATATACCCGCCTTGTTCTTCTAGAACTCCCAGTTGTGTGAGGACTTTCCTGGAAATTTCGCCGTCAGATGGAGGGTATTTTCGGAATCGCGCCCGGGTTAAACCCCATAGTTGGAAACTGAAACAGCCAGTAGGGTTTTATTCCCAATGCCGCGTTTCCCGACACCCCTCCTCCCCTGTCTTTTCCTTCCCGCCCCCCTCTCTCTCTCTCTCACCCGCACACACGCTTTGGAGTTCTCCGTTCTTTATAGATAGAAGGTTAGATGAGAAGGCGAGGAGGCTTCCCAAAAAATTCGATTTTTAGGTGGTTGTCTCCATCGGCGTGCTTGCTTCTTCGTAAAGCCAGTGTGGTTCGATCCAAGATCGAGCGTTTTGTCAAGAATAGATAAGAAAAGGGGCTTTTAGCGGAAGAGAGGACCAGTCTGATCAGGTGAGAACCATGCTCGAAATTGGTTCCTTTCTTCTTTCTTCTTTTTGAGAAAAAAGCTTCAAAGAGATTGAGCCTTGGCTTTTGGATTTCTCTAACTTGAGTTCTAACAACGATCAAAAAGATGTAAAATAGTTAGAAAAAATAAGAATAATCGCCTGTTTACTTTAGCCAAGGTTCTTCTTTCTCTTGTGCTCTGTTTAGTCTGATCAATTTCTTTACCTTTCTTTATTACCGTTCTCCGAGAGTTACTTGCCAAACTGGTCGACCATTTAGTGGTTCTGGTCACCGGTTATGGCCGGTAGACTTGATGCCGGAGTAGTTTGACAGCTGGTTCTGACCGTCTGTAGCAGGTTAGCTAAATGGGAAAAAAGGGGTCATGGTTAAAGTTTCATGGGAGGGTGATTACGTGCTGGGATTGGGTGTTTGTCTTCACCTGGGATGCCGCAGGAATAGGAGCCTGCGAGGACTACTGTGGCACGTGACCTCGAGGGTGGGGTATACGTGGGGCATGGCCATTGGCTGGCTGTTTGGTTCGGTGGGGAGTTGTTCTCTAGTATTTGTATCTTGTGGCGTCCAGGAGGATAGAAGTATGCACTGATTTGCAAGTGGGAAAAAAAGAAGAAATGATTGTTTTGTTTTCATTAGGATTGTTAGTGGAGTAATGTTGGTGTGATTATGGTCATAACTACACTTAGCTGTCTCAAACTAAAAAGAAATTGTCCATTTTTTGTTACCAAACCAAGAGTTTGAGAAATGTTAATTAAAACATACTAGAGGGATTAGATAATTTAAGCTTATGCAGCCATAGAGTAGCTGTCTTCTGAAGTTGCATATGCTAGACAAAGGGTACAGATGGCCCCTAATGCATTCAATTACATGAACTATTATTAAGGGAATAAGCATCTTTCTTATCAAATGAGGGAATAAGGATCTATTAGTTACTAAAATATGCATAAATGCAATTGCGGAATGGTCGATGAGGTCAAAGGTATTCGACAATAAGGAGAATGCGAAAAAACAAATCTTGTAGGCATTGATGCTGAGAAACAAGACTAGGCACAGAAGATCAGCCCATTACCTTGTTTGTGTCAAGTAGAGCTTTAATTCATTATGTTAAGAGGAGATGAGGACATGACCCAGTTTCGAATAGGACCGCCTGTTGGAAGATTACTCGTAGAATTAGTTTTGCAAATGAAGGCATTGTGATTACACAATTATAGAAGCAGTCTTATTAGCAAAGAAACAAAGTTTGAGCCCATATTTGTAAGGTGTTCTTGAATTTTGTGATGGGTGCCAAATATAATCTCACGATACGGATCAAACCTGATGCAATATTATCATATGTAAATGCGGGAAGCATATAAGGGCTATGATATTATGAGTCCCATGCGGCTATTCACCGTAAATCTCTCCTCATGAAAATCAATACTGATAGAGATGCTAAACTTGTACAGTGTTGTAGACAAAAACCATTCACATGCTGCATGAACTTGATATGTTCATTTTGGTGTCAAAGACACTTTCTTTTGGTAGGAGCATCATATGGCTGGTAGTCCCTTGTGATACCTCACTCGCGATGGATGTTTGAAACGACGCAAGTCATCAAGTCATCATAGATCTGCTATCATCGCAAGTTTTTATGTTTATAATGTCTGTGGTAAAACATATTGCTTAAACCTTGTCAAGAAAGCCTTTGCTTTTTTGCCTGGGACTAAAATTTCCAAGGGGCCTACAGAGCAAAGACCCATGTATTTGGAGGGACCATCTGCAGACTTTACCACCTGTGTATGTTTTGTGGGACATCAAAAGGTTGATATACGGATTAGATAATTCATACGGTGTGGAAGCTGGAAATCTTTTTAATTTTACTGTTCCCCTTTTAGGTATCATGTGTAGAGAATCTGATAACTGTGATGAGAGGACAACTAGAGCTTAATTAGATACCATCTAGCAATTTGCCGCTGCATATACATCTAAGATTTCTCAGGCTTGTTAGGCTGAAGATTTTGTTTTCTGTAATGGGTTCTGAAAATTTTGAGGTGGCAACACAAAGTGGATAATTCCTGCTCCAAACCACGATGGGTAGTAAACTTTAGTATTGAAGTTCCATAAGCCTGTAGCATTCTTGTGCAAATTTTGGTACATGTCCAGTGGGGTCCTAACTGTTATGATGGATATGATTATGGATTGTCGATTACAACCACATTATGTTTTTTCATTGGATTCAATGCTGTTTAAGTATGTTTCGATAGATGAGAAAAGTTAAAGAACTAAAAACAAATGTTTCTTAAAACTTTAAGATGTGGTTACTTGCTTATGCTGAGAAGGTAATTGTCAGTTTAGTAATGCCCTTGCTGGGTCTGCCTCAGGGTTTAGCATCTCCAGCTTCTTTTCCACATCCATCCCTACCATCCACTTCTTCTTTCCCGCCTTTAAAATCTTCTTTTTCTCCACTTCAAAAATATTTAAAGTAAAGACTCAAAAAGAAATGCCCCAGCCTCCCTTTTTGCCGGCCTCGAATCAGGCGTGAAAAGCCAAAGCTCTCTCCTTTCTTTCTTCCCCTTCTTTCCCTCCAACCCTTCATGCCCTCATCCTTTGGTTCTGCTCTTCTGGTCTGATCTTGTCATTGCTTTTCTGTAGCAATATAAATGGACCCCGCAACAGCGTCTCCTTCGATGATGGCAAGGAGCTTCGCCAAGATCCTCCGCTTACGCCGTGCCTCCACTATCTCTGGTCATGAAGGCATGGAGTCTAGCAAAGATGACAGAACCCATAAACTCAAGTTCTCAAAAAGCCTGGAAGGATACTCTTCTGTTCTCTCTGAACCCCATTGTGGCAGCAAAGGCAAAGAGGAGGAGCAGCAGCAGCAGAAGCTGAGCAATGACAGAGAAATCATGGAGTCGCTCCTCGCCAATCTGTTTGCTAGAATTTCATCAATCAAAGCAGCATATGCCCAGCTTCAATTTGCCCAATCTCCATATGATCCGGACTCCATCCAATCTGCCGACCAGGCTGTGGTCTCTGAGCTCAGGAACCTCTCTGAGTTGAAGCATTACTACATCAATAACCAGTTTGATATCCACACTCTCATAGATTCCAAGGCGCCGCTCGAGGCCCAGGTTCAGGAGCAGCGAAACCTTCTGAAGACCTACAAGATTACCACCAGAAAGCTCGAGTCCGACCTCGACTTCAAGGACTCCAAGATTCTCTCCCTCCAAGCTGAGCTGCTGGAACTAGATAACCAGAACAAGTCCCTAAAGGCCATGCTTCAACCTGGCCGCTGCTCGTTGTCCAGCCTTGACGATCTCCATCTTTCTGGGCTGAACCCCAACCATTTGCTCGTTGTGCTCCGGTATGCAGTTAAATCAATCAGGTCCTTTGTCAAGCTAATGGTGCAAGAGATGGAGTCTGCTAGATGGGATCTTGATGCTGCTGCCGGGGTTATACACCCTGATGTGGTACTGTGGAAGCCAGAGCATAGGATTTTTGCCTTCGAGTCCTACATCTGTCAGAAGATGTTCTCCGATTTCCATCACCGTGATTTCAACCTCAGCTTATTGAAGGATTGTGCGAATTGGAACCAGCAGCAGTTCTTTGATGAGTTTGTTAAGCTCAAATCCTCGAAGACAAGGCAAGTTCTTGATGGAAAGGTTGCAGCAGCATCAGGGTTGTGGAATTTCTGCAGGGCCAAGTATTTGAGCTTGGTGCACCAGACAATGGAGGTGGCCTTCTTCGGCAGTCTAAATTACAGGTCTCTTGTGAGCTCCGGCCGGGGATTTCCTGACTCGGAGTTCTTCTTGGTGTTCGCCGAGATGGCAAGGCGGGTGTGGCTCTTGCACTGCTTGTTCTTCTCATTCGGGACGGAGATGGAAGCATCCATCTTTCAGGTGAGGAGGGGGTGCTGGCTCTCGGAGGCGTACATGGAGAACGTGGTGGTGGCGGACGACGGTGCTGGCGTGCGGCCGGCGGTGGGCTTCACGGTGGTCCCAGGGTTCAAGTTGGGGAAGGTGGTCATACAAAGCAAGGTCTACCCTTTGCTCGGGGAGCCGAATGGAAGGTCATGATCCTGATTCTGCCATGGGAAGTGCAAAGGTCCATCAGGTGTCTGTGCAAGTGTTTTAGCTCATGCACTGAGCCAATCCTCTGGTTCTTGATGGGGAAACGCAGACATCAAACAGCTTTCTAGACTGATATATAAGCCATCATCTGAGACCCCAAGAAGCGATGTGGGTAGCTTACCAATGATACTGTGACATGTCGGCTTGGAAGGCTTGTTGCTATCTGTGGTGCTGAAGCAAGTTCTAATACATATAATTTCCTAGTGGTTAGCATGTGTATAATTGATAATGATAGATGTTATAATTAATAATTATATATAGAGATATGATGGCTTGTGAAAAATTAGGTGTGGTTTGATTCTAACTAATGGAGGTTGGCCTTGATCCCTCATAGGAGCATGGAAAGAAGGATAAGATGCAGCAACCCATCCTTCATCAATCAACATCTAGCTTGAAGGGTTTGTCCTTTGGCCACTGGGGCATAACTTTAACTGAAGGTGGCCATGCATTGCCTTCTTCCTAAATGCATTGACCTCTTCTTAATTTCTAGTAATATGAGCTGAAATGGGCATTTTAATCTTTATGCCATTGGTTAGATTGGTTCTAAAGGTCAGCGAGTTGCTGCATTCAATCCATTCCTATCAGAACTTTGAAGGATAGACTTAAGGGTGGGAAAAGGGAGGTTGGACTTTCTGTTTACAAAGTCAATGGTGATTCCATTTTGCAAGCACGCCTAAATGCAACGGTCGCCATTGTTTGAGTTTTGAAAGGTCTAACTTGTACAAGATGTTTTAATATTCTGAGTTCGAAAACTATCTAGGTTCATGATTGGATGCAATTTTTTAACATTAGGGCCACTCGTGCAATCATATGTTACAACAATAATGGTTGTTTCTTTTATAAGACATGATTAGCTTAATAATGGTTGCTTGGACTTTTGATGAAGAAAATTTATTGCTTAAGATATTAGTAATGCTGTCCATGTTTCATTCTTATATATTCGCATGCAAATATCCTCCTTTCTTGATGGCTAATATTTGAAGTGTTCCAAGCGTGGTGATAGGGCGGCAAAAAATCGTACATGTTTTCTTCTTTGCATCCTCTTAAATATATATCCAGTAATTTCTTCCTCTTTGTTATGCTAAATGGAGATTACTTGTAACATATGGCTCAAACAAAAACCAATGAGAAGTCTTTCCATAATTGAGACAGCTAAGATGAGTTGTTTTATATTATCATAATTTCGTTTTTCAATGATTTTAATAATAATTGTAGTAGAAAAACATGGTTATTGCTAATAGACTCTATTATTGAATTTAACATACTTGAGGCGATGACTTTACCATTAATGTGAATTGCTCTTGGATATGTGAACGAAGAAGACTAACTTTTTGCAAGGACTTTTTGATTTTTCCATAAATCTAGGAAGATTGGTTTTTTCCTAGAGCATCTCTAAACCACGCAGCAAAAGCAAATTAATAACTAGCTGGCTATTAGCTTGCATGCATTTATCCTGTATTTGGTTGGGGCCATAAGAGGAAGAATGGATGAGGTTGGAAGGATGGATGGCTGCATCCATCATGTGGTCTAAAAAATTTTAGGAAAGGAGGGGTGGGCTAAAGTAATTTGAGTTAGAGATTTGCCGCAATTATGTTTCTGGCATCCCATAAGCTAATTTATGCAACTTAGCATGCTGATAGATGTGCTCACAAATATCCATATGCATGCGATTCCACGTGATTGATGGAATGCAATCCAAAGGACTGCTGAGCTCATAATGGTGATGAGTATATATATGCTTCCATGGCTCATACTTAGCCTCTACATCTAATAGGCCCATTTTAAAGCCTACTGGTCAAGCCTAGGGACAGACAAGTATGATATAGAAGCTCGTTATATAAAGCCTAGGGACTCTTTTGGTTTGCAGGAAGCGAAGGAGAGGAAGTATAGTAAATAGAAAAATAGAAAAAGACTTTATATTTGGTTAGAGTTTTCAAAGAAGAAAGATAGAAAATTAGTATTTTTATAGGAATAAAACTCTCACATAGAAAGTCCAATTCCCATCCGCTCAGAATTTGGATAATTTTTTTTATTATTATTTTTTTAAGAACGTGCCCTTAAGTTTTTAGATAGAATAGGATAATATCTTTTCTTTCATTAAGGGCATAACAGATATTTTATGCAACTTTTTTTAAAAAAATAGATGCTTAACTAAATATAAGCCATTTTGGAATATGTCACTTTCTCATCATCGGCGAAACATGCAAAACCCATTTTTTCGAGCATCAGTTTCTTAGGAAATGGTGTGGAAAAATACTTTCCACGAACCAAATATAGAGCTGAAAATGGATTGGATATAGATCGGATATTGATATTTTCGAATTTATATCCATATTTTTCAACGAGTACAAATACGGATGTGGATATTAAATAGATATCAAAATTAATATCCAGATTTGTTCTAAACGGATACAGATATGAATTAAATATTAAGTATATCCATATTTATTATAAATGGTTATATCAATCTTTGACACTGTGGGCCTCAACATTCACTTCAATCGCAAGACCCTTGAGCTACAGGCACTAGACCAAGGAAGCTTAGGGCGGATCTCAACATAAGAATAACTACCGGATATGAATCATATATTAAATGTATTCATATTTTTTTATTCGAATATAGATATAAATCGGATACTTTTTCAAATATTAATTAAATTTAAGCAAAATTTAAGAATAAAAACTAGAAATAAAGACATGACTATAAAAAAAATGTAACTAAAAAAATTTAAATTTAACAAATATTTATCGATAATAAAAATTAATAATTTTATAAATGTTATACTGCTAAAAGTTGGTCGTCACTGAAGTAGACGAAATCTATAGCACCTCCAAGGCATCTCATAGATGTCACCAATTGTAATCGCCGGGTGGAAACTAAGAAATGGATGGACCTTCGAAATCCTAGTTGCTTAAAGACGACGAAAAGAAAAGAGGGACAAAACGGAACCTTTCAGGCATGCAGAGTGATTCGAAGGATTTTATTCGAATTGGGTATTCTATTTTTGGATTACTGTTTTAAGTGACGGTCATTCGATAATCATTTAGTTGGTTTATGATTTAATTTAACTTAAACTTTTTTTTTTCACTTATTCTTATTATGCAGATATCTAGATCCGGATCCAAGCTTAGAAAAATTAGGTAAATCTATATCCATATTCGAGAGATTTTTGAACTGACCATCCGAATTTATATTCGGATCCGATCGAATTAAAAAAATATTTTCCGAATCCGATCCAAATTAGATGCAAAAATGGATACGGTTAGATATACTTTGAGGCCTAGCCAAACGAGTAATACGCGCTTATCACAAACTGGTGAATGTTTGTCTTGAGCCCACCCATCCACGATGCCAATGTATTAATTCTCAGGAAATTGGCACACTTGGATTTTAAATCATCCAACAATTTTGGTAACTGGCAGTGCAAAAAATAATAAGTAATATTTATACAGAAGATATAAAATTTGATATAAAATTTGCTAGAATATATGTAAGTACTATTTAGTACAGGTAATATAGCAGCAAAATACACAGTAAGGTTTACCAAATACATTCGAGACGGATTATTGATCCACCTAAAAGTTGGACCGAGTTAATGAATCAAATTGCTGAGTCTTTGATTAGATCATAACTCGAAATTGGGTAATATGATAATTAAACAGTCGATCCGATCACTTGAATCACTGAGTTTTAAAGCAGTCCCTGTCCACCACCCAACTGGGCCCGAACACCTATCATGAATGGCCGAACTGTTCCATGCACAGATATATGCACGTTGGGAGTGTGTTTGTCTTGCCATCCATGGGTCATTTGATCCTTTGTTTTTGTTTTCATATGTTAATATTCTTCTTGTGATCGACTGTTAATATCCTTTGGATTAGTGAAAGGAAGCCCTGGATTCATTTTCATGTCTCAAGCAAGAGCACTTAATATTGTTGTGTGATTAAAAGAAAAGTAAAAAATTGCATCACAAGAAGCATGAGTATTATAGAATAAAGGGGATCAGATCAGCCCTTATATAGTTTGAATTGACAGAATACTGTACATCTAATACATAATTAAAAAAGACAAGATAAAATAAGATGGGCACCAAGGAGGCAAAGGAGACAAGTGGGAGAACGCTTGACCGCAATTTATTTTGAGTTTAAAGCTCTTTGATACACCAAAACTAGGATGCATTCTAGGGTACATCGAACCTCTCCTCTAGAGAAGAATCCTAGTTCTAAGGTAGAAGGCTGAAGCAGCCTATTGGGTTTAGATATCATGGCAGTTCCATTGCAATCTTATGTAAATATGTGAGAGAGAGTCCATGAGATCTTCTTGCTGTCCTTTATCATGTAAGAGGAAACTATTTCCAGCAATAACTTCTTTTAGACAGTTATTTCTTCGCTTGTTAACTCTCGTGGTGGTGGTCGATCGGGTAGTTCTGGTCCTTTGTCTAAATAGATTTCTTTAGAAAACTAATTCCAGCAAAAAAAAAAAAAATTACCCATTTGTGATCTCTTACATGAGTGAGAAGTGACCCAATATATATGGCCTTTTCAGGTGTCATACGTAAATTAATTAACCAATTTTTTTATCAATCTAATATTTATGACTATTTCCTATGGTTGATGTAAACAACTGTACATTGAAATTCGGTAATTTCCATTGGCAATGAAACTAATCTTAATCATCTGCGGTGCTATTTTCGTACCGATGGCCTGGATTTGTCACAATCCCATAAGTCTTTTTCTGCATCAATATATAGTATTATAGCTTTCAAGTCCAGCCTTTTCCATCTTCTCTTGGAAAAAAAAATGTATGCAACGGAAATTCTCTCTAAAAAAAAAATATCGCCCTTCTACCTTCCACTTTGTCCCCTTTGTTTCCCTCGGATTCTCTCAGAAAAACTCTTGCAAATTTATTCTTGGGAGCAGTTCATGCTACAGATGATGTTTGCCTCCAATTGGGGCACGCCAAGGGTCATCTTGCAGTCTACAGGATAAATGGTTTTGTGCCATTAATTAATTATCACATGGTTTTGACCTTCAAGATTTGCCACATGGTGCGTACGTATCATGATCAACATCCGTGATTAAAAATCAAAGAGAGGACCAATTAAGGTTGTTGCCATGGAATTTTATATTCTGATCTCCACTCATAGAGATATTAAGAGCATCTTTCTTGCCATTGGTCCAATCTTTTTTATATGACTTACAGAGGAGATTTAAGTTACCCTATCTAAATCTATCACGTAATTTACTTAACGAGCTAAAGAGTGACAGCATTGATTGTCCAAGACCGATTTTAAGCTTCCCAATCGAGAGAACCAATATACATCAAATTGTGTACCTACATGTCCTCTTTTCTTGACCGGAAGTTGCTTGTCGCAGGGTACAATTAATTACGCTTTCTTCCTTTTTGTGGGGCACTGTCATGGATGCCACAAAAGCATATGTTAAGCATATCGTTTCTATTTATAGCATCTAGAAGGCGACAAAGAAGAATACGATGTTCCTGTCCTTTTTCACTTCATTAGAGCTCCCGAAATCTTTTCAACGTCGCAAAGTGAGGTGCGCGACCTTTTTACCCCAAAAAAATTATAAGGTGCCGAGTGCCGTGTCTGCTGGATTAAAACTTAGCTGGATGTGACGTATAATTGGGCGAACATGGCAAATTTCAAGAATAAACTAGATCAAGCGTAAGTGGGCTAATATTCGAGATGGTTATTTTGGGAAGAAACTCGAGATTATGATCACCATCTAGTCATCCAATCATCATCTGCAGATGACCCAATGGGGCCTATAAACAGCAAATTATATCCTCATATGGCCACCATGCCGATCAGTGCGCATCCTTTTTTTTATGAGCTAATCACCAGAATGATGAGTTGAAACCTATAGAAAAGAGACAAAGATGATTAGCATGATGCATGCGGCGCCGGATATAATTTCCCCTTATAAAGGCCTTGGATTTGCGTTTTGTTTTGCGCTGAACCCAAAGGCAGAGAACAGCCTAATTTGTCAATTAAAACAGTAGATCTGATTTTGGAATAGTTTTATCCCTCCTTTCCTCCCGCCCCTCCCGAGTCGACAGTTTCTAATAACAAACCAACCACAGCAATGCGAGACATGATATGTACACAGAAAAATGATTGAATGAAAGTCACCCCCTAACATGCAAACCATGTGTTATGAATTGATAAATTCAGCTGGCTAACAAGTCAATCATCAGAGACCCTGGACCTGCCTCCACTGCACAAATTCAATGGCAAAGGAAACGATATCTGGTAACACCTAATCCCTACACCGGCCTCTCTTCTTGTAGCTGAACTAAAGTATAAAACTTTCTTCAGGAAAAAAATTATAAGCCAGTTTACGAACCTGGTCAGCTGCGCAGCTATACCTCTTTAGCAGTCTGACCAAATGTAACCCCCGTTGCATCTCAATTGCTCTAAGCAACAATTGCCCGACACCTCCAGCCCTAAGAACCATTAAAAATTTTTACTTCTACCTAGAATTTGGTTGAAAGAACAAGTGGACTAGGAGGACCTGTTCAACGGGATGGATCAGCTCTCAGTAGGGGATGGTTCGATTATCCCCTCGGTGGAGGACGATGACCCAGAGGCTTCTGCGAGTGCTCCAAGCATGCTTATGACATCAGTAGTATCGTCCAGATAATATTTGGCTTTGCTCGGCTTCTGTCCCACCGTGCAAGCAAATAGTGATGTGCTGGGGGCAACCAGGTTCCTTGTCATTATACCAGCAATGCCTTCAAACATGTCCTCATCCGATCTGTCATCACCAATGCACAAGACAAAGTCTGCTTGTCTCCCATTCTCCACCATTGACGATAGGATCTTCTCTGCCACTGAGCCTTTGCTGACTCCCTGCAAAGCAACACCAACACAAGAAGAGATTGATATATATGTATATATATTTAGAAAAAAAATATCAGCGGAGCTGCAAAATGACATATTTGCAGCATAACTCAGCTGCCAGTCAGAAAGGTCATGAGGAGAATCCAACCACTCCTGGCCAGGTTCAGTTTCTCAGCAATTGTACATGACCTTAGATATGACCATATGACTAGCTCGAGATTGTCAAATGGTGCAAGGAATAAGAATTCAACCACCAGCCACGATGCTAAAGAAAGATCATTCTTATGGTCATTAGGTTAACTGGAGATAATAATTTGGAGTCTGGTGTTTAGTTGTGCATAAGGGAGATGAACAGTCAGTCAGTCATATAAGAACACACCTGAGGCTTCACTTCAACAATGAATTGACCACTTTTCACTGAGACTGGCTCGTTTGCAAGCACACTCTCTAGATGGTCAAGCATTTCCTTCGCCTGAGAAGATCCAAAGCCTGGATCAGCATCTTGGTGGTGCCATACCAAAGCACTTTCTTTAGCTTCAATACTGGATCCATCAGTGGATTCAGTATAGAGCTTCATCACTGGCTCCGCTATCTGCATCCATTCAAAGTCAGAGCTCTGGGAACAAGTTTCCCATTCTTGATCTCCAGTCCACCTGCAAATGATGATGTAAAGAAGGGGTTATCATCATTTTTCATATTACTCTAGTTTTTTTGGTCCTATTGATCCAAAACATTTCCATAGCAGCAAGTGACCAGGAGGTAGCATGTAAAACTTACAATCCACAGCCTATACCCAGATTATCCTGGCATCCATCATTCACAAATGTTAGAGTGCCTATATGATGCCCCCTTCATTTTTTTTTAAGCATGTCCTCATCATTTTAGGAGGATTTATAGATTATGACATCTTGCATTATACTTCTTACTTATAAATTATTATACTAAGCAGTGACAATCTCATAATTGCCATCAATTTTTCCAACTTCTGATGAGAGGTGATGGATGACTTAATGAATAGCAGTGCAAATGCAAGAATATATGGGCGATCATCATTTTCCAACCTTTAGAGACATCCTGGCATAAATCTTAATTTAGGAGAAAACCAATCCCTATTCAACTAAAGGCACAATTCTAAACAAGGCAGCCATTTTCCATTAGCAAAGAGATTCATAGTGATACCCCTATTGAGCATGATTCTCTTTTGCGATTAAGATGGTTTTGACACTTTCTGTTCGGAAGCACTCAAGTATCCTTAGTAGTACTTCCTTCCTATCTATCGCCCTTTTCTCAGCATGACTAAATGTGATCAATAAAAATACTTGTTTATTTTTCCTGTTGATAAATCAAATCGTATGAAAGAGCGGTAAGAAAAAACAAACAGAAGTCAAGCAGTCATGAAGCAACAGTATACCTCAAGAAGTAGCCATGCTCTGCCGCAATCCCAAGCTTCTCGCATGGCGAGAACCACTTCCCCAAAATATTCCTCCCTCTCCCGCTGACAATGAAAACTACATTCTTCTTATCTGCGCAGAGAGTATTGATGGTCCTAATAACTTCCGCACTTGGAGTCTTGTTAATGGACAACTGAGGCACCATCGTCCCATCGTAGTCCAGCAATATAGCCCTATTCTTGGCCCTCTCATAGGCCATTACAATTGTATCCACATTAAGCTTCCTGAAATTAGGGTCGAGGGCCACCACACGAAATCCAAATCCCAAACCAAACCCCCAACATCTCCTCTTGAAATGGTCCCTGCAAGTCCTCTCCATGTCCTGCAAGAAGCTTCTTGACCAATAGGCCACATCATGAGTGCTAACATACCGGTAGTGCTTCTCATGCCGCAGCTGCTTCTCTGCATCAGAAAGAGAAACCGCCTCATTCATCGCCTCCGCTGTCGACTCTATGTTCCATGGATTGACCCGGATTGCGCCACTTAACGATGGGGAGCATCCGATAAACTCTGAGACTACGAGCATACTCTTTCTAGGGCCATCAGCTTCTGAACCAGGACCAGAACCAGCAATCCCCTGCCTGCAGACAATGTACTCATAAGGTGTGAGATTCATCCCATCTCTCACTGCAGTGACCACAACACACTCTGCAATAGTGTAGAAGGTAATCCTCTCGACAATGGACACAGGGCGGTCAATGAATACGACCGGGCTGTACTCAGAATTCCCGAATTCCTCATTGATCCGCCTGCAGCTCTCCTGTATCTCAGCCTGGATCTCCTCAAGATCTCGTCCTCTTCCCCTGGCGGGGTTGGCAATCTGGACCAGAACTGCCCTTCCCTTCCATTTAGGGTGTAGCCGGAGCATGTGCTCGAAAGCGAGCAGCTTGAGGTTGATTCCCTTGAAAATGTCCATGTCATCGACACCCAGCAGCACAGTCTTTCCCTCAAACTGCTGGCGGAGCTCATTTACCCGCCAATCCTTATCCGGGAGCTGGAGCGCAGACTGCAATTGGCCCATATGGATGCCTACCGGCATGATCTTAATACCAACACTGCGGCCATAGTAATCGAGCCCAATATAACCCCGCTTGGACTGGTACTCGAGCCCCAGCATTCGGCTGCAGCAGGAGAGGAAGTGGCGGGCATAGTCGAAGGTGTGGAAGCCGATGAGGTCGCAGTTGAGCAGCGCCTTGAGAATCTCCTCGCGGACGGGGAGCGTCCGATAGATCTCCGACGAAGGAAACGGGCTGTGAAGGAAGAACCCCATTCTCAGCCGATTGAACCTTCTCCGGAGGAAAGTCGGCAGAGCCATGAGATGGTAGTCATGGATCCAAACATAATCATCCTCGGGGTTCAAAACCTCAATCACCTTCTGCGAGAATAACTTGTTGGCGAGAACATACGATTCCCAGAGGGATCGGTCGAAGCGGCCACCATGGTCGGCGGAGAAGGGAAGCATGTAATGGAAGAGCGGCCAGAGCTGCTGCTTGCAGAAGCCATGGTAGAATTTCTCGAGGAGGTCGGCCGGGAGGAAGGCGGGGACGCACTTGAAGCGCTCGAGGAGGGCCTGCGCGATGTCGTCCTGCTCGTGGACCTCGACGTCGACGCGGAGGGAGCCCACGTAGAGGACTTCCATGTCGTCGGGGAGGCCGTCCTTGAGCTGTAGGAGAAGGGAGTCCTCGTCCCACGAGAAGCTCCACCCACGCCCGTCCGGCCGCCGCTTGGCCCTGACCGGGAGCTGGTTCGCCACGATGATGATCCGGTCCTGGGCGATAGAGGAGGGCACGTCGGAGGAGACGCTGCCGGCGCGGTCCTCCTCGTCGAGCTCGGCGAGGGCACCCGGCATGGTCATCACCCGGGGCATCCGCCTCCGGCTAGCACCCTGGCTGCCGACGCTCAGCGCCGCGAAGTTCCCGGATGCCAGATCCAGGAGGTTCGTGTATGACCTCGACATCATCTTCGCGATCTCGATAAAACAGCGCCCTGCGCTCCCCAAGAATCGGATCAAAACGTTAGAAAACCACCCACACCCCAAAAAATCCATCCCCCTTCGAACCCTACCCTTCGAGCTTATCGAATCAAACGATATGGAACTCATATAGATCGAAGAATCGGATTACATATAGATCAAAGAGGAGAAAACACAGAAATTTTGATTGAAGGAAGAGAGATTTGAGCGAAGAATCATACCTTGATCGGAGTTGGAGAGAAATTATGCCGAATTAAAATGGAATTTCTTTATCTCTTATCCTGATTGATTTCTTTCTCTTGCAGCGGCGGTTCCGGTTCAATTCTTGCTCGAGAGAGCGAGAACGTGGGAGGTTAGGGCTGAGAGGAAAAAAATTAAAACGAGGGGAAGAAATAAATAAGAAAATCTTTAGTTCTGGCGGCCTCCTCCTTTAGCTAGCTGTATAAAAGAAGAAGAAAAAATAATAGAGATATAAAAATGGGGCCGATGAATTCGATCGGATTATTACTGATTTATATTTTCCTCAAAAATTTTGTTCTTTTATATTTTATTATTATTTTTTTTAAAGAAAAAAAAGGAGGAGAAAAGAGAAGCGGATATTGGATGCCGAGTGTAGCTGGAGCGAAGGTGGAGCGGAGAAACAGGATAAGGTCGACCAGCCGACTCCCCCTCTAATGCCAGCTGGAGTCACGCGGTTGCCTGATCACGTGCCCCTTTCTTGTCTCCACACATCGACGTGTTTCATCCAGCGATCTACCCCTTTCGTCCGCTGAATTGAAGCATGATGGACATTGTATCAACGGGGCTTGCTCGCTGTGCGCCAAGCGACGGCCCTTCCATCACACGGCTGGAACTACGTGGCGCGAATCTTTTCGTACTTCTTAGTCGTGATTCTCATGGCTCCGTGTCCATCTATTTTTAATTGAATCGGGTGCACTTGTTGTGGTTCACGTTCTCTACTCTCCTTTTTTTATAATATTTTGGCCGGTTTTAATTAATGCCATTCAACGAGACCAAAAAGAAAATTACTTATTTACCCATCCATCACAGCCTATTGCACCCAGCGATGGGTATGACTATTCTGGTCATTTCGCCGAAAAAAAACGGCAGGTTGACCAGGTTGACACGCCGGGCACGTAGGCGCACCTAACAACCTAGTAAAAGAGCGTCGTCACACTGTCGCGCCATTGAGATAGTGAGATCCACGCCGTCCATCAGTCTCCATCATTCAGCAGTTGCCACCTTCTGATCGGTGGACACTGGGCTCCCCAACGCCCAGAGCACAGAAATTGATAACACCTTTCCCGTTCTTTCTGATTTTTTTTCTTATACAACTTGGTGGTCGTGATGGGGATGGACGGCTTGGATTTTGTGATGTTGGGGCGGCAAAGTCTGGGGTGAAAGCGAAACTCGTTAGGGATAAATTAAACAAAAGCCAGGGGCCCTCGCTTTGCCTCAACCGGAAACAATTGACCTGATGGCATACAAAATGAAATCGTGGATGATTATGCGGCCGTTAGAATAAAAAAAGAATAAAATATTCGGTTAGAGTGTGTATGGATGTCCGCCCTTCGTCTCTTCCGGAACTTTCACGCACGTGCGGAATATGCCCTCATTGTTGGGGGGAGAGTATCGCCCCGGCCAAAAGCGCCCCAAAGTTCACCCAAACCCCATACCAACACAGTTGGTCCGTACCGCAAAATATGGACCGGGTCCGACTAAAAGGCGCGACACTGAGCCAGGACACCAACTCAAGGATTCGATCAATGAAAATCCTCCGCGTAAGCAGAATCACGTGAGGTTGCATACGTGGCAGATTACGGGTGGACAGACGGGAGTATCGGTGGAATGCCGGGACGGCGTCCCACGGAGCGAATAACTGGGGAGGTGGGGAAGGACAGTTAAGGACCAGCTGTAAACGTTCGGAACCACATCTCGAGGCGTTCAGAAGACGGTGGGGGACCGGAGACTTTTTCCTGCGCTACGCTCGGGTCAATTACCCCTGGCGGTGATCGCACGGGAGTGGTCGCATTACGAGATCCATCAAAGGGACGGCTGGGATTGGATTCTAGACGTGAAATGGGAAAGATGGGGATAGGACAGCTGGCGGCGACAGGATAACTTTGGTCGGATAGGATATTCGAGCCGTACAAGTCCTGCGCCGGTCCGACTGTGCCAAAGGTCACGAAACGGAACGGGGTAGAGGGGCAGGAGTCCACCAAACTACGTTACGGGGTGCATCGACCGGTCTATGGCAGGGATGTTGGGGGGCGGAACGGGACGGGCGGTGGGCGGGCCATGATGAGGAAATCCAGAGGCCATACGCTATTTGGTCCCCCGGCAACAACCACGGCGGCGTGAAACACGTGGTCAAAGTAACACGTGGAAGGTTGAAATCAAATAAAGAAGATTGAAATCGAATAACGAAGCTTGGGATGATCATGTAATCCAGTCAATAGATGCCTAAAGTGACAAAGATCAAATCAAATTTGTAGCTTATTAGTATTTCGGTTTCTCACAAGCGGGGGTAGTCACCTTATTCATGTCAGCTTTCTGATTTTTTAAAAAATATATATTAATATACCTCAAATAGAAGTAGCAGGGAGCCAAAGTGCATTGGAATCTGAGCAAATGGTTGTGATTATACAAGATTGCTTTTGTAATAGTGATTTAGATGATTCTCACAAATGTTCTTGGAGGGGAGTTTTGCAATAATTTATGATCATATGGTTGTTGTGCACCAGCTTTTGACTTCTCCCTCTATTTTTCATGACAGAGGTTGTTTAATTGGAGTATAATTAGTATACAGGATTGATCATGCCAACCTAATTGTGACTGGTCATAATTTTGTCTATTGTGAGATAGATAAATCACTGAAAGCTGGTAGTTTGTCCTTTGTGAGATGGATCAATTACATTAAAAATTGATCTTCTAGAATTCTATGTGGAAGTGGATTGCTGAAAACTTTTAGGCTGAGCAGCTTCCTTCTAGAAGGGACAACACACATTCTAAAATAGATAACAATTCAACTCAAACCAAATTTGGATCCAACCTATATCCAACACATGGTTGATTTTCTTGTGATATGATACGATTAATGATTCAGTACTGGTTCAAATTTAAATCCCTTCATCGACACGTGAAGGGCAAGAATCAAAAATGTCCTATAAAGAGTAACTTAGCTAGTATGAAGAGCTTGGTTTCTTCCATATAACATCTAGGCAACCTCCTTGGTACTTTATTAAAATTTGATTCACCTTTATATTATGATATAGGTGAAGGAAAATGAAAACCCACATGGCATCACCAAAATTTATTCAAAATATTTAAGTAAGAACGCATGAACTACTTTTATTAGATGCTTCTTCATTGATGATTATTTATATTAACCCAATTGTTGATTATATAAATCTTCAAGAAATCTCCAAGATCATACAACTAAATATTCAAAAGTTCACCAAAAAATATTCAAAGAATTACTAAGGTATATTCCTAATCTTCTCCCCGCTTGATGATCTGCTCTCTTCTCTCATTTGTGAGTTTGCTATAAAAGACGTCGGCCCGCTCCATTTGTTACTAGGTATTGAGTTCCATTTTGTACAAAATAGCCTAGTTCTTACACAATCCAAGTATATTTCTGATCTTTGCAAAAAGACTCACATGAACATCTCCAAATTTGTTATACTACGCTTTCATTATATGATAGGTAATCTGTATCCAAACCCAGCTCATTATTGTAGTATAGCTCAAGCCGTTCAATACCTTACCCTCACATGACCTTATATTGCTTATGCTGTAAATTATATACATCAATTCATGGGTAGACTGACTACTGAGCACTATAGAAGGTTGTTAAATAAATTTTATTATGCTTTAAGTACTCTATTCACTATGGGTTCAAACTTAGTAAATTATTTAAGATTGCCTTACATGCCTATTTGGATGCAGATTGGGTTGGAGACCCTAATGATCGACGATTTGTGGGCGGCTATACTATATTCCTATATTCCTTGTCTCTAAACTTATTTTATAGAGCTCAAAGAAGTAGCACACCGTGGCCCGCAAATATATATGTGTGTATGTGTGTGTGTGTATATATATGTATGTATGTCTATATATATTATGTATGTATATATGTGTGTGTGTATATGTATGTATGTCTATATATATTATGTATATATATACGTATGTGTGTATATTTAATATAATTGGGTTCGAGTAGCGGGTATCCAAAGGTCAAATCCTAAATCCATTATGAATCTTAATTAATCTTAGTTTTAAATCCTAAACCCTTAAGAAGTTTTGCTAAACAGATCCTATTAAGGCTTAGACAGGTCAGATACCTGAAAATATCCATCTGGCTGCCGACCCAAGCTGCGGTTCACTATAATCCCCCGCCCAGCCCCCAAAGGATCAGGCTTTTTTTTTTTTTTTTTTTTTTTTTTCTAATTCTGTTCTGGGCTAGGTAAATTTTAGCTCATGCTATTTACGGGCTGATCCAATTTCTGAGCCTATTATTGGGCTATTTTAGGGTAATCCAAATCGGCAAAACCTGGTCGGTATTACAGATAAGGCTACGTATTAGGCCTAATTACAAATAGGGCTATTTTAGACTACTAATCCCAGTTTCGTGTCAGGCCATACAAGGACAGAGAGCTACAGATGCAATTCACAAAATAATCCTTTTGAAGGCAAAGCGCTAAGAAGTCTTACATCGAGCAGCCATTATCCCAGATGAGGTCTCTCTCTCTCTCTCTCTCTCTGTGTGTGTGTGTGTGTGTGTGTGTGTGTGTGTGTGTGTGTGTGTGTGTTCCCATCGTTTAAAAGGTTGAAAGAAGAAAAGATGGCATCATGCGGAAATTAATTAAGTTAACAAAAAGGGGTATGTGGCCTTCCATGAGTTCCATGCACATGGAAATGTGGACTACGGAAAAGGAAAACTATAGACCACACGAAATAAGCCCCTTAGATTAAAACAAAGCACGATATTCATGTTCAACAGGTTGGTTGAGCAAACAGGAAATAGACGCAGGTGCGTGGAACGTGGAAGTCCGGTAGAAGATAATTGCATTTTTTTTTTTGGATTGGTTTTATTTTTTCTTTTTTTTTTTCAGGGGGCTATTTGCAAATTTGTTGAGTGCCAGGTTTTAGCATGTATATCTTGGGGGGTGTTTGGGTAAGAATCCTGGTGGGACATTAGGATCTTAACAAGTGGATAGCAAGGAATCAACTTTTTGTTGGGCTCTTGGCTTTGGACTGGTGCAGTATTCATTGCGGGGCAAGTGGGTTTGAGTGGATAATATGTCGGCCAAGTTGTATGGGGACTAAAACATAAAATATGGAGTTGTGGGTCCGGTCCGGATGCCAAATCTGAGCAATATCTGGGAAGAGCCTGGCAATGTGGACCCTACCAACCCTACTTGAATAGTCCCCAATTTGGGAAAATGCAAGCAGAATAATATGTTGAGTTTTGAAGCTTGCAGGAAACTTTGCCATCTCTCTCTTTCTCATGTAGGTCCAAATGTTTTTTTTGGGACAATACGACTATGGCATTTCAGTTTGGGTAAAAAAGGAAAAAGAATTTGATGATTTGATTGCACTTTTTGAGATCTAAACAAAAAATGTAGTTTTTTTATCTTTCTTAAAATTCATCTTTATCTTCTTCTTATAATGTGATAGACATAACATTCTCTGATATCAATCGAACATTGCTTGATTGGTGTTAACATAATTTTAAAAAAATGAAAATCATGCCCCTGTTTTTACGACATTTTATTTAGATGATACAAGTAAAGACGATTTTGGGTAGTTCTTAATATTTAGCAAGTATGTTGATTTGAGGTTTTAGAGACAAACCTGTCTTGTTTTGCACTGTTTTGCTATGAGAATGCTTTTCACTTAGGGATTTGTTGAAGGCAATAAACGGACATGTATTAAGAAAAATTCCTCAATAAATATTATTACAGGATGAGTTTTATAAAGAAATGATCTGTTGAACAAGGAGGAGATATTTAGCACAAAATGATAATCATTTTTAATATATTTAGCACGATCAAGAAAAAAAAGATATTGCAAGCAATTTGGTATCAGAGATTCTCTCTCTTACCAATCTTTGCATAGTATTAAAGCCAGCGATGCCCTCATCCTTTAGTACAATGATAAGATAGTAAATATGCTTGACACTAATATGAGAGATTAATTGATATGCGCGCTTCCAAATTAAAAAGAGAAAAAAAAAGGAATAAGCTTGGTTTCCATGGCCAGAGAAATATTTTCTAATTTGGGTCCAAACATCAAGATTGAATCTTAAGAATCGCCAAAAATTTCCTAGTCACTGCAATGCCAATATCGACCGATAACGAAATGGCAATAGTAACTATAATCCTTCTGAAATTTAAACTGGAACACCGAATCTTACAACATTCTCTTTTTCTGGTGCCCTTCAAGAACTTCAGCATCTCATGGACTAGCTCGGATCGATTACTCTCACCAACTGAAACAATAGTGCTGCGTGGAGATGGTAAGTGGATGGTAATTCCTCTGCCAAGAACAACTACCAGAATTCCCAATTTTGGTGGCGCACACTCCCGTTTTCGCAAGAGAATTTGGAAAATTTCTATTCCCGAGCTGTTCAAATACTCCAATTTACCACTCTTCATGAAGAGAATTATTTACTCCAGAATATCCGGGAATTGTACATTCTTCCAAGATGTTGTACGAGTCTCAAAGAGTTTTTTCCCCCTTTTTATCATAAGAAAAAGTAAGTAATAGAAGGGGAAAAAAAATGAACTGTATAACTTTGCTCAACTCCAATGCAAGGAGAAAATCCGCTAGTCCTAGGTGACCACTCTCAAATATTCTTGCTTCAGTTTTGGCCCCTGACATATCTTCCATGAGTTGAATGATGGAATATTGTGTTGAAGAAGAAGAATTAAAAAAAAAAATTGTATTTCTACCTATCTATTATAAAGTTTAAAGGAGGTTGACGAAATTTGGTAACGCCGACTAAAAAATTTGGCACAATCAATTCTAGCATGCTGGACTCTCTTTCAGAAATCAGATTTGAATATGAAATTGCAGTGCCAAACTTTCTTCATTTCAGAATTGCCGTCGCCATTCTCAATGCTTTGTCACATCAATGTCACCAACAATTCCTGCGTTCTTCCATAGCTGGAAAGAGGTTGAGAGTAGCAGGGGAAATCCGACACGCCTCTGTTTAATTAAAAGACAAACTCCACAGGAAAAAAAATCTAGAAACTTCGTAATCTAGACCATTAAGAGAGAATTTAGGTAACAGTTCGAATGTCCCATTATACCTCGATGGTCAGGTGTGGTCCTATTTTTCTCTCACTTTCTTGCCATGACCATGAATAGACCCAACATCTCAACTTGGAGTCTTTGTGTGATGGTTTGGGTGGCAAATGGTGCCGGTGGGGGCAGGTGGGAAGTCCTTCTGGGGCTGCGCCACCTTGGAAGGCAATGGATTGCTGTCGACTAGTGCCCGTGTCTCCCCCCCCTGTCCCCATCTTTTGTAAAGGCTGAAAGAAGAAATGAAAGGTTTAATGGTTTGGATGAAAGAAGAGAACTAATGGACTTTGGCTTTCTCTACGTACAAATCTAGCTAGTGTCGACAAGAAAGGATCACGAGGGATCAGGAGCGTAAGGACTGAGGACACAATGGGACAGAGGTTGGGGTAGGTAGTGGGGAGGAATGGTGGTCATTTGATCTTCCTAAAAGGCCGGCTCTTGATGGGAAATCTTTGGAAATGCACGTTAGGATGGAAAGACTAGTCTAACAGGCATGCAGCAAACATGAATGAGGTCCACAACTTTATTGTTGCAGAAAAGATGATCATTCTCGACCAATTAAACAAAGGATCAGATAGCTCAATGAAGGTCGATGATGATGCATCCAGAGTGCACACGAAAGTTTTCTATGGAAGTAGCATTTTTTGCATGGTCACGAATGAAAGTTTGCTTTCAGGCTCTTTTTAATTTTCTTCTCTTTTTCTTCCTCCATCGGAGCCTATTTTGATTCCTTGAGTAAAAAAGAAAAAAACACTATTTTGATTGTTGTAGCATTGGTGTCATTTTACATGGGATAATGCTGGCCGAACTTTATAAGGAGTTTGTCAATTTTTTCTCGAAGACTATTCCACCTAAACCCTAACGAATTCTATCAAAATTGAGTTTGACCTCTCCCACCTCTTCATAATTGGACATTGGCTCCACCTGAGTCCACATTTTACTGAAAGCAGTCCATGTTCATCTCAATATTAGACCTTGCTCCACCAACCACTTGATAAACTTAATTCTGAGAGCATCAAATATCAAATCATCCTTGTGAGCCACTTTAGCCTTAAAGTAGCGATTGGGGCATTTGTGGGCCTACAACAAACCGGGGCTTGCTAGAAACTCCTATTACTGGGCCTAAAGCCATGACCCTGGCCAGCTTTTTCTCAAAGCAAGACTTTAGAAGGTGGCTTGGTTTTGTACCATGTATCTGGTTTGTTCTTGGTTAGGTCGGCCGAGGGCCCGAGAGGTTGGCCAATACCAAGCCTTGCCATCAAGTTAAAGAACAAGCTTGTTGGACCCGGACGGTGTCCATTGACAAGCTCTGCTCGGTGTCCCTATCCATAAGTAGGGCTAAAAATAGAACATACACGGATCGGATACCAATATATCTATATTCATATTTATTTTATTTAGTAAATATAGATACAGATATGGATATCGATCGAAAGTAAAAATTTATATCCATATTTGTTTTAAACATATATGAATACAAATTTGATATGAGAAATACGGCTATAAATATAGATATAAATTAGATAACTAAACTTTATGACCATAGACTTAAAAAAATTACTAAGCAAAGATATATCAAGATAATAATATGTTAATGTGGTTATTTTTTTTAAAAAATTATAATTGCTGTATAATATTAAATAGGATGATAAATAGAATCGAATATTTAGATACAGATTGGATACTTATCTATCTATATATGGATAAATTTGGATACAAAAATAAATTTGAATGAATATTATCTGGTTCACTTTCCCCTTTATCCACCATGTAGGCCTAAAGATTACTAAGAGATGTTTCTCGGTGTACGAAATCAAATCTCTTATAAGAAAATTTTTAAAAGTTTAGGATTTCTTTTAAGAATTGGATGGTCTAAGATGAAACCCACCTTGGGGCAATCCTGCACTGTTTTGGTAAAGTGCGGAGCCCCTGAGATGAAGGCTGACCTCGAGCCAGCTTGTGGACAGGGCCCAGAAGTCATGTCAAACCCTATCCACTTCTTTTTTAATGTCAATCATTCTGACCTGTCAAAAGTCGATGCCAAGCCGATCCAAGCTTAATTCGGACGCCAACTATTAACAGCACTTGAATCGAGCTGCTCCCGATGTCTCTATTATGAGTCGACCCTCTAGAGTTGGGCTAAATTCAATGAATCAGCGATGGCTAAAACTTAATGAATAAGCTATCACACTGACGGCAAATTTTGGCTCAATGGCCAGGATTTTTTATAATCCGAGGGTTACAGGTTTAAAATACGAATATAATCTCTTTGTATGTGAGGAGAAGGCTGATTAATTAATTCGTTTGCAATCAGTTGTATGTAAATTTTTTTGTCACTTTCAAATCTAACAATTTGTTTGGAGTTATAGATTTGTTGTACGGATAGTTAATCTTAGATTTCATTTGCATTTGAAAATTATGGTGAGCTCTTTTAGTGCATATGATTAATATGTACTAATCTAGGTTTATGATTTATAATTACATATACATTAAAGCAGGTAAGAAAAATACTGGACAAGACTTGGTTGCACGAACACCAACTTTTGGCTATTTACTATAATGATGAGATTAATGCGCTTCATGATGTGTCATGGTGAGATTTACGCATTTGAATATTGTCATGATTCCGAGCCATGGCCATGAATCCGAGTCTTGATTTTGTTTTTTTTTTTTTTCAAACCCAAGTCTCGTTCGATTAAATAGAAACTGCGAGTTGCTCGGTGGCATGGCACAAGAACCATGTGGATGGATACATGCCGTGATAGTGCAAATATTGGCAAGCATAGACTAAATATTTAAAATTTGGAGCAAGAGAAATTATTCCAAAAAAAGGACAAACAATACATACACATAAGAGTAAACTATTCCAAATATTCTAACTATTTCGAAAAAAGGGACAACCATCCTTACTAAAATTAGAATAAGATACAAGGATAAACTAGAAATAGAATTCTGGCATATGATAAGCAAAAGACTTTCAATAAAGTTTTAATGGCTGACACCTGAGCTCGGGACATGTCACGCCCCGGATCCGGATCCGTGACACGGCCGTGCTATTGCTGACTACCGCCCACAATAGCACGAAGCCTCTTACATGGGTAACAGGGTAGTCAAACCAACCAAACCTTTATATATGAAAGCATTCTTAGTACAACATGCTGGTCAGTACCCAAATACAGGGCTTCTATGTAGTTTATGTACATAAAAGTATACTTGTTGTACCCCAAAAGAAAGAAGCCCTGTTGCAAAAGAAAAATGCATCTGATGGCGATCACTGGTGAGGATCTGAAAGAAGGTGAAAACAAACGGGCATGAGCTACGAGGCTCAGTAAGTAATCCTGCATAATTTTATCGGATCAACTAAAAGACTGAACATGCTTATCAGGGTTTGAGAAGTTGACATGCATATTATCTAACAATTTATCATGGCAAAATATGTATGCTGGGTAAACAAAGCAGTATTTCGAGTCAAGCAAAAATTTTCATAAAATATACATATGAAACCGTGCCCCCGGCATGCCGTGGTCCATTCTCTCGGATGCTACTGCGAAGTCATTCTCGACCACTAGCGGGGCCAGCTCAGTTATTAGTCAGCCACTGGCAGGGCCAGCTTAGTCATTCTCGGCCACTAGCAAGGCCAGCTTATTTGCATTTGATCAGTAGCATCTTTGAGCCCATTTATAGTGCCTCTTGGCTAAATAGGATTTTGCTATACTAACTTGCATGCATGATTTAAAATATCAGCATAATTATGGTGAATACGTGGCCATAATTTATGAAATAAGGCAAGTTATTTACTTATCATAACATATCATCCATGAAGTATGTACTTGAATAACACTTAGGAAATATTAATAAATATGACATGATCCATAATAGGTTTAGAACAGATTGCTTCCATTTTTTCACAAAACATATATGCAATTTAAATTGCATTAATAACACTCATTCTTATAATACATGATCTACAATAAAATTAAGACGGGTTACTTACATGCGTGATCCATAGAAGATTAAGACAGGTTACTTACAGTGATTCGCTTTCCAAATTTCTCGAGTTCAGGTGACAAATCCTTAATCACCTAAAACAACATCATAGGGATTACATTATTCCCCATTTATTTATTATAAAATTTCTTAGTTCATCATACTATGAACTTACTTGCTTGGATCCCATCCAAAGATCTAGCCCAAGTCCATTTTACCCAATTTAGAGCCTTTGGGGCTCAATTTAAAACAAGATTGGGTCCACATAGGTTAATTAGGTTTTTAATTAAAGGATTGGGCTTGGTTCATGATTGAGTCCAGCCTTTTCTAGCCAATTCGATCTTCTGATCTGGTCAATAGGCTTAGTCCCAAGTTTAATTGGGTTTAATTTTGGTTTAGGATCAATGTGGCTCATTTGGGCCTGAGTTAAGGTCAGCCCGGGGTCAATTTGGCCTCAAATTAGTTGAATTGGGTTTAAATTGGGCCTGATTCATATTCAATTGAGTCTGCTGGAACTAACTCAACTTAATTGGATTCGGATCCAAATTAATTTGGGCTTAATTCGGTTCGGATTTGACCTAATTTGCAGTTTGAGCTCGTCCAGACTTAGCCCAATCTGATTGGGCTCGGGTTTAGGTTCAATTGGCTAAACCAATTTCTTATTATTGGGCTTAACGGGTTTCAGACCCGAACCTCGATCCGTCCCGTTAGGTCGGACCCGTTAAGGGTCTGTTCTCTTCTTTTTTTTTCTTTTCTTTTTTTTTCCTTTTTTTTTTCTTTTTCTTTCTCTCTCTTTTCTTTTCTTTTTCTTCTCTTCTCCAGAACCTTTCCGACTCCCTCCTCTCTTCACCCTTTCTCCTCCTCTCTTCTCCGACGAAGGGAGGACGGCGAGCGGAAGGGGGCCGAGCCATGACCGGCGGCGTCCGCAGCCAGGCCCCGCGGCATCCCCGGCCGAGCCTGTGGCGCTCTCGGCCGTGCCTACGGTCGACACTCGTGTCGACGATGCTCGCAGCCGAAGCCGGCCGCCGCCGCACACGACGACGAGCCGGTGAGTCCCCTCTTCCTCTTTTCTTCTTTTCCTCTCCTCTCCTTCTTCTTCAACCTTTCTTCTCAAACCTCCCATATTCTCTCTCGCTCCCAAGCCCCCCTCTCTTCCTCTCTCTATTCTTCTCCCATGAAGGAAAAGGGCGAGCTTGGGAGGGCCGGGCCACGGCCGGCGGTGCTCGCGGCCGGGCTCACGGCGTCCTCAACCGTGCCTACGGCTGAGCCCGTGGCCGCGCCCTCGGCCTGCCAGCAGCCGACGCCCGCGCCGACGGTGATCGCGGCCGAAGCCGGTGGCCGTCGCCGGTGACCCTCGGCCTGCCAGCAGTCCCCTTTCTCCCTTCTTTCTTTGTTTCTTTCTTTATTGTCCTGAATGAATCAGGAGGAGAGAAGGCAGGGGCTTACCTAGCTTTTGGGGAATACCACGAGCACCTTCTCCGGCGACGGATGTGGGTTCGGCAAACCCTCTCTCAGAGAAAAGAGGAAGGAAGGAGGAAGGGGTACGGTGAGAGAGAGAGAGAGCTCTAGGAATATACAATATCAGGGTTTTTAGCTGGGGTGAGGTGTCACCCCTAGCTTCCTCCTCGTGAAGGGCTTAACAGCTGGGCCCTCCACAGCTTCCCAGCTGGCACTATCCTAGTCACATCCATCCTTAGGGTATGAGATAGCAGCCATCAAATAGCTGCCAACAATGGGCCCCAGTTGGGCCCATTAGGTATCCTGGCCCAATGCTCAAGTACGGGCCCAAAAAAGTATTGGGCTCAAATTGGGCCCGGATATTACAGGACAGGCCCAGCAAATGCTTGTTGATGTGCGTGGAGTGCGATGCCAAGAGCCTCTCACTGACAGTGCCGCCATGACCCTTACTCTTTGGAGAAGAAGGTGGAACACTGCCCTTTGGAGGAACACTTAGAAGCAAAGCATCATCCAATTTTCCAATCTTCCCTTCACTTGAAAGCTTCCTTGCTTCCATCGATGATGAAAGGAATAAGAAAAAGATGAAGAAAACCAGCGTATTTGTTCTCGTGTCGTGTGAAGCCATGAGGGAGAGAAACTTTCTAGAGGTGGTTTACGGGGAAAATGATTATTTGACAAAACTTTGATAATAACCAGAAGAGAATAGAGAGAGAGAGAGAGTAACAAAGAAGATTTTTGCAAATAATTAGATATGCATGCTTACAACTATAATATATGGGATATGTTATCACCTGTATATGATATATATAATCAATTATAAATGATATATATGGTAAATAATTATAATGCATGCTTACAGCTATATATATAAATATACATATATATATATATATATATATATATATATATATATATATATATATATATATATATATGTTTATATATATATATATATATGTTTATATATATATATATATATGTTTATATATATATATATGTTTATATATATGTATATATATATATGCATATATATATATATATATATATATATATATATATGTTTTTTTTTATATATATATATAAATAATATGCAAAAAGTTAGATATGGTAGAAATAGTCAGCTCTACATAGAATGCGTTTCTAACTATATATATTATGAAGTACTGGCTATGATTTTAAACCTGATCATCAAATCAAGAAATATCCTTCCATTCACATCCCCCGTCAAACTAATGTCGAGGATCAATAAGCATCAATTTGTCAACTAAATAAGCATGAAGAGCATGCGTCATAGATTTGGTGAAGAGATCTATAATTTGATCATGAGAGGACACATGACAAAGAACAAGAGTTTTATCTTACACAAGTTTCCGAATGTAACAACAATCTATATCTATATATTTTGTGCATCCTTGGTGCACAGGATTGGTAACAATTTGAATGATACTGGTATTATCAGCATAAAGAGCTGTTGTTGTTGACATGATGCACCAGGAAGTTGATGAAGCCAAAAAAACTTCTGAGCTGATAGATGGCATAGACCAATATTCATATTTAGTAGAAAACTTAGCAACTCGATCATGCTTCTTACATTTCCAATAAATTGGTGTAAATCTAAGAAAACACACCAACCATCAATGAAATTTAAATGCCAAAACAATAAAATCAATTAAATTTAATTGATTTAATTGGTGTGAACCTAACAAATACCAATTAAATCAACAACAATAGTAGAAGAAAAAATTTGAAAGAAAATACAAAAAATAAACGTCAAAATAATGAGTTTGGCTCCTGCCTATAAAAACACCCCTATCTCATCAAAAAGAATTCGTTCCAACTCTTTTCATGCCACTCTCTTTTTCTTTTTATAAAACCATGCACTCTCTTCTACTACAAGACAAAACGTCACCATTTCTCATTTCCACTAAAAAATAAACTCTTGTATATTGAATCCAAGCCTCAACTAAATTAACTTGGAATATCATTAAAAGACAAACTATTTAAATTATAATTGAAATAAGGCATGAGGATAAACTAGGAATAGAGTCTTAGAACAATCATGTAATGGACTTCTAACAAAGTTAATGTCCGACACCTAGGCTCGAGCCAAAACGCAACCAACACCTGTTGATGCCCATGGAGTGCGAAGCCGAGAGCCTCCCATCGATAGTGTTTTTGTCATGACCCTATTCTTTGGAGAAGGAGGTGGAACCCTATCCTTTGGAGAAACACACGGTAATATAGCGACATCCAAAGTTGCATCCTTCCCTTCTACACCCGGAAGATTCCTTGCTTCCATGGAGGATGAAAGGAATAAGAAAAAGATGAGGAAACCTAGCGTATTTTTCTCATGTCAAGTGAAATGATGAGGAAGAGAAACTTTCTAAGAGGTGGCGTATGGAGGAAGTGATAATTTGACAAAACTTTGACAACAACAAAAAGAGAATAGAGAAAAATGAGGGGGAATTTTGAAAAGAGAAACTTGTTGAGTGCATGGAATAAAGACCTCTATATATAAAGACCTTGTCAACTATCTAGTATATACAATTTGTTATATATAATATATATAATCAGCTATATATATATATATATATATATATATATATATATATATGATATATGATATATGATATATGATATATGTTAAAAATTAGATACATTAGATAATATAGACTGATATATACAATCAGCTGTACATACATGGAGCGTACATCGAAGATGGTTGGGGGCTACGCATTCATCGTTCCTTCACTCAGTGGTATTGAAACCTCGTTCAAATGTTTCGTTATTTGTCAGGGCTTCTGGATAAATTGGACGTCACTTCCACTTTGTACCAACTCTTTTTCTTTTATTAAATGAATGCTGGATATGTTTAATGTAGAAAAATTAATGCGTGGAGTCACGTATGCGTCCTTTGTAAGTACGCGGCTGCACGACAAAGCCAGAGACTTGACACCACACCGGAGTATCAAAACTTCTGGGAAGAAGAAGCAGTGAAAATTTAGACAGAGTTTTCCCAAAAAAAATAAAATAAACAACGAAAGAAAGAAAGAAAAACAATATTTATAATGTTTTTTTTTTTTTTTTTTTGACATGAACGGCCACCCGCCATGCTAGTATTCCTATATCTGCCTTGCTTTTTATAATATAAATAATGTCGATTTTAAATATTTAGTTTCAAAAATTTGTGAAAATTAAGTTGACCATGAAATTTAGAATAAATAGTTTTAGTAATGAAAAAAATTATAAAAATCTAATTTCTGAATATAAGTTGTATAAATTTTTCAAAGAGTTAGGACTGTTTATTCCGTCAGGTGTTTGGTTTGGTTATGGAGGTCAGGTTTTGGATGCCATCTCTGAGGTAAGGGATGGGATTCAATACCGGGTAGGTAAGGCTTCGCCGTTTGAGAACACCGGGAGGTTCGGGGGGTGGAACCCCCTGGCGTATCATCGGTAAAAATAAATATCCTAATCCTCCCGAGGGGGGCTTTGGGGGGTAACGTTCCATAATCTAAGGAAGGGGAGGGGGTTCGGGGGAGGGGAAACCATCCCCTCACCTGATCCAACGGAAATAAATTATCGAAGAGAAAAGATTCCCCATTCTATATTTCTATAAGTATGGAGCCGACCGTCGCAGTTGCGTACCTAACAAAGACCACCACCGTGTCTGCACGCAGGTGGCTTGGTTGGCGACCCCCGCAGTCTTGAGAACCACTCAACTTACGGGCGACAATGACAGCCTTCTTGTACTAAGTGCATCATTTTGTATTTCCAACTTTTGCTTTGTAACTGGGCCCCACTCGGAATGGTTACTGGACAAGGGCGCGTTTGGTTCAAGATTTCTTACTCAACTCCTAAGGGAGACGTCGCCCGTTTAGGGCCCTTTGTTCCGTTATCAAAGGAGATTTCATAACTTTTTAACACCTAAACACGACATCAGTTTATGCTGCTTGTTAACAACCCGCTTTTGGAAGTTTGAGGACACCTAAACTTTACAAATCCTGGCAACCAGGAAGTTCAAGGGTAGGTTTCAGTGTTTAACTACCTATAGTTTGGGATACATCAAATCAACCACTTGGAGATTGTAACAGTTCCTGATTCGGAGGTTTAGCGTTACAAAGCTACTCATTGGCACACTTAGTGTTCTGTTCATCATGATATGTTAAAGGTCATACACAAAAACGTGAGATAATCGACTTTTTTTTACCAAATAGAGAGGGATTCTATTCATCGATCAAAACAAAGCTTTATCAAAGATTTTCAATAGAGAAATCACCCTCAAAAAACAAGTGAAGTGAGGACCGGAAGTCCGAACGAAACGATAACTTGATTTTAACACTTGCAACTCCCCCCGAGGGGGACAAGGCCACAGGCCGAAGGGGGGAAACGCTCCATAAACTAAGTGTTTGGATAACGGAGTGCCTGCCCCAGCACGACCGGTGTAAGGCTTCGCCGTTTGAGAACCCCTCTGATTGCACGATAAGGGAAATAGGACTTTTTTTTCATATTCAAGAATAGCCCTAAGGGGAACGAGGGAGTGCTTGAAAAGAACACCAATCTTTGGAGCAGTAAAGGTAAGGGAAGTCGAGTAAGGAAATCCCTCTAAAAGGAAAAGTCTTACAAGGAAATCCCTCCTAAGGGAATAAGGGAAGTCGGTCATTTTCTTATTGTTCAATTGGTGAAGTATACAATCATAGAGCCCCTCCCAGGACCCGACTTACTGAAATAAAATTAGGGGCAGGTTTGGCAGCCTGATAGAAAAATGAGTGTTAAATATGCACCTTAGCTATGATCCTTACGTTTCAAGAAAAAGAGAGCTCCCATCTATCTTAAATCTCGAAGGCTTATTTCGTTTTGAGAAACTCAACGACAGTAAAAAATAGCGTTAGGCCTAGCAACAATGATTTTTTTTTGTCTTTGGATAGGTAATGTTAGGTAGCTAGTTCCAAGCAATTAAGTGTAAAGAGAATGAAGGATAGGATGGTTATTTTTTGCGAATATTAAACCTAACTAAGTATAGGACTCTTTTGGAAGAGGGCCGGCGATCACTCAACCAAATTTACAAGCACACCAAAAGATTTTTAACTGTAGCCGATAAAATGTAACATATTCCATTTCCACAAAAAAACAACATCCAAATTACAATTGATTAGTTATCTATCAAAAGCAAAACTTAGTGTCAACGCATATGTACGAGAATGTGATTCAGGAGATACATCTTATTGATAATGAAAACATTATTTCCACTAAGACTATGTAGACATTGAAATTAGTGATTATACTATGCTTATCTTTTTAATGCACGTTAGATTCTACCGTGAGGTACACTACGTTTTCTAGAGGGTCAATTCCTTGAGCCATGGTGATTTTCACAGTGATCTATTCACAAGCAAGGGGTTTTACTGTGAAATTGGTTAGTTTATATAATATTTACTTAGAACATCAAGGTTTTGTCTTCTATGTTGGGGTCCATTTATTTGATCGAGAGAATGTTTAATTTGTGCCCAAATTACTTGGCTATTAGTCCCATACATGGCCAACTGAGATAGATGGACCCATCTAAAGTAGCGAGATAATACTAGTAACCAAAGAGGCACTAAACCTGCTACTTAATTGGCTCTACTTTTCCATTAATTTGCATCTAAATTGGAACCTATACATGGGAAAGTCTAGTCGATGGGGCCCTTTTACATGCATAAATATATAAATGCTCGGTCAACATATACCTAGACATTGTCAAGTTGTCATAGGACGCAATCAAACTTTTTCTCAGCAATAAAGTCCTATACGAGAGGAATTATTCCGGCTGCAATCTCTCATCATATTCATTGAAATGCGGTATCCATATGCAAGTTGTCAAAGAATTAAAGTCCAATAATTAGGGAAAGTTACAACTATACTATAAAAAATCATATAGTGACAGCATGAAAAGTGATAGAAAAAATATTGAACATCTTGACCTCAGATCAGACCGACCTACTTAACCTTAGTATTAGCCTAGATGAACTTCGGTAAAAAACTGAGGAGCCACTCCGCATGCTAATAAAGACGGTCAGTTATGGCAATATTGTTGTTAATGCACGATCACGTAATTACTACCGCATGCTAAAACGGTTTTTTCATTGTAAATGTGCAAATGACCGTTATCTTGCAATTAATGCATATCGTGCCAAATCAGATAACAAATCGACATACTACTTTATATAAAGGAGTAGCCTGGGGCGCCAAGTAAGCTCATTCAAAGACCTCTACCTTTTAAAGATTTTTTTCTTTCATGTTGTTGCCTCACTATTTTGATTTAAGTATCGAAGAGTCTCTCGTCGGAAACTTTTCGATAAGTAAATTATTTGCATGTCGTCTTCAGAGAAGATCAGTTTTTCCAAACCTCAGTCGCCCCATTCAATTTAGTTCTTACCGACCTCAAAGCAAACCAACCCGTGCTCCGACCTCGGTACTGCAGCAACAGAAGGTTATCAGGGGCATGATAGGAAGGTAATCGCAACAATGATAGGAAGGTAATCAAATTTGTTTCAACCATAGTTATCTTCTAAGAATGGGATGTTAGGTCAGGAAGGAAGACGATCAAGCTTATTTCCAGAAATATTGTCCTTCTACGACTGAATAGCAATCTTGCCATAATTGCCGTCTATGATACTTCAACAATGGTTGGGTATATGTTGACCGAATATTTATTACAGCATCATCACAACTGAGCAAATAATATATATATATATATATATATATATATATATATATATATATATATATATATTCTTTTTAGAATTGGAAGGTCGAGATAAACCCCACCTTTCGGCAATGTTGCACTGTTTGGTGAGGTCTGGGGCCCTCGAGATGAAGGCTGAGCTGGAGCCATCTCGTGGACAGGGCACAAAAGTCCTGCACGATCGAACACCGTCCACCCTTTTGCAGTGCAAGCATCCAGACCTGCCGTAAGGATATCGAAGATGCCAAGCCGAAAGCAGGCTCCATTCGGACCCCAAGTATTGCCCGAACTTGAATTGAGCTGCTCCTAACGTCCTTATTATGAGTCGACCACCCTCGAATTTGACTAAAATTGAATGAACCATCTATCCTACGAACCATGAGCTACAAATTAGTTGATCTGTTTCCAATCAATCGATACTTAATACTCTACTTTCACACGAGATGATGATACAATCTATTCGTAACTTTTGGTGTCACCTGCAATTCTAGCATTCCGTATGGAGCAGCCAATTTAAAAGATGGAAACAAAAGAATTATGAAGGGTGAGGGGTGTATCTTTTCCGCGAAAGAAGGATTCATCTTCCTTCGAGCGAACACAATGTTGGATCATCCATTGGTTGCTTGGAGATCTCTGCAGATAGATGTATGACGGAGTTTGGAGTACTTTGAGATTTGTATGATGGGTGATCCAAACAGTGGATTCATTCATGGGAAGAAAAGTCGAACCTTCTTTCATGCGAAAGATGCAACCTGATTCAATTATAAATCTGTTAACTACTTAATCTTAGATTTCATTTGCATTGTAAATTATTGTGAGTTAGAGAGAGAGGGAGAGAGTAAAAGAACACTACTGGACAAGTCTTGGTTGCATGGCTGCCCAAAGAAAAAATCATGGTTGCATGGCCACCAACCTATTAACTATTTACTAGCGTGATGAGATTAATGTGTCGTGGTGAGATTTACGCGTCCGAAGTTTGCCATGAAGCTTTTTTTTGTTTTGTTTTTACTTCAGAAGCCAAGTTTTGTTCAATTAAATAGGAACTGTAAGTCGGTGGGGGACAAGGAAAAAGAACCATGTGGATGGATACACGCGGTGACGGTGCTAAGATCAGCAAGAAAAGAGTATTCAGTTGAAAGTTGGAGTGGGACGGCATGGAAACTTTCTGATGCCGCGTGGACGCCAGCCTTCAATCAGCTGATTATTTTAAGAACAGAACAACACAGCACACTTCATGAACATCAAACAGTGCGATCAAATAACAGCACTTTTTAGCACTTTGATGCAACAAACTAACAACGTTACAGCAGTAAACATCACCAGAAAACTCCTAAGTTGGGACACAATGTTTAAGAAGTACACAGAAATGATTGCCCTTCTCAATTTTCATCGAGCTATGTATACCTTTTTTTCATCCGTATTGAATACATCAAAGCTAATTAAACAACATAATTACAGCAGCAACAATCTATGAAAAATTGGTATGATACCTTTAGCCCGCAAAAATTTCTGAATTTCTAGTGGGGCAAATCCAAACTCTAAGATGAAAACAGGAAAAAAAGAAAGAACAGAAGCAGAGCTTGTTCCGACGTCAAGCTAATGGCCGACGCCGGGGCTCGGGACGGACCCCAGCCAACGCTTGTTGATGCCCGTGGAGTGCGAGGCCGAGAGCCTCTCGCCGGCAGTGTCCATGCCATGACCCCTGTTCTTTGGAGAAGAAGGTGGAACCGTGCCCTTTGGAAGAACACTTAGAAACAGAGCACCATCCAACGTTGCAACCTTCCCTTCTCCACCACCCGAAAGCCTCCTTGCTTCCATCGGCGATGAGAGGAACAAGAAAAGGAAGAGGAAAACCAGCGTATTTGTTCTCTTGTCATGAGAAGCCATGAGGAAGAGAAGCTTTTGAGAGTTGGCGTATGGAGAAGCGAGTGGAACGGTAATGTAGAAACAAGACTCCCCAGGAGCTGGTGTGGTTAATTAGTCGAGGAGGGTTGGGAGGGGGTAGTGGGATGCCATTTTTATGGTGATAGGAATTGGGAGTCGGTGGGTTGTCCTTGAGGGGAATAGAGATGGGATAGAAAGAGAACTTAGTTGGGTTAAGTCAAACGGGATAGCGTCAAGTGTTACGTCACATTTAGTCCAACATAGTTACGGTAGTCTAGCATTGGAAAAAAGGAAATTCGCCGGCCTTCTTGTTTCCCGGTAACTTCTCACCTGTTTCCTCCTGGAATTGGAATTAAAAAACTATCCCAGAATGGGGAATCTGGGAATAACAAGCGAGAGGCATTAAGGTGGAGCCAGCCTTTTCTCACCTTTGGAAAATGCTTAAAGCCAGTCCAAGTTGAGGACGGATGGCCCAGAGTCAAAGGTAGCAGCAGCATGCACAATAGACGGCAGCTACCAGAGGACAAAAAGTGTGGGGATTCTTCTCAAAGTTTGAATGGTGGAGGGGCAGAGAGCGGCCATGGGGACGAATTTGGAATGGAATATGTGGAATTACTACTAACAATGAGGAGAAGGTATTTTTTGACTGGAAAGCATGAGGAATTAGTCTAATGGCTGCGGTGGCCTCTCTGAGAATATCTTCTTGCACCGGTCCGTTTGTCTGCCGTTTTGTCGTTGGGAGTTCGACGTATGGAATGGGAGATAGAATGTGTTACAATCGCTAGATCTCATGTGGCATTAAAGTATTGGGAATTAGATGAGTAAAGAGAAGGGGCTTAAAGGCGTGATGTTCGGTGGCAAATCTCCCGCGTGGAAGGAAACATCTTTTCCGGCTCATTTGGTTCGTGAAAAAAAAAAAAGAGAGGAAAGTGTGATCAATGAAAAAGTAAAAAAATGACTCTTGATTGGTTAGAGTTTTCAAAGGAGAGAGATGTAAAAGTTTTATTTCCGTGGGAATATGATTCCCATATTTCATGAAAAAATCTTTTTCATGAGAAAAATGAAAAATTTATTTTTTAATGAGCCGGAAATCAAAACATTTTTATTTTTTTCCAAAAAAAACTTTATTTGATCTAAAATATTAAATACCTAATTTTTATTAAGGGTATAATAGAAATTATACATAATTTTTTTAGAAATCTTTCACTTTTTTATGGTCAACCAAACATTCCAAAAATATTTTTTCAAGCATCTTCTTCTTAGGAATCTTTTTTTCAAAAATCATAATTGTATGAAAAAAATATTTTTCGTGAACCAAATGAGCCCTTGGTCATGGTAGCCGCACGAACATGGGTTATTATTAGTCTTACCTTGCACAGCTTCGGCCAGCTTGACTGGATCGCGGAGTCTTTCTCTATGGGTTCGTTTGGTGCTCGCGAGAAGTCAAGTCTGCCGCGTTCAAACCTTGCTTGTCCCACACGACAATGAATGGATTTGTAGACATCAATATTTTGCCCTGTATCTTGGTCGTAAATCGTCTTATTGGTTGAATAGACTTTTCTAATCTTTTCTAAGTTTTTTGTTGACCACTTTTCACGAAATGCAGTTCAGCTTCAATGCTTTCATGTGGCTCTCCATCATGACTGAATTAGTAGAAACATCTCCACTGATGAAAGGTCTTCAACATAGAGACCGTACTCCAGAGAAATAATAGGCCTATATGACTGGAGGAAAAAAAAGTGGAATACTCCAGTCCTGTTGATAGGAAATATAGAACTAGTCTATAGGTGTATGGTATTTGAATCTTTTTGATGCTTTTTAACGGTAAATGTTATTTTTCACAAATGAAAATTTTGTATTTGTTTCTCTACAAAAAGGTGGCGGGGTGTTATACTATGGTTCTAAGATTTCAATATAGAGGGCGAGTGAAATAGGGAAAGTTAGGGTTTTCTTCTATTCCTTTTTTTTTCGGGAGGTGGGGGTCGGTTGGGGGAGGAAGTGGTGGGGTTGAGCAATAATTAAAAATAGATTCTTCATTCAACTCTATAATGGATGAAATATAAGTAGAACATAGGCGTTTGATTTAGGGCATTAATACAAAGGCCGACGGTGATTTAATTGAAATGTTAGGTTATAGAAATTTGGCTAGCTGGTTGGCACCTCTCCTCTAGAGGCTTTCCGTATAAGGAGATTTAGTATTAGAATCACGTTAAAAGATATAGTATGCTGATAAGTAAAATAGAAAGTAGATTTTGGAACTAGTCTATATTTAAATCTTTTGATAGCAAAAACTCATTGCTTTCAAACAAGAGCGAAAAAAATATCGACTCGAAACAAAAGCAATGAATAATGTAAGTCTTGTGTAAATGCTATCTTCAACATTATTCTCCATATAATAGTTTACTAATTCTCAAAAAATAAAAATAAAAACAAAAACAGGAATGATGTCAAACTGGTCTTTAATTTGCTAAATAAAAATGTAATAGCAAACTAGAATGACATATGCCAATTGGACATGGTAGGTTGTTGTCAACAATAAGCCAAATCCTATGCTACCTTCAAATAGCTATAGCTTTATAGGCAAGGACTCCGATTCGGGTAGTTGCAATACAATATACCAAAAAAAAAACAAAAAAGTCCACATGGAAGCCTGCCAACTATAGTTATGCTATCACTACTCTCTCGGTCATTTCAAGACACTGATGAGTCATCTCCACCTCATTGGCATCATTAGAATCTAGATCAATCAGAACTACCCACTTGTGGATAACAAATTTAATCCGCATGGATGTTTCTCTAGCATAGCCTACGAGCACTTTACCTCAGCCATTTGAGAAAGTTGTAGGAATCCTGGTCAACTCAATTCTCAGCATCCAAATTGGAATCCAGCTACAATGAAACAACCCACACATGGATCAAGAATTCAACTTAGATCCAATGTTTGATAATCATCTGTTTCATAAACTTGATGTTCAAGCTAGAGGAGAAAAGTTAGGTCTGATGCATTGGATCATTTGATAGTCCAATACAGCACAAATATGTCGATCAAGTTTTGGGATGCATGAAGCACCGTTTTTAGGTAGTATTTGATGGCAGAAAAAATTTTGGAGGCGATATTCCATATACTGTTCTAGAATTTGTCTATTCCGTGGAAGAGAGGGGTTTGGCGTTTTGCTAGTAAAATGAATACAGGAAATAAGTGGAAGGAGTAAGATGCATTAATGCTCATTAGATTTCTATATTTTTTAGATTTTATCACAAAGACTAAATCTCCCTTCCACATTCCATGTGTTTATAAAGTAGAAAAAGGACATTCTGTTCCATCAAAATGGTGGAATAGATTTACGCTGTACGGGATCACTAATATTGTCACGCCCCGGATCCGGATCCGCGACACAGCCGTGCTATTGCCGACTACCACTCACAATAGCACGAAGCCTCATACATGGGTAAATAGGGTAGTCAAACCATTCGAACTTACATATATTAAAGCAGTTCTATTACAACACACTGAGTAGTACAAAACACAGAGCTTCTATACAGTTTATATATACAAAAGTATGTTTGCTTTACCCCAAAAGAGAGAAGCCCTGATACAAAATAGGAACGTCTCTAACTGCTATCAGTGGTGAGGATTTGAAAGAAAATACCAATAAAATGGTATGAGCTACATGGCTCAGTAAGTAATCCAGCATAATCTTACCGGATCTAGTATAGTACTAAACATGTTCATGCAGGGTTTGAGAAGTTAACATGCACCTTACTTAACAATTCATCATGATGAAATATTCATACTGAATCAATAATCATGTTATGTATGCTATCAAAAATCTTCATGTAAATACACACTATAAGACCGTACACCGGCATGCCATGGTTTACACCCTCCGATGCTACGGCGGAGTCATTATCGGCCACTGGGGGGGCGAGCTCAGTTATTGTACGGCCACTGGCGGGGTGAGCTCAGTTATTCTACGGCCACTGGCGGGGTGAGCTCAGTTGCATTCAGCCCGTAGCATCTAAGAGTCCATACATAGTACTTTTTGCAAGTGGTACACTTAGCTAGAGGCAATTCATTATCTTATTTTATACTTATACCATAATTACTATATTAAGTGCAATTATGGTAACGAAATCTCAATCATCTTATATGCATAATATTTTAAAATCTGTATAAGCATGATGCATGCATAATCATAAATTATATGACTAAAACACGCCACTTGTATACATGATTCATAATTCATAACGTAGGATACATGATCTACAATAAGATTATGATGGGTTAATTACATGCGTGATTCATAGAAGATTAGGACAGGTTACTTACAGTAATTCACTTTTCCACGTTTGACCAGTCCAGATGATGGATCCTTAATCACCTTGCACAACATCATAGGGATCACATTATTTTCCATTTGTTTAATACATAATTTCTCAGTTTAAATTATGAGTTTACTTGTTTGGATCCCCTCCAAGGATTTGGCTCAAGTCCAATTTACCCACGTTGGAGCCTTCTAATTTGGTCAATAGGCTTAATCTCAAGTTAAATTTTGGGTTTAGGGTCAATGTGGTCCATTTGGGCCTGTGCCAGTGTCAACCTGTGGTCTATTAGGCCTCTGGTCAGTTGAACTGGGCTTGAATTGGATCTTACTTGGGTCTGCTGGAACTAACCCAGCCTAATTGGGTTCGGACCTAGTTCAAGTTGGGCTAGATTTGGTTTAATTTTACAGTTTGGGCTCGTCCAGACTTAGCCCAATCTGATTGAGCTCGGGTTTAGTCAAATTTGGCTAAACCCATTTTCTTTTTATTTTTCTTTTTCTTTTCCCTTTTCCCTTTTTTTCTTTTTTCCTTTTCTCTTTTTCCTTTTCTCCTTTTCCTTTTCTCTCTTTTTTTCTTGGGCTTAACGGGTTGCGAATTCGGATCCGGATCCAACCCATCAAGCCAGACCCGTTAAGGGGTCATTCTCCGACCTTCCAAAGGCTTCAGCCTCTTCGTCTCCCGCGCCTCTCTCTCTCCTCCGATCTCTCCCTCTCTCTCGTTCTCTCCTTCGTCTTCACCGAAACCCCCGGCCTTCTCCTCCTCCAGCCCCTTTCTTTTTCCTCGTTGCCTTCCAACTTTTCCCTTTCCTCCCACAGGCGACCGGGGAGACGAGGCTCCCCCGATCCACCGGCCGAGGCGGAGCTTTCTCTCGGGGCAGCAGCAGACGGAAGGTCGGCCCTTCCTCTTCTCCGAAGTAATGCCGGAGAAGAGGAGGAGAGCCGGGAGGTGGTGCCGGGGCCGGATCTCCTCTGGGAGGTCCTCATCTGCTCCGACCACGGCGAAGTAAAGCCGCCGTCCGAGGATGAAGCCTCAAGGATCCGGTGAGCTTCTACTTTTTATTTTATTTTATTTTATTTTATTTTTCTTTCTTTCTTTTCTTCCTTCTCTGGCTTTTCTTTCACGGTGGCGCCACCACCTCTTCGCTGGGGAGGAGTTAGTGGCTCGGCCGGGGCTAGCGGCCCTGTGGCCACACCGGATAGCCTAGGGCAACCGCGGCCAGGGCTGCGGTGCCCTAGACGCCCGCAGGCCGAGTCTTGTTGGGCTTGGCCCGAGTGGCAATGTGCCTGGGCCGAGCTCAATTGGGCTCGGCCCACCTCGGTTACTAGGCCTAGGCCGGGCCGGAATCGTACTCAGGCTTGTCCATAGCCTGCTTGTGAGCGTGGGTCTGGCCCAGGGTGGTATCCATCGGCCATCTTCCCTTCTTTTTCTCCCTGTGTCTTTCTTTCTCTCTGTTTCGATAGAGAAACAGGGGGAAGAACACCCTATGAAGAAACTCCTCCTCCTTCCTATCTTGTTTAATCTATTTATTTAAGGAGACCGGACCTTACCTGGTTTCGGGTTAGCTGCACCGAACAGTACCTTCTTAAGAGTTCTCTCCTTCGACTCGTGGGGCTGCAGAGCTCCTCCACCTCCAGCTCCAGGGGTTCGGCTTCTCTGGTATCCAATTCCAGGGGCTTAGAGAATAGAGGGTATATCAACTAGGTTACGGGCTGAGGACTTGAATAATCCTTTTTAAGGGATAAGGCCTCTGTGGAGAGATCCCATCCTCTCCTCCCCCTTCCTCTGGGAGCTTCCAGCTGCCCCCCTTATCTCAGGCTAGCCGGGATTGGTTGCTAGCAAGGGTGAGAGGTGGCGGGCTCCTGTTTTGCATGATCGAGGGCCTCTAAGAGCTGGCCCTCCCTCTGCCGGCCAGCTGGGGCCCTGTCAACTCACCCTCAGCATGAGGTGGCAGCCCTCCCCAGCTGCCACCCATGGTCCATTACGACCCACTAAAATAAATTTGGCCCAACACCCCTAACTGGGCCTCAAAAGTACTTGGCCCAGTTGGTTTTGGGCCCGGACATTACAAATACCACCACAAGATGCAAGGCCCTTTTTTTTGTTTTTTTTTTGCGAGCTACTCATATAATATGTGTACGAATACATCAAATAAAATTAGAAAATAAAAGATTATAGAGTGCTCGGGGCAACTCTCTCTTACCGGCGCACAAGGTACTCCCAGAATGACTAACCACATAAACAACCACCCAGTCCGCAGCACTGTTGGCTTCTCGGAAAATATGCTGCCCAGTCCGCAGCATCGTTGGGCTCTCTAAAAACATGCTTGGCCTGTAAGGCCCCACCGTCCCTTGTCATTATCTAGCTGTTTCGAAGCAAAGGATGGTCCAAACCCACACCCCTATTCTTGCGCTGGTTTTGAAGTTTGGCAAGGATATCCCTCAAATAGGGGCCCCTTGGTATCTTACCTTCCTCACAACTTGAAGTATGATGCAAACAAAGTTGTATTGGATCACCAAACCGTGTGCCGAATGTTGGACCCAACTCCACATATCAAGCAGGCAGTGACCCGCAACAGCTCAACTTCGAAAGAAACTGACAAGCCCAAGCGAGCCCAAGACCCATATCGATTGCTTGGGCCAAACTTTGCTTTGTTACGTGTGCTACATGTAGTTTTAAGTTCCTGCTTGGGAGAGTTTTCGAAAGGCCAAAAAGTACTTTCTGTCCCTCCAAAAGTACTTTTAGATAAAAAATGGTGTTTAGTAAAAATTTCGGAAAGCTGTTACAGCTTTCCGACAAAGCTGAAAACATCTTTCTGGGAGAAGCTCTATTTTGGAGCTTTCCGAAAATATTATTTTCAGCTTTATCGAAAAGCTATTTTTTTGACCAAAATATTCTTGTTTAAAAGTTCATTTTTCCTTCCAAAATCCTCCATCCCACGCCTCTTCCTCTCCCTCACCCTTCCCTCTCTCTCTCTCTCTCCCTCTTTATCTCCTTCTTCTCAATGCCGCCGCCCGTCTCCTTTTTTTTTTTCTGGTGAACTCATGGCTGCCCATGGTGGCAGCCACCACACTGGCCACCACCCGTGGCCGGCGACCCCTCCAAAAGCTCGTCGCGACGCCACCCGTGGCACGCGGCCGGGCTCAACTGTGGGGTGGCCGGACCTCCGCCAGCCGTGGGACAATGGCGTCCCAGCCGCGGGACCGGGGAGGCGAGCGGCAGTGAAGCCCCCATGGCGGCCGGCTGTGAGGCTTCGCTGCGCCGCGGCCAGCCACTTGTTGAGGATCCCTGCAAACGCCGCCAACCAAGGAAGACATCGAGCCATAAAGAGGCCAACGGAGGCCAACTACATTACTTGGAGAGCCTTGGCCAAAGCTTTCATTCGGCCAAGCACACCCATGGCCGGCCCATACCATGCATGCCAAGCCCCGGCCAAGCACGCCCAACCTTGGCCGAGCACGCCGCGCACATGTCCAAGCCTTGGCCGAGCATGCCCAACCTCGGCCGAGCTCACCGCGTGCTTGCCGCGGCCAAATCCTGCAACATTGCATTGCTGCGGCGAGTTTCAGGCCAAAGAATCTCACCAGCTATAGTGTGCCGGGCGAGGTTTTGGCTGCCGAACCTCGCCAGCTACAGTATCCCGGGCGAGGTTCTAGGCGCTGAACTTCGTCAGCTACAGTGCCGCGCGCTCGCCTGCCCGCGCGCCAACCAGCCTGCAACAATCCGCCCAGGTGAGGTTCAGCCTAGCGAACCTCGCCAGAACCTGCGCCCGGCCGCTAGCACTCCTAGGCGACCGCCTGCGCGCCCGCGCGCCCGCGCCCAATCCGCCCGGGCGAGGTTCGGCCCAGCGAACCTCGCCAGAACTGGCGCCCGGCCGCCAGCACGCCCAGGCGCCCGCCTGCGCGCCCGTGCACCCGCGCCCAGTCTGCCCGAGTGAGGTTCGGCCCAGCGAACCTCGCCAGGACCCGCGCCAGACTCCTGTCGCGCGCTAGTCACCGCGGCCACCCGGCCAATGGCACGCCGCACACGCCAGGCCCCCTGTCGCAACCTGTCGCACCCTGCAGCGCCCTGCCCAAGACCCGGCCGCGCCCTGCAGCGCCCAGCGCCCCTTCCAGCGCCCTGCCCGAGGCCCTGGCGCACCCCAGCGCCCTGCCCAAGGCCTGGCCACGTCCCAGCGCCCTGGCCAAGGCCCTGCAGCGCCCCAGCGGCCCAGCCAAGGCTCTGCCGCGCCCAGCATGCCTACCAAGGCCCTGCCACGCCCCAGCAGGCCAGCCAATGGTCTTGGCCAGCCCTTGGCCAGCCCTGGTCAGCCTTTGACAGCCTAGACCTTGGCCAACCTAGGCCAAGCTTGGCCAACCTAGGCCAAGCTAGGCCAAGCCTTGGCCAACCTAGGCCAAGCCTTGGCCGGCCTATGCCACCTAATAGCCACCTTCCTTTGAGTGTTTTGACCCCTCTTGAAGAGTCTATAAATATGTATTGAGGGAGCTTGGGAGAACATCTTTTTGTCTTAGTGAGTCCACTTGTATTTCGGCCTAAGAGCTTGGGAAGGCTTTTGCCTTAGTGTATTCGGTCTTAGAGCATATTCTAAGATTTGGGCTAGTGAGGACTAATCATAGTTCCACTAGAGTATCGTAACCTTGTCTTTGGGAATTAAATCAACCGTTAAGCATTCCTCTACATAATTTGAGCTTTCTACTTGTGTCATTGGTTGTTTTTTTTCAAGCCAAGGGTTGGGCCAAGCTGCAACCAGTAGACCCGCCCCTTGCCTTGATTCCCACCATCACTTAGAATATCTGAACACCTTCCGACGTTACCCACATCAGCCCAAATCAACCATCTTCGAGGTGCGCACAAGGAGCACGGGACATAGAGTGGTGTGGAGGCTTCCGGGCCGAAAGCCACCCTCCATCATTGGTGCTTTCATTGAGAGACTTCCAATGAAGGTCTCTCCAAAGAGGTAACGCCTTTGAACCCAAGAAATTTTCGATTCGGGTTGGGGTTAAGGATCACTACATTCTCGCATGCTTAGAAGTGAGCTTTAACATTCCTACTACTTCTTCCACTTAGATTTTCTTGTTTTGTGAGTGTGGGAGGGTAAGCTAGAAGTACTTTACTTGCAAGTAGTACTTAAATTTCAGCACTTTAAATTCCTTGCTTGCAAAAGGGAGTGAGAACATTTTTTTGTAAAGAGGACGGGTTGTGTTCTATTTTGCTCATCATAGGGATGGTGCCAACGGAGAGGCTACTGATAGTACCTGGCACTATTTGACCCAACTATTTGGTGTTAGGGTATAGAGGGACGGCACAAGAGGGAGGCTACTGGTAGTACCTCGTGCCCTCCTAACTACACCGGGTAGGGAGCAAGTAGAGCAACAACACGTTTCTCTCGGGTTGTGAGGCTTATTTATTGTAAACCATTATTGTAATTGGAGGTGATTGAGTGGTGTACCTTTCAAAATATATATAAGAAGGAGGGTCGGTTCATCCCTTGGGTGACGGCCAAAAGAGGTTTGGAGGTGCATTTGTTAGAAGCAAAACAATGGAGTCGGGAGCTAATTCAAATTCTCACCATGCTCGGCTAGAGGCTTTGGAGGGGAGTTCAGCCCACCTAAACCGAACCCTTGAAAGCCAAAATCGAATTCTAGAAAATTTATCCAATACCCTAGCCGGGATGAATGCTCACTTAGAGAGATTGGAGAGGAGGATTGGAGAAAAAGAAAGAGAGCGAGAATATAAAAGATCAAATGATGAGGAGCCATGGTCGCATGCCTCAGGTGGGATCATGTGAGGGATGAGAGGGAGTGATGCGGAAAGCCTACGGGCTAACTGAATGGAGGAGTTAGATCACCAAAGGCCTCGGAGGAGAGGAGGAAGAATTGAAGCCCGGGAGATAGAAATTGAGAGGTGGATAGGAGAAGAGGGACCTAGCCATAGTGAAGAGGGGAGTAAACCCGAGGAAGATCCATTCCATGACCGAAGGCCTATAGGCCGGAGGAACTTCATGGAAGGAGAAGGAGGAATGAAGACTATGATGAAGATGATGCTAGGGGCCCAAGACATCAAGATAGAGGGCTAAGAAAATCGAAGATTGACTTTCCCAAGTTCGGCGGTGGTGATCCCTATGAGTGGATGGACAAAGCCGAGCAATATTTTGATGTTTATGAAGTACCAAGAAGGGATCGGGTCACATTAGCTAGCTTCCATCTTGAGGGAAGAGCTAGCCGGTGGTGGAGGTGGATCTGTGACCTATATGGAAAAGATGGCAAGTGGCTTGGTTGGACGGCCTTCGTGAAAGAGTTCATGTCACAATGGGGGCCCTCGCCCGTTGTGAATCATCATGGCCAACTTGCCAAGCTAAAGCAAAAAGGAAGAGTGCAAGCATATATTGATGAGTTCCGGCTTCTACAAACCATGATGAGTGGATGGTCGGAAGAAGCATTGTTGGGTACTTTTTGTTGGGAACCCGCCCATGCCGCTGATATTTCAAAAATTTTTCAGATGGCAGCGGAATCGGCATGCACGGGTTCGACGTTCATCGCATGAACGCTTGTTTCGAGACCTTTCGTAATTAGGTAAGAATTAAAACTTTTAGAACTAATAGGAAGATCAAATCTTCACCTTGCGCGGGTAGATGATCACCGCAAATCTGAATTCGTGGTTTTGGAAGAGGGTTCGTTTGAAGCCGTTCAAACGTCCGGCCTCTACGGGTATCCACACGAAGTAGAGAACCGATCAAAGCTTTCTTGTCTTCCCGGGGTGCTAGCTCCCTTGCAAAGACTCCTTTGATGGCTGATCTCTTCTCTTTCTTTCAACTGTTGAAAGTGCTTGAGAGGAGGAAGAAGAAGAAGGAACTCAAGGAAGAAGAACACAGCTTCTGCAGCCTTCTTTCTTTTCCCTGCGTTGGAAGAAGGATTGGAGGAAGAGGAAGACGCCAACGCTTGGACCTTGCTCTTCCTTTGCTTGCGGCTGAACCAAGAGAGGAGAGGGGAGGGTGGCGGCAGCAAGAGGAGGATGAAAAGCTCTCTTAGGGCGCCGGCCTCTAGTCCTCTTTAAAAAGGGATTGGAGCTCCTAACTTTTAGGAGTTCCAATGACAACCTACCAAATAAGAAGGGGGCGCCGGCCCTAGCTCCTCTCTTCTTGTCGCCCCAAGCATTTGGAGAGGGGCTGATGCCCCTCTTAGTTGGTTAACCTAATCCTCTTCCAAAGAGGATTAGGTGCCTCTCTCATGGTTTCATCCTAATCTAATTAGGATTGGCCAAATTGGGTTCAATCTATGCTAGTCCTAATCCAATTAGGACTTGAATGAACCATGACTCAATTGAACTCTTCAATCCTAATCCAATTAGGAGTCATGTTGATTCATTAGATTAATAATCAATTTAGACTTAAGGAATCCTAATCCAATTAGGATTTGTTTAATTTTAGTCCTAATCTAATTAGGACTCTATTTGAATCCGAAGTCCTAATCCTATTAGGATTTCTAGGAATCCTACTCCAAGTAGGAATCCAATTTTAATTCAAAATTCCTAATCTCATTAGGATTGTAGGAATCCTATTCCAAGTAGGAATTCCAGTCCTATTCCAACTAGGATTCCCAGCCCTAATCCAATTAGGACTCTAGGAATCCCTCCTGAAGTAGGATTTGTATTTAAGTCTAATTAATTAATTCCCTTTGTTTCTTCTTCAACTTCTTATCAATCAAATTGATTTCTTGTGATTCCTAATCACGATTTCAACCATCGGATCGGTCAATACTTCTAGTGTGTGTGACCCCATAGGTTCTATTCTGACTGGTAGTGAGATATATTGTGATCTCTATCACTATATCATTGAAAACTCCTTTCAATGGGTTGGAACGATTCCAACTCAACTCATTAGGGTTTATCGATCATCAAGATAATCCCTATAAGTCCCACCATCCACCAGTGACACCTAGCAGCATGTAGTGGCTACCCAGCAGAATGGAATGATGAACCTCTAGGTGCAGTTAACATGTGATACAGTCCTACTATCGTGGATCCCTACAGGACGGAGGTCATGGACAACTCGTCAAACCCCATCGTCTGTCATATGTCAAGATTTATTTGACTCGAGTTCGATAGTGAAAAACTCTTTCTCCACTGTGTATACTGCCCCGGCCGAGGTCTTACGAACTCAGTCTTATAAATCACATAGGATCTCTCCTTATCTATCAAGGTCGATAGATTCCATATAGGTGCATACCCTACTCCTACAGTGAACTTACTGCAGCCAATCTACACTGCATGGACCCATATGGCTAGAGACCATGTATGTGTGCAGTCAAACTACAATAACCTCACTGTGAGTAGCCGAAGCACCGCAGGTCAGAGGACCAGTCACACTACTGCAACATCAAGCAAGTCACTGACGAGTGGATAGACATCCAAGTGACTTCTTGTATTGGTCACGCTCAGTACCCTTGTTCTCTAACAAGCACCTGCACTATCACTTCAGTGTCCCTACACTGTGGACTCAAGTCTCGTCCATCCAGAAGGAGAGTGATCTGTGCACTGATCGGATCGATCACCGTCCTCGTGATGATCTTTTGATCAGGAGCATTTAGAAATTAATCACCAATGATACATTGCTCAAATTCTCAACTCTTGAGAATATGTATCATCATCTTATTAATTTCTTGGACGATTCATAGACACATAAACAATATGAATGAAAAAGATGCCTTTTATTTATTCAATAATAAATAGTCAAGTACAAAATTATGTCCCTAGAATCAACAATGTGTCAGCCAAATTGGCTTCTAGGGCATACATCTAACAATCTCCCACTTGCACTAAAGCCAATTGGTCATATATCTTAGGCCCATCTTCTCAAGGTGGGCTTCAGTCTTTTGCTGACTCAGCTGCTTAGTGAACGGGTCCGCCACGTTATCCGCGGAGTCTACTCTCTGCACCTCTACATCATAGTCGCGTATGAAATGGAAGCGCCGCTCTATGTGCTTGGACTTCTAATGAGACCATGGCTCCTATAGCTAGTGCTATGGTGCCAATGTTATCGCAGTAAAGTGTTATGGCATCTAATGACATTACACCTAACTCTGCAATTAACTTTTAATCAGAAGGTTTCCACTGCACCCTTAGATACGGCTTAACATTCAGCTTCTAAGGTAGAATCTATAATGATCGGTTGTTTGGAACTCTTCCAATTTACTGAACCACAATTGCACATATTCTGATGTAGACTTTCTATCATCAATATGTGTGCATCCTTCTACCTTCAACTCTGATCTTCTCCCAAAGACCAAGAACATGTCCTTAGTTCTTCTCAAGTACTTAAGACTGTTCTTTCACAGCTATCCAGTGCTTCTTGCCTGGATCCGACTGACATCTGCTTGTGACACTCACAGCAAGAGCTATATCAGGTCGTGTACATAACATGGCATACATGAGGCTTCCTATTGCCGATGCATAAGGAATCTTGCTCATGCGTTGAATTTCCTCAGATGTGTTGGGGCACATCTTCTTGGAGAGATGAATTCCATGCCTTAGGGGTAAGAGACCCCTCTTGGAGTTTTCCATGCTGAACCTCTTCAGCACCTCCTCTATGTACATCTTCTGTGAAAGGCCAAGCATCCTTTTAGATCTATCTCTATAGACCTTTATTCCCAAAATATAGGATGCTTCCCCAAGGTCTTTCATGGAGAATTCTTTTGACAACCAGACCTTGACCGAGGTTAGCATGGGAATATCATTCCCAATCAGGAGAATGTCATCTACGTACAGTACGAGAAAAGCGACAGCACTCCCACTAACCTTTTTATAAACACATGGTTCCTCTTCATTTTTGATGAAATCAAACGTTTTGATTGCATCATCGAAACGAGTGTTCCAACTCCGAGAGGCTTGCTTTAGTCCATAGATGGACCTTTGCAGCTTGCAGACCTTGTGATCTCCATCACTGGAAGTGAAACCCAAAGGCTGTTCCATATAGATATCTTCATCAAGATATCCATTCAGGAAAGCAGTTTTCACATCCATCTGCCAGATTTCATAGTCATGAAATGCTGCAATGGCAAGCAATGTCCGGATGGATTTTAGCATGGCTACAGGTGAAAAGGTCTCCTGATAGTCAATACTTTCGCGCTGACTATACCCTTTCGCCACAAGCCTTGCCTTATAGGTCTCTACCTCTCCATCCGAACCTATTTTTCTTTTGTAGATCCATTTGCATCCAATAGGTACAATACCTTCTGGTGGATCTACTAAGGTCCAGACTTGGTTGGAATGCATGGAGTCTATCTCTGACTTCATAGCTTTCAGCCATTTCTCGGAATCGATATCAGATATCGCCTCGTTGTAGGTTTTGGGATCCTGTATGTGATCCCTATCTCCCACTAGGAACATTTCCTCGGTATCCTCTTCTAGTATACCTAAGTATCTATCGGGAGGATGGGAGACCCTACTAGATCTACGAGGTGGTCGAGGGACATCGTGTACTGGCTCTGTATGAATGGGTTCTATAGGATCCATGACTCGTTGCTTTTCAGAGACTTTCTCTTCAAGCTCAATTTTCCTCCCACTGCCTCTATCAAGGATAAACTGATTTTCCAAGAAGATGGCATGACGGCTCACAAACACATTGTGATCCTCTGAGACGTAAAAATTGTATCCTAATGACTCTTTAGGATATCCTATAAAACGAGCACTTATGGTCCTAGCCTCTAACTTGTCCGCCTGTAGTCGCTTGACGTGGGCCGGACACCCCCAAATCTTGAGATGACCCAGACTTGGTTTCTTACCATACCATATCTCATACGGTGTGGTAGGAACGGATTTAGAGGGAACTCTATTCAATAAATGAATCGCTGTGAGTAAGGCATCTCCCCAAAGGAACATAGGTAAATCAGTGAAGCTCATCATGGACCTGACCATATCCAATAGGGTCCGATTTCTCCTCTCTGACACCCCGTTGAGTTGAGGTGTACCCGGAGGTGTCCATTGTGAGACTATGCCGTTTTCTTTGAGATAGTCTCGGAATTCCCCACTAAGGTATTCTCCTCCCCGATCTGATCGAAGAGCCTTAAGAGGTTTTCCAGTTTGTTTTTCTACTTCATTTTTGAACTCTTTGAACTTTTCAAAGGATTCAGACTTGTGTCTCATAAGATACACATACCCATACCGTGAATAATCATCGGTAAAGGTAATGAAGTAAGAATAACGTCCCCTGGCTAGCACATCGAATGGGCCACATACATCTGTATGTACTAGGGTAAGTATTTCAGTGGTCCTCTCCCCATGTCCTACAAAGGGTAGTCTAGCCATCTTTCCTTGAAGACAGGACTCGCAAACTGGATATGACTCGGAAGTCAATGAACCTAAAAGCCCATCTTTATCCATTTTGTTCATTCTATCTTCTCCAATATGGCCAAGTCTGAGGTGCCACAAATATTTTTGGTTTATCTCATCTCTGGATCTTTTGGATCCTTTGGCACTCACATCTTGCTCGGTAACATTCACAGATACATCCATATGTAAATGGTAGAGACTGTCAATCATAAAACCACGTGCGACTATTTTATTTCTTAAATAAATAGAACAGCAGTCTTTGTCAAATGTAAAAACATGACCTTCCTGTGCTAGACATGAAACAGAAATCAAATTTCTGCTAGCAACAGGTACATAATAACAGTCTCTAAGTATTAAACTAAATCCAGACGGTAGTCGCAGATGGTAGGTGCCCACAGCCACAGCAGCAACTTTTGCCCCGTTGCCAACCCGAAGGGTTACCGCACCTTCCGCCAGCCTTCTACTTTCCTTTAGACCCTGCATGGTAGTGCACAAATGAGCACTAGAATCAGAATCTATAACCCAACTAGAAGTAGAAGAAACCGTTAGATTAGTTTCAATAATGAGCAAGTCTATACCTTCTGAAGGTGTGTCACCTTTCTTGTTCTTTAGGCTCTCGAGGTATGAAGGACAGTTTCTCTTCCAGTGGCCTTCGACATTGCAGTGGAAACATTTTCCTTTGTCGTTAGCCTTTTTCTTTTGAACTTCCTTCTTTGGCTTCTTGTCTTTCTTCTGCTTCTTTGCAGGCTTCTTTTTCTTCCAAGTAGACTTTCTCTTGGAACCAGAAGTCAACTCAGCAGCGAGGACATTGCCCCTTGAACCTTTCAAGGCTCCCTCAGCAGTTACCAACATGTTGATTAGTTCAGTCTTAGTGCATTCAATCTTATTCATGTGGTAGTTTACTATAAACTGACCAAATGAATCAGGAAGTGACTGTAGGATCAAATCCACTTGCAATTCCTTGTGCATGTCCATACCGAGCTTCTCAAGCTCCTCTAGGTCCTTGATCATGGTCAGACCGTGATCATGGACAGACTGCCCTTCGCGCATCTTCGCTTTGAAAAGCCTCTTGGACACTTCAAAACGAGCTGTGCGACTCTGCTCACCATACAACTCTTGTAGGTGTGCCAGTATGTCCCTAGCAGTCTTTATATTTTCATGCTGGCATTGGAGTTCATTAGACATAGATGCCATCATATAGCATTTTACTCTAATGTCATCATCCAACCACTTTTTATGCATCTCACGCTGAACATCAGTGGGACGTGCTGGTAATGTGGGGATATCTGAATCGAGTATATAGCCTATCTTCTCACAGTCCAAAACTATTTTGAGATTTCTAAGCCAGTCCTTGTAATTGGTTCCAGTCAGTCGGTTGGTCTCAAGAATACGGGTCAAAGGGTTTGAAGCCGACATTGTATCTGCAGAGAGTAAAGATTCTAGTTAGACTCTTGTACTTGATCCTAATCTGTCCTAAGGTCTTTTAGAACAAATGTGACTCCCACTATTTTCTCGAATTCCTCACACTCCCCTGGTAGGAAAACGGAAATCCCACACGACTAGGGTTTCTAGTGGGTATTGCGGTCCCACCAATTCACATGCCACCTCACCTAACAGTTATTGGTGACACATAGATGGATGAGTGTACAACTCTTGTACAATGCTTCTCAAGCATGTTGCAGTGCAACTTGGTCTCTAAGCCATGAAGACCTCACCTAACAGTTATTGGTCCCATTTCTTAGTTAAGTCAGACCCACCGTATAACCGTAGGAATAAAGTCGTCATTGGGTCCTCACCTAACAGTTATTGGTGCCCAACCCCACCTTTACCCTACAACATCTCATGTCTATAGAGAGGTCCAGCCCCCCAATGCAACTTGACCACTGTATCCAGCCGAGACAAGTCAACATCAGAAAGGCCTTAGCAGCTCTACTACAGTGGAAGACCTATTGACTTAATATTGGTTAATCAGGTCTTAGTGTTTGCAACTTGAGCCTTTCATAAGAGGTAATCGAACAATTGGCCAGGTAAGCAGGTGGGAGGCTCCCCTTACTCAGAGAGTAAGGTCCTAATTAAGTAACCACCTTTCATGCTTTCCTAGACACCAATTAGATCAATTAATCTAATATGACTTGCTCATGTCGGTTTACTCTCGACTTGATTGAGGAGGTTTTGATTTAGGTCTCAATTGGGTTTGCTACATCACATGTAGACCTATCTACCCGACTCTCATTCACATCACATGCAAACGGCGCATTGCAGGCAGTTATAATCGCGGCAATAATTAAAGCTAAACTTTAACTAGGTGATGATCATGGATTCTAATTAGGTCGTATTACAAGCACATGCACATCAATCGATCAAGTGGTCTTCAACTCTTGAATTGGATCCAAGCTTCCTTGATTCGATCCTTGATCAACTCTTGATCCCATCGCCATCAACCGCTTAGACCCCTGTTCATCTCATGCATCGTCTTCGACTTGATCGTTGATGTACATCACATCACAGAAATACAACCAGATGTAAAATAAAAATAAAAATAATTTACATCTCCTTTTAGGAGGCACGCAGGCCTCTCAAAACATCAAATAAGATGCATGCAAGCATCTGAAAAATTACATGACATCGCAGATCACATCGCAGGTCATTACATTTGATACCAAAAAGGGTTGAATCCTATGATCATCACCGTATGCTACAATTATAATTTCAGATCTGAAAACTAACTGATTATATCATGACATAGGTCGCTGATCATGCTAATCATGATTCTAAACTTTGTAATCCCATTAACAATGCAATTAGAATCATCTTTTTATCACATAAAAATCAGCATGTAAAAATCAGCACCCCTGAAAAAATCTGCATGCAGAATTTTTCAGCATGCATGATCATTTAATTTTCAGATCTAATATGCCTTTAGATATTTAATTCTTACCTTAATCTACGAAGCCTAGGCTCTGATACCACTGTTGGGAACCCGCCCATGCCGCTGATATTTCAAAAATTTTTCAGATGGCAGCGGAATCGGCATGCACGGGTTCGACGTTCATCGCATGAACGCTTGTTTCGAGACCTTTCGTAATTAGGTAAGAATTAAAACTTTTAGAACTAATAGGAAGATCAAATCTTCACCTTGCGCGGGTAGATGATCACCGCAAATCTGAATTCGTGGTTTTGGAAGAGGGTTCGTTTGAAGCCGTTCAAACGTCCGGCCTCTACGGGTATCCACACGAAGTAGAGAACCGATCAAAGCTTTCTTGTCTTCCCGGGGTGCTAGCTCCCTTGCAAAGACTCCTTTGATGGCTGATCTCTTCTCTTTCTTTCAACTGTTGAAAGTGCTTGAGAGGAGGAAGAAGAAGAAGGAACTCAAGGAAGAAGAACACAGCTTCTGCAGCCTTCTTTCTTTTCCCTGCGTTGGAAGAAGGATTGGAGGAAGAGGAAGACGCCAACGCTTGGACCTTGCTCTTCCTTTGCTTGCGGCTGAACCAAGAGAGGAGAGGGGAGGGTGGCGGCAGCAAGAGGAGGATGAAAAGCTCTCTTAGGGCGCCGGCCTCTAGTCCTCTTTAAAAAGGGATTGGAGCTCCTAACTTTTAGGAGTTCCAATGACAACCTACCAAATAAGAAGGGGGCGCCGGCCCTAGCTCCTCTCTTCTTGTCGCCCCAAGCATTTGGAGAGGGGCTGATGCCCCTCTTAGTTGGTTAACCTAATCCTCTTCCAAAGAGGATTAGGTGCCTCTCTCATGGTTTCATCCTAATCTAATTAGGATTGGCCAAATTGGGTTCAATCTATGCTAGTCCTAATCCAATTAGGACTTGAATGAACCATGACTCAATTGAACTCTTCAATCCTAATCCAATTAGGAGTCATGTTGATTCATTAGATTAATAATCAATTTAGACTTAAGGAATCCTAATCCAATTAGGATTTGTTTAATTTTAGTCCTAATCTAATTAGGACTCTATTTGAATCCGAAGTCCTAATCCTATTAGGATTTCTAGGAATCCTACTCCAAGTAGGAATCCAATTTTAATTCAAAATTCCTAATCTCATTAGGATTGTAGGAATCCTATTCCAAGTAGGAATTCCAGTCCTATTCCAACTAGGATTCCCAGCCCTAATCCAATTAGGACTCTAGGAATCCCTCCTGAAGTAGGATTTGTATTTAAGTCTAATTAATTAATTTCCTTTGTTTCTTCTTCAACTTCTTATCAATCAAATTGATTTCTTGTGATTCCTAATCACGATTTCAACCATCGGATCGGTCAATACTTCTAGTGTGTGTGACCCCATAGGTTCTATTCTGACTGGTAGTGAGATATATTGTGATCTCTATCACTATATCATTGAAAACTCCTTTCAATGGGTTGGAACGATTCCAACTCAACTCATTAGGGTTTATCGATCATCAAGATAATCCCTATAAGTCCCACCATCCACCAGTGACACCTAGCAGCATGTAGTGGCTACCCAGCAGAATGGAATGATGAACCTCTAGGTGCAGTTAACATGTGATACAGTCCTACTATCGTGGATCCCTACAGGACGGAGGTCATGGACAACTCGTCAAACCCCATCGTCTGTCATATGTCAAGATTTATTTGACTCGAGTTCGATAGTGAAAAACTCTTTCTCCACTGTGTATACTGCCCCGGCCGAGGTCTTACGAACTCAGTCTTATAAATCACATAGGATCTCTCCTTATCTATCAAGGTCGATAGATTCCATATAGGTGCATACCCTACTCCTACAGTGAACTTACTGCAGCCAATCTACACTGCATGGACCCATATGGCTAGAGACCATGTATGTGTGCAGTCAAACTACAATAACCTCACTGTGAGTAGCCGAAGCACCGCAGGTCAGAGGACCAGTCACACTACTGCAACATCAAGCAAGTCACTGACGAGTGGATAGACATCCAAGTGACTTCTTGTATTGGTCACGCTCAGTACCCTTGTTCTCTAACAAGCACCTGCACTATCACTTCAGTGTCCCTACACTGTGGACTCAAGTCTCGTCCATCCAGAAGGAGAGTGATCTGTGCACTGATCGGATCGATCACCGTCCTCGTGATGATCTTTTGATCAGGAGCATTTAGAAATTAATCACCAATGATACATTGCTCAAATTCTCAACTCTTGAGAATATGTATCATCATCTTATTAATTTCTTGGACGATTCATAGACACATAAACAATATGAATGAAAAAGATGCCTTTTATTTATTCAATAATAAATAGTCAAGTACAAAATTATGTCCCTAGAATCAACAATGTGTCAGCCAAATTGGCTTCTAGGGCATACATCTAACACTTTTCTTGATGGCTTGAATCCTTGGCTTGCCAAGGAGTTGAAATTGAAGCAACCGGCAAGATTACAAGAAGCTATAAGGATGGCCGAGATTTTGGACCAAAGCTATGGCATGGAGAGGAAAGTGTCCAAGAAAAGCTTCAACAACAACGCCTCTACTTCATTACCACCAAGAGGGCCTTGGAAGGGGAAAGAAGAAGTACAGAAAAACAAGGAGCGGCCTCAACATGTCAAGAAGCTTTCTAGAGATGAGCTCCAAGATTGTATCAAGAAGGGGCTATGCTTCAAATGTGGTGACAAGTGGAGCCGGGGCCATCAATGCAAAACCGGCCAAGCTTTTCTTCTAGATGTGGGCTTCAAGGAGGAGGAGGCTACTTCGGATGCTTCGGAGGATGAAGATGTGGAGGAGCAAGACCATGGGGATGATTTTAGCCCGGAAGGACAGGAGGCCGAGCTATCCTTGCATGCCATGTCCGAAGTACAAAGACCATCCACCATGCGTTTGATGGCATGGGTGGGCAAACATAAGGTATCACTCTTGGTAGATAGCGGTTCTTTCCATAATTTTATCAACTCCGGAATAGTGAAGAAGGTTGGATTGAGAGGGGCGGCCGTGGAGCCCTTTGAAGTAAAAGTTGCTAGTGGGGAGAAGCTCAAATGTTAAGAGGTGGTAAGGGATGTTCGCATGAATGTCCAAGGAGTAAGGGTCAAGGCCGACCTACATATTCTTCAACTAGTCGGCTTGGATGTGGTGTTGGGCAATGCTTGGCTCAAGGGCTTGGGGAAGGTGGTAACCGACTATAGCACCATGACTATGGAGTTCAAGCTTGGAGGCCAAAAGAAGAAGTGGACTGCCATAAGCAACAAAGAGGTGCGGTCTTGTGAGGCTAACATGATAGAAAAGCTATGCAAAGGAGGGGCTTCTTGCTATGCCATTGTGATGACCGGCCAACACCAAGAAGAGGGCAAGAAAGAAGATGAATTGAAGGGCATCCCTCCAAAGATCCGGAGCTTGTTGGAGGCTCACCATGATGTCATGAAGGTACCTACATCTCTTCCACCTCCAAGAAGCTTTGATCATCCTATAAGATTGAAGAATGAAGCTATGCCGGTGAATGTTCCACCCTACCTGTATGCCCATTTTCAAAAGGGAGAGATAGAGAGACAAGTGGAGGAGATGTTGGAGCAAGGGTTGATCCGCCATAGCACAAGTCCCTTCTCATCTCCGGTTCTACTTGTGAAGAAGAAGGATGGCACGTGGAGATTTTGCACCGACTACCGGGCCTTGAATGAATCAACGATCAAGGATTGATTCCCCATTCCCACGGTGGATGAGATGCTTGATGAACTACATGGTGCAACGGTCTTCACCAAACTTGATTTAAGGGCAGGGTATCACCAAATTCGAATGAAGGAGGAGGATATCCACAAGATGGCATTCCGGACACACTCGGGCCACTATGAGTATCTTGTCATGCCATTTGGACTTTGCAATGCTCCGTCCACTTTTCAAGCTACCATGAATGAGGTATTCCGGCCTTACTTGAGGAAGTTCATGTTAGTGTTCTTTGATGATATCTTAGTCTACTCCCACTTTATGGAAGAGCATGTCAAGCATTTGGAAGTTGTGTTATCCATCTTGGAGAAGCACCATTCTTCATCAAGCCTTCCAAATGTGCCTTTGCCCAACCGAAGTTAGAGTATTTGGGGCACATCATCTCGGAAGAAGGTGTGAAAATGGACCAAAGGAAGATTGAGGCTATGGTAGATTGGCCTCTACCCGAGAACATCTCAGCTCTTAGAGGTTTCTTGGGATTGACCGGGTACTATCGGAGGTTTATGAAGAACTATGGTTTAATTGCAAAACCTCTAACCTCCATGTTGAAAAAGGATGAATTCGAATGGACTCCAGAGTCAAGAGAAGCATTTGACAACTTGAAGAGGGCTATGACTCAAACACCGGTCCTAGCACTTCTGGATTTCTCTATTTCCTTCGAAGTCTACACCGATGCAAGTGGAGATAGCATCAGAGCGGTCCTTGTACAACAAAAGAGACCCTTAGCCTTTCTTTCAAAAGCCTTGGGATCCATGAAGAAGGCTTGGGGAACATATGCAAGGGAACTATTAGCATTGGTGCACGCCGTCAAGGTATGGAGGCCTTATTTGCTTGGTAAAAAGTTCACTATTGTCACCGATCAACAAGCATTAAGGCATCTTTTAGAGCAAAAGATTGTGACCCCGGAACAACAAAAGTTCTTAGTCAAACTTCTTGGCTTTGAATATGACATTATATATCAACCGGGAAAGGAAAACAAGGTGGCGGATGCACTCTCAAAAAAGGAAGGAAGTCCTATGCTATTGATGGCCGAAGGAGAAGAGCCAACTTCCATGGCTCTTAGTAGGATTGAATGGCAAATATGGGACCAAATCAAGGAAGCCAACAAGCTTGATGCTCGGGCCATGGAGATCATTGAAAAGATTGAAGCCTCATCTGAAGGAGTGGCCAACTACAAGCTTAAAGAGGGGCTAATTTTCTGCAAGAGGTATGTCTATGTGCCAAATGTCCCCAACTTGAGAGCAAGCATTCTGATCACTTCCACAATAGCAAAAAAGGAGGATACTCGGGGTGGCTTCGAACCTATGTCCAAGTGAAGCAATTTTTTTATTGGGAGGGACTCAAGACCGAAGTCAAAGCATTGGTGGCCGAGTGTGAGACTTGCCAAAAAATTAAATATGATCCAAGGGCACCAATGGGGCTTCTACAACCACTACCCATCCCAAACATAATTTGGGAAGACATTTCGATGGACTTCGTGGAAGGATTGCCAACTAGCAAAGGAGTAGAAGTCATCTTCGTGGTGGTGGACCGGCTTAGTAAGTATGCTCATTTCATTCCTATCAAGCATCCTTACACGGCCAAATCGGTTGCTCTTACATTTGTGGAGTCGGTGGTCAAACTTCATGGCATTCCAAAGAGCATAGTCTCCGACCGGGATAGAGTCTTTATGAGCACATTTTGGAAGGAGCTATTCACACTTCAAGGGACTACATTGAAGGCAAGTTCATCATACCACCCACAAACGGATGGACAAATGGAGGTAGTAAATCGAACCTTTGAGCAATATTTAAGGTGCTTTTGTCATAATCAACAAGCCAAGTGGGGAAGGTTTCTTGTATGGGCCGAATATTGGTATAATACTACCTACCAAGCTTCAATCAAAACAACCCCCTTTGAACTAGTCTATGGAAGACCCCCTCCGGGTTTACACCGACATGAAAGAAGAACGGCAAAAAGTGAAGAGGTAGAGCAAGCATTGACCGAAAGAGATGAAGCCATAGCCAATGCAAAGAAGGAGCTCAAAAAGGCCCAAGAAAGGATGAAGAGATATCATGACAAAAATCGAAGAGAGGTAACTTTCCATCCGGAAAACTTAGTATATTTGAAGTTGCAACCTTACACTCAAAAGTCCCTCAAAAAGAATTTCAACTACAAACTCTCTCAAAGGTATTATGGGCCTTTCAAAATATTGGAGAAGATTGGAGAAGTTGCATATCGGTTGGATCTACCCACCGCTTCTCTACTACACCCGGTCTTCCATGTATCATTACTTAAGAAAGTGGTGGGTGATCCTTCATTGATCAAGCAAGACCTACCCACCATTGATGAAGAAGGAAGACTATTGTTACAACCCAAGGAGGCCATCAAATATCGTATATGGAGGAAAGGAAGAGAAAGAAGAAAGGAATGGCAAGTGTTGATCCAATGGGAAGGAATACCAAGAGAAGAAGCCACTTGGGAAGACTACGAGGAGATGATCCGGAGGTATCCACATTTTATCCTTGAGGACAAGGATATTCTTCAAGAAAGGGGGAGTGTTGAGGAGCCCCGCAAACGCCGCCAACCAAAGAAGACATCGAGCCATAAAGAGGCCAACGGAGGCCAAGTACATTACTTGGAGAGCCTTGGCCAAAGCTTTCATTTGACTAAGCACACCCATGGCCGGCCCATACCATGCATACCAAGCCCCGGCCAAGCACGCCCAACCTTGGCCGAGCACGCCGCGCACATGTCCAAGCCTTGGCCGAGCATGCCCAACCTCGGCAGAGCTCACCGCGCACTTGCCGCGGCCAAATCCTGCAACATTGCATTACTGCGGCGAGGTTCGGGCCAAAGAATCTCGCCAGCTACAGTGTGCCGGGCGAGGTTCTGGCTGCCGAACCTCGCCAGCTACAGTGTGCCGGGCGAGGTTCTGGGCGCTGAACCTCACCAGCTACAATGCCGCGCGCCTGCCTGCCCGCGTGCCAGCTAGCTTACCACAGTCCGCCCAGGCGAGGTTCGGCTCAGCGAACCTCGCTAGAAGCTGTGCCCGGCCGCCGGCACGCCTAGGCGCTCGCCTGCGCGCCCGCGCCCAGTCCGCCTGAGCGAGGTTCGGCCCAGCGAACCGCGCCAGACTCCTGCCGCGTGCTAGTCACCGCGGCCGCCCGGCCAATGGCACGCCGCGCGCGCCAGGCCCCCTGCCACACCCTGCCGCGCCCCAGCGCCCTGCCCGAGACTCGGCCGCGCCCCAGCACCCCGCCTGAGGCCCTGCGACGCCCCATCGCCCTGCCCAAGGCCTGGCCGCGCTCCAGCGCCCTGCCCAAGGCCTGGCCGCGCCCCAGCGCCCTGGCCAAGGCCTTGCAGCGCCCCAGTGGCCCAGCCAAGACTCTGCCGCGCCCAGCATGCCTGCCAAGGCCCTGCCACGCCCCAGCAGGCCAGTCAATGGTCTTGGCCAGCCTTGGTCAGCCTTTGACAGCCTAGGCCAAGCCTTGGCCGGCCTATGCCCCCTACTAGCCACCTTCCTTTGAGTGTTTTGACCCCTCTTGAAGAGTCTATAAATATGTATTGAGGGAGCTTGGGAGAACATCTTTTTGTCTTAGTAAGTCCACTTGTATTTTGGCCTAAGGGCTTGGAAAGGCTTTCGCCTTAGTGTATTTGGTCTTAGAGCATGTTCTAAGACTTGGGCTAGTGAGGACCAATCATAGTTCCACTAGAGTGTCGTAATCTTATATTTGGAAATTAAATCAACCGTTAAGCATTCCTCTGCATAATTTGAGCTTTCTACTTGTGTCATCGGTTGTTTTTCTTAAAGCCAAGGGTCGGATCAAGCTGCAACCAGTAGACCCGCCCCTTGCCTTGATTTCCACCATCACTTAGAATATTCGAACACCTACCGACGTTACCCGCATCGGCCTAAATCAACCATCTTCGAGGTGCGCACAAGGAGCACGGAACATGGAGTGGTGTGGAGGCTTCCGGGCCGAAAGCCACCCTCCATCACCACCGACGATGGCGAGCCACGGCCAGGCCCCCTCCCGCGGCCGCCGTGGCCTAGTCCCCTCCTGCGGCTTGGCCCCCTCCCAGGCCCCCTCCCGCTGCCGCCGCGGCCTAGCCCCGTTCCAGCTCCACCGACCTCGCAGGAGGATAAGAAAGGAGAAGAACGGAAGAGAGGAAGGAAGGAGAAGAAGAGAAGAAAAAAAAAAGAAAAAAAGAAGAAAAGGAAAAAAAGAAAAAAAAAGAGAAGAAAAAAAGTAAAGAAAAAATAATAAATAAATAAAATAAATTAATAAATAGCGGAAGAGAGGAAGGAAGGAGAAGAAAAAAGAAAAGAAAAAAAAGAAAAGGAAAGAAAAAGGAAAAAAGGAATAAATAAATGCATAAATAAATATATATACGAATGAACGAATAAATAAATAAATAAATAAGATAATAAATAAATATATTTCAATAAAAAAATAATAAATAAATAACTAAATAAAATAAATAAAAAAAATAATGAGTGAGTGGCAAATAATCTGATCTAAATAAATAAATAAAAATATTAGCAATTATTTAACCAATTTTATCACCCAGCTAGAAAATTTGTTAGAGAGATAAATGACCATCAAAAGGATGAAAAATTAGTTTATACTAATAATTATAATATTTTATACATTTATTATTGTATTATACTATAAATATAATATTATATTATATTATATCATAATACATTGATATGTTATGTTAAATAATTTAATATTATATTAAATTATTATCCTATATTACACAATGTTATAGTACTATATTATAATAATATTATATTACATTACATTAATATTATATTATATCATATATTTATGTATTAATACAAATTATATTTTATTATGCTCTGTTGTATAATACTAGTAATGTCCTTCATAGTTATTTTGTCATACAAAAGTACTTTATCAATTTGTATACCAAACACATGTTAAAGTGCTACAACACTTTAGAAATGTAGTTACCAAACATCAAACAGTTTTTTATAAATGCTCTACTGCAGACAGCTCTACTTCCAACAGCTCTACTTCCAAAAGCTCTACCGCCAACAGTTCCCCCAAGCAGGGCCTTAGGCCCCATTTTTTTTTTTGCCAAGCAAAAATATATCGATCTGAAGCCAACATTAGGTAGGGGTGGCAATCGGGTTGGGTTGGGTCATAAACGGGTCGGGTCACATGCAGGTTGGATCAGAAAATCATAAATCTGAACCCGACCTGTTTATTAAAGAGGTCAGAAATTATAACCTGAACCTATCATGTTTAATAAATAGGTAACCCGACCCAACCCGTTTAACCTGTTTAATAAACAGGTAACATGTTTGCCCAACCCGACCCGACCTGTTTAACCTGTTTGCCCAACTCGACCCATTTAATCTGTTTAATAAACATGTAACATGTTTGCCCAACCCGACCCGTTTAATCTATTTAGACCTGTTTAACTTGCCCAATCCAACCTGTTTAACCTGCCCAACCCGACCTGTTTAGACCCGTTTAACCTGTTTAGACATATTTAACCTATTTAACCCGTTTAACCTGTTTAGACATATTTAACCTGTTTAGACATGTTTAACCTGCCCAACAGTTAAACGGGTTAAACGGGTCACACATCTAAAATCCGTATCCGATCCAATTATTAAACAGGTTAAACAGGTCGATATGTTTATGACCCGAACCTGTTTAGGCCAAACTCAAACCTGTTTATATCGGGTCGAACACGGGTCGGGTCATATTTTGCCACCCCTAACATCAGGCTATATTTATATTTAATCATTACTTATCAGCCATCATTGATGAATCATCCCAAACTCAATTCTCAGCATCAAGATCTAGATGAAGCTAGAATAAAACAACTCTCATGTGTATAAAAAATCCCACCTAAAATGGGTCACAAAATAAAGTCTCAATAGGTTAATAGCTTAACAGGCCTGAGCCAGCCCAAGACTACGATTTCAGTACTCAAGCTAGCTCAATGGTCTAAATAATGGTAAAGAGTTTGTTTTATGAAAGCTTTTTTTTTTTTGTGTAAAATGATTTTATTAACATGTGGAATAGACATATCTCATGGATTGAAAGCTGACTCTTCAAGATCCAAAGGAGCATCTGCAAGATAACTTAGCTCGACGTACTCATTTTAAATTTGTTGGATAAATCATCCTCCTAGAGATTAGTTTCCCTTTTTTTTTTTTTTTTCCAAAGCAAATATACGGACCTATGTTTTCGTATCACTTATTTTATCATTTATAAAATAAAAATTTTATTTCTATTTTTTAACTTTTATAACTAATTATTTTTAAAAATATAAATATGATAATAATGGTCACGGCAGTGATATCCTTTTAAAAATATATAATAATAATAATAATAGTAGTACAAACATATCGTTTTTCTTCTGTTTTTATATTTTTTAAAAGTAAAAAAATAGATATTAAAAAAATTGCCAAACAGGTCCGCCCTTTTTTTTTTTTTTTTTTTTTTCCGCTGCTACCAAGGCTCACCTTGGCTTTCAACCATACAGTAAAAAATATTTCTCAAACAGGTGTGACGTACTCATCTTCGAATGAGGAGGGTGTGAGTAAAACGGTGTCCACCCGTACCAAACATTCTTCTGGTGGAGCAGGGATGCAGTGGGGGCTGCTACGTGGAGGTGGGCTAATTTTTTCCTCCCTGTACCTTTTTCTCAAAAAAAAAGAAAAAAAAAAAAAAAAAAAAAAGAGAGGAGACATATAAATCTAAGTTCTATATTCAATCAGCCAGAACCCTGATTTGACGCTGCCCCAAAGCCCCAGAAATTTGGTTACCAAGGCAGAGCATATGAAAATACCGGAAGACGAACGCAAATGGCGGGATTTAATTCAAACGAGCACAAAAGCACAAGCAGGAACTCTTCCTTTTTCTTCTTCCTTTTCATTCTTCGATGCCGGCGACATGTACGGCCCTGTCTGTACCGTGGAAGCTGCAGCAAAAGTTAGGTGCCCTTCACAACATCCAGCCCGCCAGTTCCTTTCGAAAAGCCAAGCACAAAAAAATCACCTACTTAACGCCATTATTCTCCCTCGCTCCTTAGAATCTCGCTTCATCTGCAACCTTCGAACCGCCAGTATTCTCCCCCCATCTTTCAAATTCCATAGCTCTTGCAGCTCTTCTGAGGACAGAGATGAAATGGGGAAGGAAGCAAGAAGCCAAGCAGCAGCAAGAAGAGAAGGAGAAGCAGCATTCCACTTCCACTTTTTCCATCTCCAACATCCTTCCACTTTGTTGGTTTTCGAAGCTAAGGAATTTGAGTTCCAAACCCAAGGCCACGCCCTCCAAACCCATGCGAAATGCGGCCGGACCCGTCTCCTTTCCGCCGCCGCCGCCTTCTCCTCGCCACCGCTCCGCCTCCGACCATCTCTCCTTTTCCACCGCTGTCCTTGACCGCCTCGTCGCCCGATTCCCCGCCTCCTTCCGCGACGCCGGGGACGCCCCCCGCCGGCGATCCATCGGAGAGGATGACAGCCTCCTCGCCCGGGACAGGACGAGTCACCGGCGAGGAATCGCCCGATCCAACCGACATAACTCGGTAGGCGATCTCGACTTCAGGCCGCCGCCGCCCTACTCGTTCAGCGACCGCCGACCGAACTTCGAACTCGCCGAGTCGCAGCCGCTGGGCCATCTGATCCCCTTCTCGACGAGGTCGTCCCGGCGACGGCCCCGCAATCTCGAGCCCGCCTCGGAGAGCGAGAAGTCCGAAAGCGATCCCTCTCGGGTGCGCCATCGCCGCTTGCGGCGGCGAAGGCGGAGGAGCAAGGCAGGAAGAGAAGGCGGCGGGGCTTCGGAGGAAGCGGAGGGGCTTCCGGCGCGGAGAACGAAGCCTCCTCCGGCCACCGATCCCGATAGGACGGAGGAGAATCGCGGGGGCGGAGAGGCGCGGAAGTCCATCAGCGGGAGGATTCGGCCCAAGGTTAGGGTTTGTTCCCCGCGGCCGTCGGTGGCATCGCGGGCAGAGATGGGAAGGGCAAAGGCGCGGAGGAGAGCGGAGGCGGAGGAGAAGAAGGGGTTGGAGAGCTTCGCGGTGGTGAAGTGCTCGTGTGATCCGCAGAAGGATTTCAGGGAATCGATGGTGGAGATGATATGGGAGAAGGGAATCGGACGGCCGGAGGAGCTCGAGAGCTTGCTGGCGTGCTACCTGTCGCTCAACTCGGACGAGCACCATGACGTTATCGTAAAAGTTTTCCGGCAGGTCTGGTTCGACCTCAACCCGGAACGGTTCAGCTCCCGCCGCTTCAATGATTAAACCGCCGCTTGTTGGTCCAACCAGCGCATGTTTTGTACCACCGGCTCGTTTATTTTCTTGATCTACTTTAGTTTCTCTATTTACGATAAGAAAGAAAGGCGGTATGGTGTCTTGCTTTCAGTAAGGGAGCGGACTCAACGTTAATATAAAGGTTCTTGGGAGACAACAAGTACCATCCTTTTATTTTTTAATCTTTTTTCGGGGCTTATAATGTTGCTAGCTATTCGCATGCTCTGTGGGTGAACCTTGACAAAAAGGCTTGCATCCTGTGACCACAGCGTGCTTTGAATTTCCTCATAAAAAATATAGTGCATCTCATGGACTTTTGTCATGTAACTTAGCATATTCCCATCTTAGAATTAATCCAACTCATCTAAAGTGCCTGTATAATATCTAACATCTCATCAATGACCATTATACAGCCTAATAAAACTTGCTTCCACAATGAAATGCAGAAATAGATCATTTTTATGAATTCTCAACTCGAACTGAAAATGTAGATATAACAAAAGTAAAATTATACATATAGCATGCCTACCGGACTTGATGAATCATCCACTGATCTTAAAAGCTTAAACATCCTTGCATCTTCAGCATAAAGCAAGGACTGCACAGTAATTGCCATTAGATCACTATTTACTTAATAGTTAAGACAATGATTTGGTCATCATCATATAATGCAGTTGACATTGTCTCACTACATGCAGCTCTTCATATAGCAATGTTGAGCCACCATCCAACCTTACGGTCTAGAGACTCCATCTGTGAGGTGATTATGTACATGTAAACCATGATCTCAAATCCCCAGGGCAAGGTACCCTCTGGAGTGTTAGGACGGTCTGCTTTGCCATTGTTCCAACATTCTAATTAGCACGTCTTGGAACATCATTTGTTCCATTAGGACAGGGCGGAACAATAGTATCCCGTTCCATAGGCAAACCAAGATAGTCTCATCTCATGAGATTAGAAACCTTGATGTAAACATCATCATACAATTTTAAAATAACAAGAGAAACTATGTCAGCCAGCCGACAAGGAGAAATTGAGAAATTGACGAAAGCAACTTATAATCTTACCCAGCTTTCCCACCATAAGCGGTGTTGTAATTGTGAATAAGATTACCCACCTTTCTAGCAGGGCTATTAGATGATTTGAGAGCCCGTTGCATCATAAGAAAACACAGAGTTTACGTTCTTTGTTTATTTCCTAAAATGTAGAAATACTGTGGAATCTATTGCAACATATGATCCAGATTGATTTTGCAGTTTTATGTGGTTGTGGAGCACAATTTAGATATCATAAATAGAAGGCAATTCCATGACTATCCCAGGATATTTTCTTTTTCTTTCTCATTTTGAAAAATGTCAGGGGGATGCCACCTCCCAGGGGCTCAAACCAGGGACCTCTCCCAGTGCACGCACCATAGAGAGTGGTGCCAGCTAGCGGACTCATCCTATTGGCCATCACAGACAAAGTTCTCCATGCTGTATTTATATCAAGATTCTCGAAATATTTGTAATAATTGACAGACTCTCGCAACATATTGAATCCTTGCTTTAGTAGCTTTAGTAGTAGACAAGCTACCTTGAGCTCACAAGCGCAATGGTGCAGGTCCTAGTCCTAGAGAAGATGCATAAAAAAAAAAGGTCAAAGGTTAGCTTGTCTTCCTAGGATCCTGAAATGTGGGACCGTAATCATTTTTTCAGATTCCCATCATCATTATCATCCACCTATTTTTCCTATCAAATAAAGGAAAGCTAAAGAACCAAACTCCTGGTTTGAGACGACTCCATAGAAAAGATTACGGGCCAGTGCATAAAGTTCGTCCTAGAAGAGTGAGGGAGCAGGAACCAAACTCCTGGTTGAGACGACTCCATAGAAAAGATTACGGGCCAGTGCGGAAAGTTCGTCCTAGAAGAGTGAGGGAGCAGGAGAGGGAGAGGGAGAGGGGAAGTGCCTGATCCTTGTGGGGTAAAAAAAAAAAAAAATGAAAGACCTCAAAAGGTTATTTTGTAATCCCACAAGAATCGATGCCAGCAAACCCCCTTTGCTCCCCCCCCCCCCCCCCCCCCCCCCCCCGGCTTGGAATGCCATCTGTCAGGCGACCAATAGTGGAGGGGTGGGGTCCACTCATTGATCAAGCGACAGGAGATCCTCACGACTAAGTTAGCAGCTAGATTTTTTGCAAAGCTGGAGAATCTCTAGGGCATTGATGAGGGCTAAGAATGAGGATCTGGCCGACCTAGCTGTCTTCCACACTGGTTGTTGCAGTTCTTTCATTGGAGAGAGATTTGCACCCGCGCCCACGCCTCGGTGGTCCTACCGGAGATTAGATAGAAAATCAGGGACGGACAGGCTATCGATGTCTTGGAGGATAGTTGGCTCTCTAAGGTGCCACTACGCAATTGGCCTACCCTGATCGACGTTGGACATCTGGAGGGGTGTAGAGTATGCAATCTGTTTGCTCTTAGTGGGCAGGCATCGAACAAGGACCTCGTTCGACGGGTTTTTAGAGAGCGGCTAGCTGAGCGAGTCCTATGTTTGCCGATTCTTACTAAAGAAGTTGCAGATAGGAGAATCTGGAGTGACTGGAAGGTCAGAGATGAAGGCCCGAGACTTATTCCGAGTGGTCAGGAAGTCTACGGCTCAACAGATTGATGAGGGTTGGATCTAGAGGCTTCGCATTCACTTATGAGTCATCTTGTTTGTCTGAAAGGTGGCATGGCGTTGCTTGCCTACCAGAGGCGTGCTGGCTCGGCGAGGGATGCATATTTCTCCTAGGTGCTTGGACTATCTGGAGGTGAAGAAGTCTATCTTCCATGTCATCATCGGATACTCGAGGGCCGCTCAGATCTGGGGGTGCGCCTCAAGCCCCCACAACCCTTGGCAGGGATGGATGTCGACTGAGAACTTCCTGCACTTCCTGGAGATTTCCTTGTAGAGGCTTGGCCTTAGGAACCAGGAATCAGGGCCGCCTATCTGGACTAGTATTGTTGGCTAGATAGGAATGCCTGCATCTTCAAGGATAGCAGAGTGCGTCCGAGGTTGGTGGCGGACAGGGCTCTTCTTTATGCAGCGGAGGTCATCCACGCCGCCACGTCGTCGTCCCTCAGAATAGTTGGAGAAATTTGGGGCTCCCTTTCTGCTCTTGCAGCACCAAAGACCATGCTGGTCTTCTGAAAACCCCCACTCTTAGCTTTCTCAAGGTAAACTTCAACAGTAGTATTAGCAAAAGAGGGAGCACTGGAGGCATGGAATTCGTCATCAAAGACTACGATGCCTAATTGTTAGCGGCTGGGGCTGGCGGATCTTTAATACGTCTGTAGTCAATACTGAGCTCAGAGCTGTATGGAAGGGCATCACCCATGCGAGACGGATGTTAGGGGCTGATAGCATCCTCCTTGAGAGAGACTCAGCCATAGCGATCGAGTAGATCCGGGATCGGAGATAGACGCTTGTTCTAGACCGCTGCTCCACGATATTCGCAAGCTCTTAAACAAGTGTAATCTCTTTCGGGCCACACATGTCTATAGGAAGGTAAATAGCGCTGCTAACTGAGTGGCCTCATTTGCGGCTCACCATTTTGAAAGTTTCACTTAGGTAGACCACATGTCGGTATTTTATCCTCTGCATTATCTTTTCTTTGCTGATTTTGTTGATTGCACTCACACCCATCGCGCATGAGACGTCGTTGTACCAAAAAAAAAAAAAAAAAAAAAAAAAAGGCAACTACAGAAATCAATGTTATTAATCATAGCTCAAGCTCACACAACCTTCCAAAATTCCTCAGGACTTGGAAAAGAGTAAGCAAAGGGCCAAGAAGATAGCTATTTTCTCAGGCATTACTAAGCCAAAAGGCAAAAGAAATGCAGCACTATCAGCCATTCAAGTGTCATGCTTTTTCTTTTTCCTAACAATGGTGAGATGAAAGCGTGAGCATAATGCATAGAACTGCAAAGCAGCAAAATTCAAAATTAACATGAAAATAGACCAAGTCCGTCATAACCTGATGAAACACTTGGCTACGTTTTGAGTTACTCAAACTGCATCTTCAGTCTGCAAAATCATTGGAAAGCATTTTTCTGCTGTAAACAAAGTAAAGTTTCAAATTAAGCTCAGTTCAGGATATTATTAAGCAGTTGACCAGACAAAAGAAAAATCAAAGAACAGCAGGACTGATTAGATAAATTTGGAATATGTAACCGAACTGCCTTTGCAAGGGTCTCAAGTTAAAACTCTATAAAGCTTCTGAATTAGCTAAATGAGCTGATCAAGTCTCTTGCATCTCATACCTTTTCTGATTCCTCAAATTATTAAATGAGGGTTTTATACCATTCCTTCTGACCCAAAACAATGAAAATATGTATGTATACGCAAATATGTGTCTATATCAGAAAGGCATCTCGAAGTTAGGAAAACCACACAAAAGTGCTGACCAGATCAACATCACAAAAGGCCTTACAAAATTTTTGCAGATATACAGATTCTTTATATTCATGCCCATCATTTTAATGCATCTGTCATTTGAAATACCAATTTTGATCCGCTTCTATTTCTAGGATTTTATGTTTGGTTCAATACAAGTACAGAACTAGAATGCACACTCATAATATGTGCTTGAAACATGTCTAGAGATATCTTAGTTGATAGTTAAGGTTTACTAGGTTTCCAAGGATAGTTGAGTCAACATATTGCAGAAAAGTGCAGAGAGTGGTCTCACAAATTGGCAGAGTTTATAAGCTCTGCCACGGAAATAGAAACCTACAATCCATTTTTTCAGTCAAACAATTCATATATATTCAACCATGCTACTCTCACCGCAGCAGTGGCAATTAGGATGGAACAAAGAACCTGCCTTCAGGTGTAGCATTTTGGGTTGCAGTCATGCAAATTAAGCCCATCCACAACCTGTATTACCATCCTTCACTAGGATTAACTGAAAAACTGCTGTTATCAGAAGGACTTCATCTGATAACACTAAAGCGTTTGCAAGATGAATTATTTAACAACACTGATGCCTTCTGCCTTCCCAAAATGCTTCTAGTCACATGAAAGCAGTAAGAACCACAGATGTATTTTAAGAATAGAAATGTCAAATGAATCACTTCTAGCAAACCCGATCGGGTTACCAATTAAAAATGCAAGACCTTGCTAGAAGAGAGAGTTCTGATAATACCTAAGAATCTTTTAGATGCTCTAGATTTGCCCAAGCACCATCATAGTAAGGGATCCCAAGAAAGAAGACAGTACTGCAGTGCAGATGGGCATGCGGAAGAAGGGACCTCCACAACCCATGAGTTTTACAGTTGTTTGAACTTCCTCACCCAAAAAACCACACAAAACTAATAACATAGATTTATCAGAAAATACCAAAAAGGGTCCCATGAGCACCCAGATAAAGCAACTGTGGCAGAAATATGGATAAACAGCCAGGCAATTCTTGTCTTCTAAATTCTAACAGGAGAATGACAATTTATGCAAATTAGATTACTTCTAGGGCCTACTTTTCATTATCTGATAGCCCGCACTATTTCCTCAAATGGATGCTTGATATTAATCATAAAAGTGTTAGAATCTGAATTGAATCATCAATCTTCTTCAAGATGCTAGCATACTAGCAAATATAAGATCTGAGAATCAACTCAGCAGCATGTGAGGCCTGTTGCATTGGTTAAAGATGATATACGCTCGAGCCCATAATAAAAAACAGAAAGGTTTTATAATTATTAAGATGGAGGCCAGTGCTGGCATATATATCCCTTTCCTTTGACAAAATGGTTCAAATCTCTGTCAAAGTGAACAATGGCTGATTACCAATCTATAGTGTCATTATCTTGTACCTCACTGTCTGCATCAGCACCTGTTGTCAAAATCCTGAAAAAACTTGATAGTGCATCTTTTTCTCACAACCTTTTTGGAGATATACCAAACTATTCGTAGTGTCAATAGTTACATAAATAAAGATTAGACTGCAGTTCTGAAAAACTAAATTTCTAGCACCAACAAAGGGGTCAAGATATTAACTAATTAGTCAAACGACCAGTGCAGTTCATAGAACAAATACATTTTTGCCAGTCTCCAGCAAACTGTTGGAAGTTACACAGATCTTGAAATAATGTTCTATGTTCGTCTCAAGATGTGAGTTTTTTTTTTTTTTTTGATAAAATCAACTTAGGGACTGATATGCTGCCAAAAAAAGTAACACCATGTATTCAGACTAAAAAGGTTATACATGATTTGGTATTGTATCTCCATACTACCAAAACAATCACCAGCATAAATTATAATATCTGAGAGTTTTCATAAACAAGAGGATTTCCTTTTTTTTAGCACCGTGGTCATATATCATATATTCTTCCCAGATTGGAAAGAATAGTAATAAGCATATCACCAAGGTCAACAAGTCATTCCATATGCATGAAAATCTTGATCACCTGGCAAATTAAATAAATAAAATTATCTATAAGAATTTGATAGTCCAAAAGTGAAAGTGAAATAATGGAGCTACATCAGTTTCGACAGTATCCAACAACACTTTCGTTCTTTAACTCCAACAACACCCTCCATTTGTTAATAGTAACAGCAAAGGGCAACCTCTAGTGTAACCTTGCTTTTCTAGATCCCTTGATTCCATGCAACTTTCTTTTTCTTTGTTAAATTAAAAAAAGATGAGTTGAGACAGAAGGCTAGGTAATGGCAGAAATAATTTCTATTTTCCTAATCATCCACCAAACGACCACCCTCCGTGCTTATTTTTTACAAGCGGTCTGAAGAAAAGTAAGATAAGTTAGATAACAACAAATACCAAAAAACTTCATACCCCATACTACAAGAAATTTATTTTATTATATACAGTCTAATTTCAGTATTTTCCATCACTTTCCTTTTCCTTTTAAACTCAAAAAATGGTACCAACCTTGCAATCCATTTTATGCATACACAATTCAAACATCAAAATTTTCACAGGACAGACTACGACATGCATGCATGCATGCATGTGAATGCTTGGTGAATGAGGATTTCCCAAGCCAGATCCAAAAAGTTGGGACAAGGTCTGATGGTTAAATGTTTTTGTTATGCCTTGAGTTATTGATTCCTGTATTTGTTGAACAATATGGAAAATCAACAGTATGCCAACTAAAACAAGAAAACAAAGCGCACAGATAAGTAGAATTTTTTGTGTGAGACATTTTATTTTCTTACATCTCTGTTATAATGTTGGACTGGTTTCTCTTTTAGAATGATACTGGAGTCAAAAACAGTTTAAAAGTTTGCACATGTGAATACATTTCCTTTTAGTAAACTATAGAAACTACTATTTTGCATATATATGAATGTGGTTGTGAGTTGCTGAACTTTGCTACTCTGAGGCATTATAGTTTGCATTAGCCACTACATTCTGTCATGCACACCATATTCAGGGCATATATTAGAACACATTTGCATAAAAAATTATGAACTTTTAACTTATCCAAATCACCAAAATACTCCGAAAAAAAAAAAAAGTAAAACATGTAGCAGTTACCTTTCAAAGATAAATCCTAGAATATTTCCACTGATCCACTGAGCATCTCTTAGCTCAAGGGGCTGGGATGAAAAAACCATTCATCCGCCTGCCGCCTGCCAAGTTCTTAAAGCCCTTTCTTTTACCAAAAAGTGAGTGAACCCAGAAGTCCAATAAGTTCTTCAAACATTGCCTGTTGCCTGTTGCCAGCATGAAATAGAGGCTGCCCGCCTCCCTAGTTGACTGAGGTCCATGGAAAGAGCTGCTCCTTTTGCTCGCTTACATCTTCCCCTGGCTTAGCAGGTTTTATCAGATATTGGCTTTTTGGGTTTCTGGTTTCCAAGGCTACAACCAGCTGAGAACGGGGATTTTTTGTCCACTCTTTATACTTTGACTGCCTTAATAGTTACCCAAAACTAACAACCGGAGCCCTTACCCTATTGTTTTTCCTTCCCTACATAATCTGGGAACTGAAGAATAGATGCTTGATCTTATGAACCAAACCTCTCACAAAAATCATTGTCCTATGATCATTAACAGAAGAACAGAAATATTGGAGGGGAAAAGCTGAATTCAAACAAAGTCAATCAGTCATTGATGCATATAGCTGTTAGCGACGCATAAGGCATCAGGATGTCAGTATAGTATAATATGAACTGTTTCTGGTGTCTAGGCTTATATGCATCATATGACACCAAGATGTGATTTGACAAGAACTTCTTTCAGAATTGAGCAAATACTCTTGGCGTCCATTATCAAAATAATGATCAGAAAATTTCTAAAAATCAAAAACCAATAATTTGTAAGCCTAAGTACAGTCAAAACTTAAAATAATCCTAATTACTCAAAATAGTAAGCCTGAATTAATTTGAGATTGTATGAGTTATTGTTTGCGATCAAAATCATGCAATAATATGAGTGACACGATATATATTACAAAAAAAATTCCACAACTATTCCTGGTACATGCATGAGATTTCCCAAAACTTAGACCACTATCTAATCTTCACTTCCTGCAGATACTAATATGTGTATTATTCAATGTCACAAAAAACACCAATGAGAATCATAATTATGCTTAAAAAATTCATTAATTCAATTAATAAAGTAGAGTCTTGAGTCTAGGCCATTGTTTGAAAAGGCTTTTTTGAGGCAACGCACTAAAAAAATACCTTAAGGCTAATTAAAAGACTATGAAGGCATGCATAAATTGTATCTGCTTTTGCACAGTGCTGTTTTGGAGATTCAAAAGCTAAACTTTGGCAATGAAAGGACCATCTAGTTCACAACTCAAGCAATCTAAGGATATAATGAACAAAGATACTACATTAACATAGACACTCACTGATTTATTTTGCTTCAAATTTATGCTGATTCTACGTATTCAATGCGCGCAACCCACAAGCTTCTACACGCCCAACCAGCCGCGCGCTACTGTAAGTGCGCTTTTGTCCTAACCCAACGGGGCGTTCCTTCTCTACTACCCCAGCGGGGCATTCGGCCAAAGCTCACCTTGAGGGTTCCAAAGTACTGAGGAGCATTGCAAATGGATCTGGCCCGAGCTAGACGCTCCGTGGTCTTGGCCGTGCACGGGCGCCCGTGGCTATGGCTTTGCGCGAGCGCGTCACAGTAGCGGCCTCCTACTAACCCAGCAAGACATCCGCCTAAAGCCCACCCCGAGGGTTTCAAAGTCTGAAGAGCATTGCAAATGGATTTGGCCGAGCCGTGGCCTTGGTCGTGCGCGGGCGCCCATAGCTGTGGTGTTGGAGGGTGGCTTTCGGCCCCAAGCCACCACACCAAGTCTTGCACATTTGCTCCTTGTGGATGACTTAGAGTTGTAGGTAAAGGGCCGAGCGGGTAACGCCGTGGTAGTTTGAGCTTGCGCCGCGGTGTGCCAAGTTCGTAAGTAGCCGAGGAAATCAAGGCAAGGGAAGGGTCTACTGGTTGCAGCTTGACCCGACCCTTGACTTGAGAAGAAAACAATCAAACTCAAAAGGATATTTGTGGAGATATTTAGAGGAACGCTTGATTGATTCTATTTCCCAAAATGAAGCTTACAAGCAAAACATCTAAGGGAAACTATGATGGATTTTCCTTAGCCCAAGTCTTGGACAAACCCCAAGACCGAATACAAAGAAACAAGGTCCCTCCCAAGCCACTAGGGCCGAAATACAACAAGTGCTAAGATAAAAGATGTAAGATGTTCAAAAGAGCCTCATTCCCTCTTATTTATAGTGCTCCCCAAGTGGCCCAAGAGTGGCCAAGGCATAGGGGTCTTCATGGCATGAGAAGGGCCAAAGGCTTGGCCAAGGCATGGCCAAGCCTTGGGCATAGGCTGTTGGCCCGGCTGGGGCCTTGGCAGGAGGCTGGCAAGCCTATGGCACAGCCTGGGCGCTGTGGCAGGGCGCCTGGGCGCGGTAGGCTGGCTGGCAGGGCGCCTGGGCGCGCGGCAGGGCGCCAGGGGGCGCGGCAGGGTCGCGGCAGGGCGCCAGGGGCGCGGCAGGCGCGCGTGGGCGCGCGCAGGGCCGGTCGGCGCGCGTGGGCGCTCGCGCAGGCGGCGCGCAGGGCTGGTCGGGCGCGCGTGGGCGCGTGCAGGCGGGCAGGTCTGTGGCCAGGTTCGCTGGGCCGAACCTCGCCCGGGCGCGCGGGCGGCTGCGGTTGGCGGCGAGGTTCGCTGGCCGAACCTCGCCTGGGCGCGCGGGCGGGCGCTGGGCTCGCCCGGCCGTGGCCTGGGCGCGCCCGGCCGTGGCCTGGGCGCGCCCGGCCGTGGCCTGGGCGCGCCCCGCAGTGGCCTGAGGCGTGCTTGGGCATGTCTTGGGCGCGCTCATGCGTGGGCACGGGCGCGGGCTTGGTTGGGCACGGTCATGGGTGAGCTTGGCCGAGTGGAGAAGAGCTTGGCCAAGGCTAGGCCAAGCATGGAGGGGCTTGTCCAAGGCTTGGCCAAGAGTAAATGGGCTTCGGCCAATGCTTTCTAAGCAAAATAGTAAACTCATACCTTGGCATGTCCTTTCGTGGTCCTCCTCCGGGCCGGTATTCCCCCTTGGTTGAAGGCCCCGACGGTGGCGCTTGCGAGGGTCTTCAACATTCTCCCTCCCTTGAAGAATATCCTTGTCCTCAAGGATAAAATGTGGGTATCGCCGGGTCATTTCTTCATAATTCTCCCGAGTGGCCTCTTCTTTTGGCATACCTTCCCATGAGATTAAGACTTGCCATTCTTTTCTTCGTTCTCTCCCTTTCCTCCAAATGCAGTATTTAATGGCTTCCTTGGGTTGGAGTAATAATCTTCCATCATGATCATAAGTGGGTAAGTCTTTTTCTATCAATGAAGGGTCACCCACCGCTTTCTTGAGTAGAGACACATGAAAGACCGGATGTAGCAATGAAGTAGTGGGCAAGTCCAACCGATATGCTGCTACTCCCATCCTTTCCACTACTTTGAATGGCCCATAAAACCTTTGAGATAGTTTGTAGCTAAAATTCTTCTTGAGGGATTTTTGAGTATAAGGTTGTAACTTTAAATAAACAAAATCCCCGGGATTGAAGGTTACCTCTCTTCGGTTCTTGTCATAGTACCTCTTCATCCTTTCTTGGGCCTTCTTGAGCTCCCTTCTTGCATTGGTTAGAGCTTCATCTCTTCCGGCCAATGTTTGTTCTACTTCTTCATTCTTGGCCGTCCCCCTCTCATGTCGGTGCAAACCCGGAGGCGGTCTCCCATAAACTAATTCAAATGGGCTAGTTTTGATAGATGAATGAAAGGTAGTATTGTACCAATACTCGGCCCAAACAATGAAATCTCCCCATTTGGATTGTTGGTTGTGGCAAAAGCATCTTAAGTATTGTTCAAGGGTCCGGTTGGTTACCTCCGTTTGCCCATCCGTTTGAGGATGATAGGATGAGCTTGTCTTCAATGTGCTCCCTTGAAGTGTGAATAATTCCTTCCAAAATGTGCTCATAAATACTCTATCCCGGTCGGATACTATGCTTTTTGGAACACCATGCAACTTGATCACCGACTCCACAAATGATGTAGCCACCGATTTGGCCGTGTAGGGATGTTTGATGGGGATGAAATGAGCATATTTGCTTAGCCGGTCCACTACCACCATTATGACTTCATACCCCTTGCTAGTAGGCAAACCTTCAACAAAGTCCATGGAGATGTCTTCCCAAATCATACTTGGAATAGGGAGTGGTTGAAGAAGGCCCATTGGCGCCCTTGGATCATACTTGATTTTTTGGCAAATTTCACATCCGGCCACCAATGCCTTGACTTCGGCTTTAAGTCCCTCCCAATAGAAGAAGTGCTTAACTCGGATATAAGTGCGAAACCAACCCGAGTGTCCACCCTCCTTGCTATTGTGAAAATGATCAAGGATGTTTCTTCTCAAATTAGGGACATTAGGTACATAGACATACCCTTTGTAGATGATGAGTCCTTCCTTGAGCTTGTAGTTGGCCACCCCCTCAGTTGAAGCTTCAATCTTTTCTTTGATCTCCAAGGCTCGAGCATCAAGCTTGTTTGCCTCCCGGATTTGGTCCCAAATCCTCCATTCGATCCCACTAAGAGCCATGGAAGTAGGCTCTTCTCCTTCGGCCGCCCAAAGCATTGGGCTCCCCTCCTTCCTTGATAGTGCATCCGCCACTTTGTTTTCTTTTCCCGGTTGATATACAATATTATATTCGAAGCCAAGAAGTTTGACTAAGAATTTTTGTTGCTCCGGGGTCACAATCTTTTGTTCTAAAAGATGCCTCAATGCTTGTTGATCGGTGACAATAGTGAATTTTTTTCCAAGCAAGTAAGGCCTCCATACCTTGACGGCGTGCACCAATGCTAATAACTCCCTTGCATATGTTCCCCAAGCCTTCTTCATGGGTCCCAAGGCTTTTGAAAGAAAGGCTAAGGGTCTCTTTTGTTGTACAAGGACCGCTCCGATGCCATCTCCACTTGCATCAGTGTAGACTTCGAAGGGAATAGAGAAATCCGGAAGTGCTAGGACCGGTGTTTGAGTCATGGCCCTCTTCAAGTTGTCAAATGCTTCTCTTGACTCCGGAGTCCATTCAAATTCACCCTTCTTTAACATGGAGGTTAGAGGTTTTGCAATCAAGCCATAATTCTTCACAAACCTCCGATAGTACCCGGTCAATCCCAAGAAACCTCTAAGAGCCGAGATGTTCTTAGGTAGAGGCCAATCCACCATAGCCTCAATCTTCCTTTGGTCCACCTTCACACCTTCCCCCGAGATGATGTGCCCCAAGTACTCTAACTCCGGTTGGGCAAAGGCACATTTGGAAGGTGTTACGGGGGAACTTAGCCACCATGCCCCACGTGACCGGCACGCGCGCCCAGGAAGACTACGGCTGCCCCTTGATCCAGCAATCCGACCTCGGGTCGGATATCTTCGGCTCCGCAGCCCGACCCCGAGTCGGCTGCCCCTTGATCCAGCAATCCGACCTCGGGTCGGATATCTTCGGCTCCGCAGCCCGACCCCGAGTCGGGTGCCCCTTGATCCAGCAATCCGACCCCAAGTCGGCAATCTCTTGACAACAACAGACTGTTCCCCTGAGGCACGCCGCGGCCCCCTGCTCCACTACTCCCTGCAACGGCCGTATCCGGCGCTGCCCCACGATCCCCTGTAACAGCCGTACAAAGCGGAGCTCCACTACGCCCTGCCATGGCCGTACCCGGCGCTGCCCCACGACGCTCTGTAACGACCATGTCAGTGGCAACCCCATCGTGCCACACGATGACCAATTCCCAAAAAAATCCCCCAGCCTGATATATATGCGGCTGGGGGGGAAGGGGAGGGTAAGCAAGATTTTCCAGAGTATCATCTTACCTGCTACCTCTCCTTCTCCTTCGATCTTCCCTAACTTGATCGTCGGAGGGCCCCCACTACCCCGGTGGTGGTGCGAGGCTTGCTTGCAGGTTTCCCGGCGGAAGGTGGAGCGCAACCGAAGCAATTCCAAGGAAACCCCGTTCACACCGCTGTGCCAATCGTTCTCGGTTTGAGCCCCCAGCAACAGTTGGCGCTAGAGGAAGGGCCCGGATCTCAGAGCGATCGTAATGGCACGGCAAGGTGGTCGTGGAGCTTCCAATGCTCCCGGTCGCGGGGCCTCTCGCGCCTCTGGCCGGGAGGCCGCTGCATCTCCAACACACTCTCAGCAACACTCCACCGCCCCACCGCCCATTCAGACGGTCAAAGCCGCCCAGTTCGACCAGCTAACCCAGCAGGTTCGCACCCTCGCGGAGGCGGTGCAGAATCTGCAGGGTGCGATGTCCCGGGCGCCGCAGCGGGCTCAGGAGCCGCCGCTGCCTGAGCGTTCGCCTGTCCTCCTCAACCCGCGCTCCTTCCTCTCCCATGGGGAGGAGCGCCGGCGCGAGGAGGATTCTCGAGCACGCTCCATTCTGCCGGGACCTTCCCACCGGAGCTGCGCGGGGTACGAGAGGCGGGCCCGGGCGCGTTCCCAGACCCCCCAGTCCTCGAGGAACCCGCGCTCCAGTCGGTCCCCCTCGCCGCTCCTTGTCTCCCACCCACCGGTCGCGCTCCCTGGACCGGCGGGTGGACGATCTCCACCGACAACTCCAGGTCCTGAAGGGCCATTCCAAAGATCCCTTCGCCGACTTAGAGATCTCCTCCCAGCCGGCGCTTGCCTCGAGGATCCTGCGGACCCCGAATCCGCCGGGGTTCAAAATGCCGGCGATCGAGCCCTATGACGGGGCGGCGGACCCGCGGGATCACGTCGAGAGTTTCAGGACCCTTATGCTCCTCCACGGAGCATCAGATCCCCTTCTTTGCAAGGCTTTTCTGGCAACCCTCCGTGGCCCGGCGAGGGCGTGGTTCGCCGGGCTGGAGGCTGACTCAATCCGGTCCTTCGACCAGTTCACCCGCCTCTTCATCACTCATTTCGCCGTCAGTAGCCGGCGGCGACTGGTCTCCGACTCCCTCTTTGATGTCCGGCAAAACGAGGGAGAAAGCCTGCGGGATTATCTTACCCGCTTCAACAGGGCTACGCTGGAGGTCCGGAACCTGAGTCAGGAGGTAGCTCTTCAGCCCTGAAGCGTGGCTTCCGGAAGGGCAGACTCACCTTCTCCTTGGACAAACGCCTGCCGCGGAGCTTCCCAGAGCTGTTGTCCCGGGCGAACCAGTATGCGGACGCCGAAGAGGCGGCCGCCCACCGGAGCAAGGAGGCCGCCGAGATCCCTCAAAAGCTTGGAAAGAAAAGGCGGAAAGAGGCACGCCAGAGGAGGAGCCCGACGCCTCAGCGTCGGCGCAGAAGCCCGTCGCCGGCGAAGAACCACGGCGCCCCACGCCCTCGTTCTCCGCCCCGACGTTTCAACCGGTACACCCCTCTCCTGACTCCCCGGGCCCAGATCCTTATGGAGATCAAGGGGCGGGAGGACCTCCCGGCCCCGAGACAGATGCGGAGGATCCCTGGGAAGAGGCCCTCCCGGGCGTACTGTGAGTACCACCGAGACCACGGCCACGACACGGAGGACTGCTTCCAGCTTCGGGACGAGATCGAGGCTCTCATCCGCCGGGGGCGTCTCGGTCGATATGTGAGCGACCGACATCCCCCCGCAGACCCGCGTCCGGCCGACCCGGCCCCTCCGGAGCCTCGGGAGCAGAATCGACCCGTTGCGGGCGTGATCCACACTATCACTGGGGGTTGCCCCCGGCCCGTGACGAACGCAGGGGGCTCGACGGAAGCGTCAGGGGCGGCCGTCGCAAAGAGGCAGAGGGTCGGCAATGTAATCACCTTTTGTGATGAGGATGTAAAGGGGGTTCAGACCCCCCACGATGACGCCATGGTGATCTCCCTCACTATGGCAAACTATGATGTAAGGCGTGTTCTTGTGGATAGTGGAAGCTCAGCTGATATCTTGTTTTACGAGGCCTTCCAAAAGATGGGCTTGTCCAGACAATTGTTGCACAAAATATCCACCCCCCTCATAGGATTCACCGGTGACGCTGTCCCGGCGGAAGGTGTCGTTGAGCTGCCTGTGACTGCGGGCGTCGCACCCGCAGAAGCCACGGTGCGACTCGGGTTCTTGGTCGTCCGTGTTCCCTCGGCCTACAACGCTATCCTCGGACGACCCGGACTGAACGCCCTTCGCGCGGTGGTCTCTACGTACCACTTGCTCATGCGGTTCCCCACGGCGGTCGGGATCGGGGAGGTCCGAGGCGACCAACCGACCGCACGGCAATGTTTCCTAGCGACCCTCAAAGGGAAGAAGCCCGCAGAAGCCCTAAGCGTCGAGTCCCTTGATGCCAGAGACGAGGTGGCCTTGCGGCAGGGGGAGCCGGCCGAGGGTGTGGTCGAAGTTCCCCTCGAGGAAGGCCGCCGGGACCGGGTGGTCCGGGTCGGCGCCAATCTCGACCCGGGAGCTCGGGCCGGTTGGTGGAATTCCTCCGAGCCAATGCCGATGTATTTGCCTGGTCGGCGGCTGATGTACCTGGGATCGACCCGGAGGTCATTTCTCACGCCCTCAACGTCGACCCGACCCACCGGCCAGTGAAGCAGAAGAAGAGACACTGTGCCCCGGATCGGATCCGGGTGGTCGACCAGGAGGTAGACAAACTCTTGGAGGCAGGATTCATAAGGGAGGTGAGTTACCCCGAGTGGCTGGCAAATGTTGTACTTGTCCGGAAGGCGAGCGGGAAGTGGAGGATGTGCGTCGACTATACCGACCTGAACAAGGCGTGCCCTAAGGATAGCTTCCCGCTTCCGCGGATAGACCAACTGGTCGACGCGACTTCCGGATATCAGCTGCTGTCTTTCATGGACGCCTTCTCCGGTTACAACCAGATAATGATGGCCCCACAGGACGAGGAGAAAACTGCCTTTATAACGGACCGGGGGCTGTACTGCTACAAGATAATGCCCTTCGATCTGAAGAACGCTGGCGCCACTTACCAGCGCCTTGTCAACAAAATCTTCAAAGAGCAAATCGGCCGGAACATGGAGGTGTACGTGGACGATATGCTGGTGAAGAGCCGCCAGGCAGACCAGCACATCGTGGATCTGGAGGAGACTTTCACCACCTTGCGGAAGTTTCGCATGAAGCTGAACCCAGCGAAGTGCGCCTTTGGCACTTTGGCCGGGAGGTTCCTCGGTTTCATTGTCAACCAGCGGGGTATCGAAGCCAACCCGGACAAAATCAAGGCTATCCAAGGTATGTCCCCTCCGACCAAAGTGAAGGAGGTTCAGGAGCTCGCTGGAAGGGTCGCCGCGCTCGGACGATTTGTGGCAAAATCGGCCGAACGCTGCCAACCATTCTTCAAGGTGTTAAAACGCCCGAAAGACTTCCTCTGGACGGCCGAATGTCAAGCAGCGTTCGACCAGCTCAAGGAATACCTGGCGTCTCCTCCCCTGCTATCCAAGCCGCAGGAAGGGGAGATGCTCTACCTCTATCTGGCGGTCTCCCCAACCGCGGTCAGTGCGGTGCTGGTTCGGGAAGAGGCAAAGCTCCAGAAGCCTGTGTACTACATCAGCCGGGTCCTACGGGACGCCGAGACGCGGTATACGAAGGCTGAAAAGATCGCCTTCGCGCTGCTGACCGCGACCAGGAGGCTCCGCCCCTATTTCCAGGCCCATTCTGTCGCCCTCTTAACTGATCAACCGTTACGACAGATCCTCAGCAACCCCGAGAATGCGGGACGGCTGGTGAAGTGGGCAGTAGAACTCGGTGAGTTCGACATCCGCTACCAGCCTCGACCCGCCATCAAGGCCCAGGTGCTCGCGGACTTCCTCGCTGAGTGCACGGTGCAGGAGGCGGAACCTAGACCGCCGGAAACGCCCAGCCTCGACCTCCCGACCTGGACGCTTCACATCGATGGGTCGTCGAACCCCGAGGGTGGAGGGGCCGGGCTGGTCCTTACCAGTCCTGATGGAGTGATAGCCGAGTATGCCTTGAGGTTTGGATTTCCAGTTACCAACAACGAGGCGGAATACGAGGCCCTAGTCGCGGGACTCAAACTCACCGGGGAGCTCGGCATCCGGCGTTTGAAGGTCTTCACCGACTCCCAGCTCGTGGTCGGGCAGGTCCGTGGGGAGTTCGAGGCCCGGAGCCCGACCATGCAGAACTACGTCCGGAAGGTGCAAGCACTCACTCCCGACCTCGGTAGTGTCGACATCCAGCAGGTCCCCAGAAGCGAAAATGCCAGGGCCGACAGGTTGTCCCGCTTGGTGGGCGCAGAGGCGCACAACTTGTCGAGGGCAATCTACCTGGAGACCCTGGATGCCCCGAGCATCGGCGAGGCTGGAGCGGTGATGGCGATTGATCCGGAGCCGTCTTGGATGGACCCGCTCGTCGCCTACCTCGCCGAAGGGATCCTCCCTGAAGACGAAGATCAAGCTCGGCGACTTGTCAAGAAGTCCGCCCACTACGTACTCTATGAAGGGAGGCTGTATCGGACCTCGTTTACCGCCCCCCTCTTAAGGTGCCTCCGCCCCTCGGAGGCGGCCTACGTCCTCGGCGAAGTCCACGAGGGCGTCTGCGGATCCCACTCGGGGGCTAGGTCCTTGGCGCACAAGATCATGAGGCAAGGCTATTATTGGCCTACCTTGTTGGAGGACTCAAAGGATTATGTACGGAAATGCGACGCCTGCCAGCGCCACGCCAACGTCCAGAGAGTCCCTTCTGTCCCCTTGGCACCAATCACCGCACCCTGGCCCTTCGCACAGTGGGGAATGGATATCCTCGGACCATTCCCCGTCGCTTCAGCCCAGCGGAAATTCTTGATTGTTGCAATCGACTACTTCACCAAGTGGGTGGAGGCAGAGCCGCTGGCCACTATCACGGAGGCGCAAGTCTGGAAGTTCGTGAAGAAAAACATCATTGTCCGATTTGGGGTACCCCGGGTCCTCATCTCGGATAAAGGTCGACAGTTCGACAACAAGCATTTCCGTGACTTCTGCGAGGAGTTCGGGATCGAGCATCGGTTCACATCTGTGTCGCATCCCCAAACTAACGGTGAGGCCGAGGTGACAAACCGGACAATCCTCCAAGGAATTAAGGCGCGAATCGGTCGGACGGGGCAAGCTTGGGTCGAAGAACTCGAGAACGTCCTTTGGGCGTATCGGACCACGCATCGGACCCCTACCGGGGAGACGCCTTTCAGCCTAACCTATGGCACGGAAGCGGTTGTCCCCGTGGAGCTCGGACTCCCCTCGCCCCGGGTGGCTGCGCACCGACCCGAGGCCAATTCGGAGCAACTCCGAGGGAACCTGGACCTCTTGGAAGAAGCGAGGAAAATGGCGCAGGTCCGGATGGCGATGTATCAGCGGAGGGTGGCCCGATATTATAACTCCAAGGTCCGACCAAAACTTTTCAGAATCGGAGATCTGGTGCTAAGGCGAGCCAAAGCATCTCAACCCGCGGAAGGTGGGAAGCTGGCGCCAAATTGGGAAGGCCCGTATAGGGTTCACTGGGTAAACCGACCTGGCTCCTACCAGTTGGAGGCCCTAGATGGTCGAGAAATTCCAAGGAGCTGGAATTCCGCTAACCTGCGGGTATATTGCCAGTAGAAAGACAAAGCCAGAAAGACAGTTCAAAAATTCATCTCAATAATTCCTGGTTACAATGGCGTGTTCGTGTGATTACAAAGAATTCCCGGAGGGGAATTGGGGAGTAAAGAAAGTAAGGAAGAGGTGGGGACTCCGTGGAGCTGAAGATCCGAGATCCCGAACCCTCCATCCGAAGCAGCTGCAATCCCACCGGACGTGGGTGCTTCCCCCCGGAGGCGCCATCGACGCCTCACGCAAAAGACGAAGAGCCGGCGCGGACGAAGAAGTTCGCACTGCTTCTAGAGGAACGCCACATCCAAGGGATATTCCGGTCCTCCCCAGGAGAAGGGGAGGAAAGGAATACAAGGGAGAAGAGCGCGAGGAGGCGCGATCCCGGATGAAGCGTCTAGCGCAGAGCTCAATCGAGAGGTGGGACTGAAAAGAGGGGGGATGTGATCCCGGATGAAACGCCTAGAGCGGAGTTCCACCGGAGAGAATCTCCCTGTTGATCCCAGATGAAACGACTAGTTGGCGGAAGTTGCGAGGGGCGCGCCTCCCGTTCCTCCGGCGGGGGTTTCCCAGCCACGCGCCGGAGAGGAGGTCCACGATCCATGGCAACCTGAACAGCTCCGGCTTGGCAGGCTCCACCGCACCTGCGCTTATATTTATAGCCAAACTGTGGCCCCCTGGTCGTTCCGATGCGGGTGGCTCCAATAAATGCGGGCACATCGAATCAGGAGCCGTTCCGGCTCTCGAGGTTTATCCCCCCACGATCTCCTAAGCGTCGTTCTCCTTAATTGCATTCTTCGTGCAGGACACTCCGGGCGGCGTGTATCCCGCGGCCCACATATCTCCGCACGCGTCCAGGCCGCATCCGCCTCGAAGGACGCGCGTATCGCGGCCGCTTAACTGGCACTCCTCGCAAGCAGCAACTGGCCGGTCCGATTTCCCAGGTAACGCCTCAATTAGCATTTAATGGCCTTCTGGTGTTCCCCAGGCGACGCTTCGAGAGGAGGAGAAACACGATCGCAGCTGGCCACGGAGAAACCCCGTCGAGCGGCAAGTGATCGGGGCGCGACCAACGAGCGGAATTCCCCGAGGCTTGGCCCTCGGATGCCAGGCTAACCCGATGATCATCCCGGGAGCAGACTAGCCTGAAGCCCCGACCGGTCGCCTCGGCTTGCGCCAGCCTTGGCCGACCAACGAGCGGAATTCCCCGAGGCTCGGTCCTCGAATGCCAGGCTAACCCGATGACCATCCCGGGAGCAGACTAGCCTGAAGCCCCGACCGGTCGCCTCGGCTTGCGCCAGCCTTGGCCGACCAACGAGCGGAATTCCCCGAGGCTCGGCCCTCGGATGCCAGGCTAACCCGATGATCATCCCGGGAGCAGACTAGCCTGAAGCCCCGACCGGTCGCCTCGGCTTGCGCCAGCCTTGGCCGACCAACGAGCGGAATTCCCCAAGGCTCGGTCCTCGGATGCCAGGCTAACCCGATGATCATCCCGGGAACAGACTAGCCTGAAGCCCCGACCGGTCGCCTCGGCTTGCGCCAGCCTTGGCCGACCAACGAGCGAAATTCCCCGAGGCTCGGCCCTCGGATGCCAGGCTAACCCGATGATCATCCCGGGAGCAGACTAGCCTGAAGCCCCGACCGGTCGCCTCGGCTTGCGCCAGCCTTGGCCGACCAACGAGCGGAATTTTCCGAGGCTCGGTCCTCGAATGCCAGGCTAACCCGATGATCATCCCGGGAGCAGACTAGCCTGAAGCCCCGACCGGTCGCCTCGGCTTGCGCCAGCCTTGGCCGACCAACGAGCGGAATTCCCCGAGGCTTGGTCCTCGGATGCCAGGCTAACCCGATGACCATCCCGGGAGCAGACTAGCCTGAAGCCCCGACCGGTCGCCTCGGCTTGCGCCAGCCTTGGCCGACCAACGAGCGGAATTCCCCGAGGCTTGGTCCTCGGATGCCAGGCTAACCCGATGACCATCCCGGGAGCAGACTAGCCTGAAGCCCCGACCGGTCGCCTCGGCTTGCGCCAGCCTTGGCCGACCAACGAGCGAAATTCCCCGAAGCTCGGCCCTCGGATGCCAGGCTAACCCGATGATCATCCCGGGAGCAGACTAGCCTGAAGCCCCGACCGGTCGCCTCGGCTTGCGCCAGCCTTGGCCGACCAACGAGCGGAATTCCCCGAGGCTCGGCCCTCGGATGCCAGGCTAACCCGATGATCATCCCGGGAGCAGACTAGCCTGAAGCCCCGACCGGTCGCCTCGGCTTGCGCCAGCCTTGGCCGACCAACGAGCGGAATTCTCCGAGGCTCGGTCCTCGGATGCCAGGCTAACCCGATGACCATCCCGGGAGCAGACTAGCCTGAAGCCCCGACCGGTCGCCTCGGCTTGCGCCAGCCTTGGCCGACCAACGAGCGGAATTTCCTGAGGCCTAACCCTCGGACGCCTGGCCTAGTGCCGGAAGAATTTCCTGAGGCCTAACCCTCGGATGCCTGGCCTAGCGCCGGAAGAATTTCCTGAGGCCTAACCCTCGGATGCCCGGCCTAGCGCCGGAAGAATTTCCTGAGGCCTAACCCTCGGATGCCCGGCCTAGCGCCGGAAGAATTTCCTGAGGCCTAACCCTCGGATGCCCGGCCTAGCGCCGGAAGAATTTCCTGAGGCCTAACCCTCGGATGCCTGGCCTAGCGCCGGAAGAACTTCAAGAGTCAGGAGTCGGCGAGGCGCTACCAGGAGTTAAAAAGAGGAAGGACGAAAGTGAAATGAGGAAACACTTTGTTTGCATTAACTTTCGTTGCATCAGGGTCGAGACCCATACAACGTGGCAAAACGCCAACATACAAAGAAAAGAACAAAGAAAAGTACAGAGAGTCAGCTTGGAGGAACCCCTGGGTCGGGAACGGCGAGCGCGTCCGCGAAGGATAGGGAGACGGTTGGAGAATCGGCAGGCAATGGCATCGGAGGGGAGTCGAGGAGGGAGACCCCACTCAGGTCAATTCCGGGGTATTTAGCGGACACCCTTGCCAGGCCTTCATCGAAGCCTAAGGCAAAGGAGTCGGACCCCGCGTCCGACATGTCACGGATGAACTCGGCGGACTGACGATAGGCCTGTACCGCCTGACGCCCAATTTCCGCGCTCTTCTCGGCCAGCGCCGCCTCCGCTCGCTCCGTAATCTGAGCTTTCGCTTCCATGACCTTCGCCACAATCCGGTCGTCCGCCTCGGAGGAGACCCTCAGCAGATCGGCCCGAGCCTCCATGTGCTTCGCCTCGGCAGCGACGCGAGCAGCCTCAGCCTCCTCCAGGCGCGAATGAAGCTCCTGGTTGCTCGCATGAGTCCCCTCAAAGGCCGACTCCAATTCGGCCAGCTTGGCTTCAAGAGATCGGGTTCGGTTGCGGGCGTTGTCGGCCGACTGCTGGGCCTTCTCCCACCTCTCCCGGAAGTCGGCAGCCTTCCGGGACTGCTTTTCGGCCCGCTCCTCCGCCTTCCTGATCTCGCTTTCGAGACCCGAGGCAACCTTGAGTTGCTCCTGAGCCTCCAACAGTTGCCTCTCGAGGGCGGCGAAGCCGAGTGCCCGCTCTTCGGCCACCTGGAGCCTCGTCTCGAGGTCCCTGGTCGTCCTCCCCGCCGCAGCCCGGCCTCCCTCCTCTACAGCTTTCAATCGGCTCTCGGCCCTCGCCAGAAGCCTCGCCTGTTCCTCGTGGCTCTCCTCCAGGCGGATCATGTATTGGGCGAGCTAAGAGGTAGGAAAAATGAGAGCGTCAAAGGAGGAGCGAACGAACAGTCCGACGGCAACGGCAGCAGCACAAGGGAGAAACTCAAGGATGCCTGTGAAGAGAAAGGCGGACGGGGGAGGGCCCCCGGTTAAATAGGCAGAAAGGCGGGTGACGCCTCGGTGACGCCAGAGGACGCCTGGCTACCGAAGGATCGTTCGCGCCCCAAAGGCGAATCGACGCCATTAAGGAAGGATGTCCGCCGAAATCCGCAGACCGCCAGATCAGCGACAACCGCCATACGCCATAAAGAAGGCGGGGAGCTCGGAGCGCGCGCGCCTTTCCGAGGGATGGCGGCAATCTCGAAGCATCACTCCCTTCACCCGTTCCCCTCCTGGTTCCAGGCTCGGAAGTGGGGGGCTACTGTTACGGGGGAACTTAGCCACCATGCCCCACGTGACCGGCACGCGCGCCCAGGAAGACTACGGCTGCCCCTTGATCCAGCAATCCGACCTCGGGTCGGATATCCCAAGTCGGCAATCTCTTGACAACAACAGACTGTTCCCCTGAGGCACGCCGCGGCCCCCTGCTCCACTACTCCCTGCAACGGCCGTATCCGGCGCTGCCCCACGATCCCCTGTAACAGCCGTACAAAGCGGAGCTCCACTACGCCCTGCCATGGCCGTACCCGGCGCTGCCCCACGACGCCCTGTAACGACCATGTCAGTGGCAACCCCATCGTGCCACACGATGACCAATCCCCAAAAAAACCCCCCAGCCTGATATATATGCGGCTGGGGGGGAAGGGGAGGGTAAGCAAGATTTTCCAGAGTATCATCTTACCTGCTACCTCTCCTTCTCCTTCGATCTTCCCTAACTTGATCGTCGGAGGGCCCCCACTACCCCGGTGGTGGTGCGAGGCTTGCTTGCAGGTTTCCCGGCGGAAGGTGGAGCGCAACCGAAGCATAGTCACCACATTTGAAGCATAGTCCCTTCTTGATGTAGTCTTGGAGCTCATCCCTGGAAAGCTTCTTGACATGTTGAGGCCGCTCCTTGTACTTCTTCACTTCTTCTTTTCCCTTCCAAGGCCCCTTCGGTGGTAGTGATGTAGAGGCCTTGTTGTTGAAGCTTTCCTTTGACACTTTCTTCTCCATGCCATAACTTTGGTCCAAGATCTCGGCCATCCTCATAGCTTCTTGTAATCTTGCCGGTTGCTTCAACTTTAACTCCTTGGCAAGCCAAGGCTTCAAGCCATCAAGAAAAGTGCCTAACAATGCTTCTTCCGACCACCCACTCACCATGGTTTGTAGAAGCCGGAACTCATCAATATATGCTTGCACTCTTCCTTCTTGCTTTAGCTTGGCGAGTTGGCCATGATGATTCACAACGGGAGAAGGCCCCCATTGTGACATGAACTCCTTCACGAAGGCCGTCCAACCAAGCCTCTTGCCATCTTTCTCATATAGGTCACGGATCCACCTCCACCACCGGCTAGCTCTTCCCTCAAGATGGAAGCTAGCTAATGTGACCCGATCCCTCCTTGGTACTTCATAGACATCAAAATATTGCTCGGCTTTGTCCATCCATTCATAAGGATCACCACCGCCGAACTTGGGAAAGTCAATCTTCGGTTTTCTTAGCCCTCTATCTTGATGTCTTGGGCCCCTAGCATCATCTTCATCATAGGCTTCATTCCTCCTTCCTTCCATGAAGTTCCTCCGGCCTATAGGCCTTTGGTCATGGAATGGATCTCCCTCGGGTTCACTCCCCTCTTCACTATGGCTAGGTCCCTCTTCTTCTATCCACCTCTCAATTTCTATCCCCCGGGCTTCAATTCTTCCTCCTCTCCTCCGAGGCCTCCGGTGATCTAACGCCTCCATTCGGTTAGCCCGTAGGCTTTCCGCATCACTCCTCCTCTCATCCCTTCCATGACCCCGCCGTGAGGCGTGCGACCATGGCTCCTCATCATTTGATCTTTTATGCTCTCTCTCTTTCTTTTTCTCCAATCCTCCTCTCTAACCTCTCCAAGTGAGCATTCATCCCGGCTAGGGTATTGGATAGATTTTCTAGGGTTCGATTTTGGCTTTCAAGGGTTCGGTTTAGGTGGGCCGAACTCCCCTCCAATGCCTCTAGCCGAGCATGGTGAGAATTTGAATTAGCTCCCGACTCCATTGTTTTGCTTCTAACAAATGCACCTCCAAATCTCCTTTGGTTGTCACCCAAGGGATGAACCGACCCTCCTTCTTATATATGTTTTGAAAGGTACACCACTCAATCAACTCCAATTACAACAATGATGTACAACAAATAAGCCTCACAACCCGAAAGAAATGTGTTGTTGCTCTACTTGCTCCCTACCCGGTGTAGTTAGGAGGGCACGAGGTACTACCAGTAGCCTCCCTCTTGTGCCGTCCCTCTATACCCTAACACCGAATAGTTGGATCAAATAGCGCCGGGTACTACCAGTAGCCTCTCCGTTGGCACTATCCCTATGATGAGCGAAATAGAAAAACAAACCGTCCTCTTTACAACAAAAATGTTCTCACTCCCTTTTGCAAGCAAGGAATTTAAAGTGTCGAAATTTAAGTACTACTTGCAAGTAAAGAACTTCTAGTTTACCCTCCCACACTCACAACAAGAAAGTCTAAGTACAAGAAGTAGTAGGAATCTTAAGGCTCACTTCTAAGCATGCAAGAAAGTAGTGCTCCTTAATCCCAACCCGAATTGAAAATTTCTTGGTTTCAAAGGCGTTACCTCTTTAGAGAGACCTCCCTCGGAAGTCTCTCAATGAAAGCACCAATGTTGGAGGGTGGCTTTCGGCCCCAAGCCACCACACCAAGTCTTGCACGTTTGCTCCTTGTGGATGACTTAGAGTTGTAGGTAAAGGGCCGAGCGGGTAATGCCGTGGTAGTTTGAGCTTGCGCCGCGGTGTGCCAAGTTCGTAAGTAGCCGAGGGAATCAAGGCAAGGGAAGGGTCTACTGGTTGCAGCTTGACCCGACCCTTGACTTGAGAAGAAAACAATCAAACTCAAAAGGATATTTGTGGAGATATTTAGAGGAACGCTTGATTGATTCTATTTCCCAAAATAAAGCTTACAAGCAAAACATCTAAGGAAAACTATGATGGATTTCCCTTAGCCCAAGTCTTGGACAAACCCCAAGACCGAATACAAAGAGACAAGGTCCCTCCCAAGCCACTAGGGCCGAAATACAACAAGTGATAAGATAAAAGATGTAAGATGTTCAAAAGAGCCTCATTCCCTCTTATTTATAGTGCTCCCCAAGTGGCCCAAGAGTGGCCAAGGCATAGGAGTCTTCATGGCATGAGAAGGGCCAAAGGCTTGGCCAAGGCATGGCCAAGCCTTGGGCATAGGCTATTGGCCCGGCTGGGGCCTTGGCAGGAGGCTGGCAGGCCTATGGCACGGCCTGGGCGCTGTGGCAGGGCGCCTGGGCGCGGCAGGCTGGCTGGCAGGGCGCCTGGGCGCGCGGCAGGGGGCGGCAGGGCGCCAGGGGGCGCGGCAGGGCGCCAGGGCGCGCGGCAGGGCGCCAGGGCGCGCGGCAGGGCGCCAGGGGGCGCGGCAGGCGCGCGTGGGCGCGCGCAGGGCCGGTCGGGCGCGCATGGGCACGCGCAGGCGGGCAGGTCTGTGGCGAGGTTCGCTGGGCCAAACCTCGCCCGGGCGGGCGCGCGGCGGGCGCGCGGGCGGGCGCACGGGCGGCTGCGGTTGGCGGCGAGGTTCGCTAGCCGAACCTCGCCTGGGCGCGCGGGCGGGCGCCTGGGCGCCCGGCCGTGGCCTGAGTGCGGCTGTGGCCTGGGCTCGCCCAACCATGGCCTGGGCATGCCCAGCAGTGGCCTGAGGCGTGCTTGGGCATGTCTTGGGCGCGCTCGTGCGTGGGCACGGGCGCGGGCTTGGTTGGGCACAGTCATGGGTAAGCTTGGCCGAGTGGAGAAGAGCTTGGCCAAGGCTAGGCCAAGCATGGAGGGGCTTGGCCAAGAGTAAATAGGCTTCGGCCAATGCTTTCTAAGCAAAATAGTAAACTCATACCTTGGCATGTCCTTTCGTGGTCCTCCTCCGGGCCGGTATTCCCCCTTGGTTGAAGGCCCCGACGGTGGCGCTTGCGAGTGTCTTCAACACGTGGCCAGGCGCGGCCGCCCGTGGCACGGAAGACGCACCGCAGCGGCGGACCCCTACTATACCAGTAGGGCATCCGCCCAAATTCTACCCCAAGGGTTCCAAAAGATCGAGGAGCATTGCAAAGAACCTCGCTTAGGTGCGCGCCAAGTTTTTCAGGATGCGCGGCCCAGTCAGCCAGATCCTGCGAGCCAACCGCAGCTAACCCACCAACTTCAGCCAACCGCAGCCAAGGGCAACTACATCCCAACAATCATATCCAACCTTGCAGTCTATAGATACCCTTGAAAGGCAGAAGTACGGGCATAGAGATTGTGAAGAAATCTGTGGAGAGCCCACTTGTAAAATTTGGCCTTAGGACTTGGGCTAGGGAGAACCACATCAAGTTCTCACTAGATTAGGCTAGCAATCCTCTGTTAGATTGGGCTAGTGCAGGAACCTTGTATGCCCGACTAGATTTATTTGTCTGTACTTGTACTATGTAATCCACATTTCAGTTCAAATAAATAGCCAATCAATTTCCATCCATCCAAGTGTGTGTTCCAATCTATTTAGGCATAGGAATTTGCTGCCACTTCCAATTCCTACAAGCTAAACCTTGGCGCTTACCTTTCTATCGGTCCACGACAACATTGCAATTCGGCAAGAAGCCAAGAGGCAACGGAAGGCAATGGTGTGGGGCTTGAAGACCGAGAGCTCCCATCATTATTGGTGCTTTCATTGAGAGAAAATATCTCAAGAGGTAACGCCATACTTGAACTTGCTTTTCTTTGAATTTCAGCCTTGTAAAGATGGAGTCCATAGGGAACTCAAATGACCACCAGCAAAGGATTGAGGCCTTGGAAGGCTACTCGGTGCAGCTTGGCAGGGCATTGGAAACCCTATCCAATACCTTGCCCGAGATGAGAAGAGTAGAGATGAGAAGGGAGACGAATGCTAACTTAGAAAGATTGGAGAGGAGAATGAAAGAGAGGGAGAGAGAGAAAAATCAGAGGGAGAGGCCTAGATCGCATGCCTTATGGCAGGGCTAGGCAAGAGAAGGGGAGAGTGAAGGAGGCAGTTGGGGCTATGGCATGAGAGAAAATAGAAGACTGGGGAGTAGAATAGAAGGACCCGGGATAGTGTTGGAGGGATGGGTTGAAGAAAATAGAGGTGTGAGGCAAGAAGACTACTATGGGGAGAAAATTATGGCAGAAGAGTCCTTCCCTGCTCAAAGGCCTCATGGCCAAAGGGAGCATAGGGAGAGGAGAATGAGAGGAGGTTGGGATGAAGACTTTGGTGAGGGTGGTCCTCAGCCAAGGGAGCGAGGGCTTAAGGCGCCCAACATAGATTTTCCAAAGCTCAACAGGGGAGACCCATATGAGTGGTTAGGCAAGGCAGATTAGCACTTTGATGTGTATGAAATGCCAAGAACTGATCGAGTGACCCTTGCAAGTTTCCACTTAGAAGACAGGACAAACCGGTGGTGGAGGTGGATCAGGACCTTGTATGAGAAGGAAGACAGGAGAATGGGGTGGTCAACCTTTGTAGATAAATTCATGATGCAATGGGGACCTTCTTCCGTTATTAATCATCACGGCCAACTTGCCAAACTCAAACAAGAAGGCAGGGTCCGAGGCTATATCGATGAGTTCCGGTAGCTGCAAACATTGGTCAACGGATGGTCCGAAGAAGCCTTGCTTGGGACCTTCATTGACGATCTCAAACCATAGCTGGCCAAAAAGATAAAGTTCAAACAACCGACTAGGCTGTAGGGTATGCCAGAGATCCTTGATCAAAGCTATCGCCCGGAGCGGCAAATGGCCAAGGATGGGTCCGACAGCAAGATCACCAAATTCCTTCCAGTCAAGGCAAATTTCAAAGGAAAACAGGCTGCTGCATCCAACAGCAAGCCGCAGCCTGTCAAGAAACTCACCTAAGAGGAGTTTCAAGACCGCATCAAGCGCGATCTATGCTTCAAATACGGCGACAAATGGAGCCGTGAGCATCGCCGCAAGTCTAACCAGGCATACCTGCTAGACGTGGGCAGCGAGGAGGAAACCAAAGACGCCGCAGAAACAGATGATAGCAGCAGTGGCCCAGAGTCCACTGAAGAAACCGAGGAGACCAAAGAGGGAGATGAAGCTGAGTTATCCCTACATGCATTATCGGGAGTGCAGCAGCCTTCTACCATGAGGCTCATGGTATGGATCGGCAAGCACGAGATATCATTGTTAGTTGACAATGGATCTTCTCATAATTTTATTAATGCTGGAATACTCAGGAGAGTAGGCTTGAAAGGAGAAGCCATAGAGCCATTTGATGTAAAAGTGGCCAACGGCGAAAAGCTCACTTGCGAGGAGGTTGTCCGAGAAGTTAGGCTAAATGTACAAGGGGTCCGAATCAAAGCGGACCTGCATGTGCTTTAGCTTGTCGGACTAGATATAGTCCTGGGCAACACATGGCTACGGAGTTTGGGCAAAATAGTCATTGACTACGGTTCCATGACCATGAAGTTTAGGATCGAAGGACAAAAGAAGCGGTAGATAGCAACTTGCAGCAAAGAGATGCGGCCTTGCGAGGCCATTGTACTGGAGCAATGGCGCAGAGGTAAAGCCAACTGCTTTGCTGTGTTACTAACCAGCCACGGCTAAGAGGAACCCAACTCTCGGCCGCAGCCGAATATGGAGCTCAAGGCACTGCTTTTGCTAGTTTAGAGCTTACTGAAGACACATCGGGGCGTCCTCGTGGAGCCCACATCCCTACCACCGTAACGGACCTTCGACCACCCTATCAGGTTGAAGGATGAATCCAAGCCCATCAACGTTCCACCATACCGGTATGCACATTGTCAAAAGAATGAAGTCGAAGGGCAGGTGGACACCATGTTGAAACAGGGGCTAATCCGCCACAGTTCAAGTTTCTTTTCTTCACCAGTCCTTTTGGTGAGAAAAAAAGATGGAACGTGGCACTTCTACACCGACTACAGGGCCTTAAACAAGGCCACTATCAAGGATCGATTCCCTATCCCGACCGTGGATGAAATGCTCAATGAATTGCATGGAGCAAAGTACTTCACACGGTTGGATCTGAGGGCCGGTTACCATCAGATACGGATGCGGGAAGAAGACGTCCACAAGACAGCCTTCCGTACTCACTGGGGGCACTATGAATACTTAGTCATGCCATTCGGCATGTGCAATGCACCATTAACTTTCTAAGCGGCTATGAATGAAGTGTTCCGACCATATTTATGAAAGTTTGTAATAGTTTTCTTCGATGACATGTTGATATATTCTAAAACCATGGACGAGAACTTGCAGCACCTAAAACGAGTCCTACAAATCTTGGAAGAGCACCACTTTCATATTAAGCCTTCCAAGTATGCATTCGTCCAAGAAGAATTGGAGTACCTTAGGCACATTGTCTCCAGAGATGGTGTGCAAGTTGATCAAAGGAAGATCGAGGCCATGACCGACTGGCCTCTACCGAAGGACATCTCAGCCTTAAGGGGATTCCTTGGGCTAACTGGATACTACCGGCGGTTCATGCAGCACTATGGGCTGATCGCGAAGCCGCTAACCAACATGTTAAAGAAGGGCGAATTCCAATGGTCTAATGCAGCAAGAGAGGCCTTCGACAATCTTAAGAGGGCCATGACGCAGACCCCTGTGCTAGCCCTACTAAACTTCAGCAAAACATTTGAAGTGTATACCGACGCTAGCAGCGAAGGTATTGGGGTTGTTCTTGTGTAGGAGAAGAGACCACTGGCCTACATCTCCAAAGCTATAAGGCCAAGGAAGAGGGCCTGGAGCACCTATGCGAGGGAACTACTGGCGGTAGTTCATGCAGTAAAGGCATAGCGGCCCTACCTCTTGGGCAGGCGCTTTACCATCATCACAAACCAACAGGCACTGCGGCATCTCCTACACCAAAAGATCGTAACACCAGAGCAGCAGAAGTTCCTTGTCAAGCTACTAGGGTTCGAATACGATATTGTCTATCAGCCGGGCAAAGATAACAAGGTTGCAGATACACTGTCTCGGAAAGAAAGCAACCAAGTTTTATGGGTCGCAGAAGAAGTTGAACAATCAATTTGTGCTGCCATCAGTGGAGTAGATTGGTGGATTTGAGACCAGATCCGCGAAGCCACCAAGTTAAATGCTCGAGCTCAGGAGATCCAGGAGAAAATTGAAGCATCCATGGGTGGTGTGGCCAATTTCAAGCTGAGGGACGGACTGATCTACTACAAAGGTAACATTTATGTTCCTAACGTCCCTAATTTGAGACAGCATCTTAAACCACTTCCACAACAGTAAGGAATGGGGTCATTTCGGCTGACTTCGCACCTATTTATGTGTGAAGAACTTTTTCTTTTAGGAGGGACTGAAGCAACAAGTCAAAACTCTAGTGGCCGCATGTATCACATGCCAAAAGGTCAAATATGACCCAAGAGCACATCCGAGACTACTCCACCCACTTCCCATTCCAAGCCTTATTTGGGAAGATTATGGACTTCGTAGATGGATTGCCGGCAAGCAGGGGCTATGAAGTAATCTTGGTGGTAGTAGATCAGCTGAGTAAGTATGCACATTTCATTGCACTCAAACATCCTCACACAGCAAAATCAGTAGCCAAAGTATTTGTGAAGATGATAGTACGGCTACACAGAGTGCCGCGAAGCATCATCATGGACCTAGACAATGTCTTCATGAGCACCTTTTGGAAGGAGTTGTTCACGCTGCAAGGGAGCAAGCTTAAATATAGTTCCTCATACCACCCATAGACCGACGATCAGACAAAGGTCATCAACCGAACTCTAGAACAGTATCTGCGTTGTTTTTGCCATGAGCAACAGATACGATGGGAAGAATACCTTACATGGGCTGAATTCTGGTACAATACTTCCCACCACTCTTCTATTAACATGAGTCCTTTTGAGCTAGTTTATGGCAGGCCTCCCCCAATTTTAACTTCTTATGAGAGAGGCACGGCCAAAAACATCGAAGTTGAGAAGGAATTAATGGCACGAGATGAAGTCCTTCCAAATGTTAAAAGGGAGCTTAAGAAGGCGCAGGAAAAAATGAAAAGATTATACGACAAGGGTCGAAGAGAAGTCATCTTCGAACCTGGCTAGTATGTCTATCTGAAGCTAAAGCTTTTCAAGCAAAAGTTACTCAAGGACAAGTTCAGCCACCAGCTGTCTCAAAGATATTACGGGCCATTCAAGATTTTAGAGCGCATTGGAGAAGTGGTCTACCGATTGAAGTTGCCAGCCACATCATGACTTCATCCAGTCTTTCACATATCAAAACTGAAAGAAAAGATATGTAACCCAACTTTGATTGAGCAGGGACTACCATCCTTTAATGAGGAGGGCCAACTGCTTCAACCAATCGAAGCCCTCGAGTACCGAATACGACAAAGAGGACGAATTTGCCAGAAGGTATGGCAAGTCTTTATTCAGTGGGATAGATTACCGAAAGAGAAGGCTACATGAGAGGACTACGACGAGGTAGCCGGTCATACCCAACTTTCATCCTTGAGGACAACGATGCTCTTGAAGGGAGGGGAATTAATAGAAATCCCCAAAAACCGCACAGCCATGGCACTCAGCCAGGCGAGGTCCACGCAACACTTGGGGACAAAATTGGGCAACTGATAAGCCTTGAAGCTGACCAAGCCTTAAGCGGCCAAAAGGGCATAGGACCAGCAGCAGCGCGCAGGACCAGCCCGCGCATCAGATTCACCCTATCAACACAACAGGCGCCAACCGAGCAGGCAAAGGCCGAGCGCGCTACACAAGTGTTTGCGCGCCCGCCTAGCCGTGCGCGCCAGCCAAATAAGGCAACGACCGAGCGCGCAATCCACAAGCTTCGGCGTGCCCGTCCAGCCGCGTGCAAGCCATAAGCCTCTGTGCGCCTGCCCAACCGCGCACACCAGCCAAACAAGGCAACGGCCGAGCGCGCAACCCGCAAGCTTCTGCGAGCCCGACCAGCCGCACACGGCTGTGCGCATGCTCTTATCCGACCCCAACGAGGCATCCGGCCAAAGTTCATCCCGAGGGTTCTAAAGTACTGAGGGGCATTGCAAATGGATCTGGCCCGAGCCAGATCGCTCCATGGCCTTGGCCGTGCGCGGGCGCCCGTTGATGTGGCCTTGCGCGAGCGCGCCGCAGCAGCGGCCTCCTACTAACCTAGCAGGGCATCCGCCCAAAGCCCACCCCGAGTGTTCCAAAGTCTGAGGAGCATTGCAAATGGATTTGGCCGAGCCGTGGCCTTGGTCGTGCGCGGGCGTCCATAGTCGTGGCCATGCGCAGCCGCACATAGCACAGAAAACGCACTGCAGCAGCGACCCCCTACTATACCAGCAGGGCATCCGCCCAAATCCCACCCCAAGGGTTCCAAAAGACCGAGCATTGCAAAGAACCTCACTTGGGTGCGTGCCAAGTTTTTCAGGATGCGTGGCCTGGTCAGCCGGATCCTGCGAGCCAATTGCAGCCAACCGCAACCAAGGGCAACTGCATCTCAACATCCATATCCAACCTTGCAGTCTATAAATACCTTTGTAGGCGCATCAGGGTCCCAAGAGCTCCCATCAGGGTTCCGATCAGATACGATACTTATCGGTACTCCATGTAGGCGCACAATATCATCAATATACCTCTAAGCCAGCCTATCAAGTAAAGTGTCAACCCTAAAGGGTAAAAAGTGAGCTGACTTTGTGAGACGATCAACAATCACCCACACTACATCATTCTTCCTTACTGTCCTTGGAAGCCCAGTAACGAAGTCCATAGTAATGTGCTCCCATTTCCATTCTGGAATATCTAGTAGCTCTAGCAAACCGGCAAGCCTCTGACATACCAAGCATCGAGCTAGAAATCCTGCTTTCTTCATGCCGTTCCACTAGAAATGCTCCCGTAAATCTCTATACATTTTAGTGCTACCGGGATGAATAGAGAATCGAGACTAATGAGCTTCCTCTAGCATTTCTCTTTAGATCAGTATCCTTGGGCACACATAATCAACTGCCAAAATGCAGAGTACCATCCGGATGGATTCGGAGTTTGGGTCGCAACCCTCTCTCCACATTATTCCTAAGCTGACACAATTGTACATCTGTCTGTTGGGCAACTTTTATTTTTTCTATCAAGATAGGTTGTACCAACAAACTAGCCAACATACTCCCAGCACCCTTGGAGATCACCTCGATCTGCATCATATCAAAATCTTTCAAAATCTGCTTCTAAGTGGTAAGCAGAGATATGGATCCCACTACTGACTTCCTACTGAGAGCATATGCCACAACATTAGCCTTTTCCGGATGATATTTGATGCTTAGATCATAATCTTTTAGCAGCTCAAGCCATCTTCTTTGCCTTATATTTAATTCTTTCTGAGTAAATATATATTTTAGGTTTTTGTAATCAATAAATACCTCACAAGGCTCACCATACAGATAATGTCGCCAAATCTTCAGAGCAAAGACTACTGCTGCCAACTCCAAATCATGTGTCGGATAGTTCTGCTCATAGGGCTTCAGCTGTCTAAAGGCATAGGCAACTACCTTATCATTCTGCATCAATACATAGCCTAACCCTTTCTTAGAGGTATCACTATAGATGGTGAAACCCCCAGTACTAATTGGTAGAGTAAAAATAGGAGCGGATACCAGCCTTTGCTTTAACTTTTGAAAACTTTGCTCGCAATCTTCACTCCATACAAACTTTGGTCATTTTTGGGTCAAACGAGTCAAAGGAGTAGCGATCCCGAAAAATCCTTCCATAAATTTTCTGTAATAACCAGCCAGACCCAAGAAGCTTCTGATTTCTGTGATGTTGGTAGGACGAGGCCAATCCACCACTGCTTCTATTTTCTTTGGGTCCACTGACACCCCTTCTTTAGAGATCATATGACCAAAAAATGCAATACTATCCAGCCAGAATTCACATTTGCTCAGCTTGGCATATCATCTCTTCTCCTGAAGAATCTGTAACACCACTCTCAAGTGATCTTCATGTTCCTCTTTGCTCTTAGAATAGATCAGTATATTGTCAATGAAAACAATAACAAATTGATCCAAATACTGCTTGAAGACCCTGTCCATCAGATCCATAAAAGCAACTGGCGCATTAGTTAGTCCAAATGGCATAACCAAAAATTCATAGTGCCCATATCTGGTTTAAAATGCAGTCTTCGGCACATCATCAACTAGGATTTTTAATTTATAATACCCAAACCGCAGATCTATCTTGGAGAAGACTTGGGCACCTTGCAGCCGATTAAATAAATCATCAATCTGGGGCAAAGGGTCTTTATTCTTCATTGTCACCTTGTTCAGCTCCCGGTAATCAATACACAGCCGCAAACTTCCATACTTCTTCACAAATAGTACCGGAGCTCCCCATGAAGAGACACTCGGACGAATGAATTTTTTCTCTAGAAGTTCCTGTAGTTGAACCTTCAACTCTCTTAGCTCTGCAGGGGCCATCCGATAAGGAGCCTTCAAGATAGGTCCAATACCCGGTAAGAGATCGATTCGAAAATCAATCTCCTGATCAGGAGGTAATCTAGGTAGATCATCAGTGAAGACATCTGGATACTCTCTCACAATAGGGATAACCTCTAGTCTTGTATCCTTTGTAGTGTCTACCACACAAGCTAGGTAGGCCAGACACTCCTTTCTGAGGGCCTTCCTTGCACTCATAGCAGAGATAATGTGCAAAGAGGGTTTCATAGCAGGTCCATCACCTTGATAGAAAAATTTCCGTTCACCAAGTATCTGGAACACTACCCTCTTGCCAAAGCAATCAATATGAGCATGATATTCAAACAACCAATTCATACCAAGGATGACATCAAAATCATACATATCTAACATCACCAGGTCAGCTAACAATTCTCTGTCCTCTATCTGAACTATGCAGTTTTTATGAACAGAATCAACCACTACTGTCCTTTTAAGAGGGGTAGCAACAAGTAAAGGTTCATCTAACTTATCGGCATGAGATGCAAAGATGCAAAGAACTTGGAAGATATAAAGGAATTTGTAGCGCTAGAATCAAATAGTACAGAAGCATCAATAGAGTTGATGGGGATCATACCTGCCACAACTCTGTCACTAGCACTAGCATCATGCCGTGTCAATGCGAACACCCGTGTAGCTCCGCTCCGCTCTGCATCTGACTAGTCAATCTAAAAGATTCAGAATCAACCTTATTTTGTTTGGGCAATCTCTCGCTGTGTTCTGGTTGCCTACAGGTGAAACAAGCTCTCATCCTCTTCAAGCAAGGACCAATATGAAGCTTGCCACAATAACGACAAGTCTCAAATTTCTTCTTGTTGGGAGAGCCTCCAAAGGTTCTTGGCCGGCTCATCAAGATCCTTGATATCCCGTGCCTTTTCTGATCACCTCTTTCCTTCTCTGACCTCTACAGATCTGCTTCTACCTTCAGTGCTCTCTCTAGGACTTCTCCGTAGCTAGTAAAAATCAGGACTGACAACTGGAATCAAATTTCGTCCCTCAAGCCCTGCTTAAATCTATTAGCCTTGCTCTTGTCAGCCTCCATAAACTGGGGACAGAACCGGCCCAATTCATTGAACTTGTTGGCATATTCAATTGCAGCTTTCATGGCTATCATAGAACATTTTCTTAAATTCATCCCAAGTCAGCTGATCATCGTCATCTTCAATTGCAGCTTTCATAGCTGTCCACGAAAACTTTGCATTTCCTCTTAGCATGAGAATAGCCAACCTAACCTTGACATCTTCGAAAAACTGCAGAGCATCATACATCTCTTCCATCCCCCGAACCTATGTCTCAGCAGCCAACGGATCGGCTCCACCATCAAACATAGGAGGATTCAGTCTTCAGAATTGCTCATAGTAAGAGTCCATAAGCTGTGTTGGTCGGACAGTAGCTTGCACCTGTTGTTGCGTCTGTTGTTGCATCAATTGTTGCATTTGTTGTTGCCGCTGAAGGAGCTGAGCCATCACCTGACATACTCCAGCAAAATCTTCCTGGGTGGCAGTTGGGCTAGGAGTTTGCTCAATCGGCTGGCTAGCAACTCCTCTCACTCTTGCTCCTCTCCTCCTAGCTGCAATATTTGCTAAGACTTGCTCCTCTCTATTGTTCATTTTCTCCTATCAAAACATTAGTATAATCAATTTTTATATTTAACTAATTTCTTTCTTTTCAATATGCAGAACCTAACTGAACGAGACTTAACTATCCATTTCCTTTATTAAAACTTAAAGTTTTTTTTTATACTATTATTGTTCTTATTATTGTTTTCTATCCAATCTAGCTACCCCTTACTATCTTTTACCCATGATCAAACCTATGGCCTTGATACCACTAAATGTCACGCCTCGAATCCGGATCATGACACGGCCGTGCTATTGCAATCTTATGCACATAATAACACAAAGCCACTTAAAATTTCATAACAAAAATAAACAGTTTTATTTTCAATGTCAACATTTTTCATGAAATTGGAACAGTACAGAGCTTCTAAAATTTGAATATTACATATCATTTTCAATTATCCCAACCCTGAATAACACCAAGCTCCATGCTCCCGGTAGTCTTATTCATCTATAGGAAAAAAAAAAAATAAAAAGATATGAGCTACACAGCTCAGCAAGTAACCAAGTACTATCTTATTAGATCAAGCATAATTATGCCAATGCAGTGTTTAAGAAACTAACAGTTGTAGCAAAATAAAACATTTTATAGATGATATACACAAATCAAGTCAAAAAGCAATGCATGTTCCATCCATGAAAGTTCATAATCATGATAATGTAAGCATATAAAAATGTTGCCATCTATCCATACTTTATAAAACATGCTCTCAGACGGATGTGCCGATATGGTCACTATAATCCCGTGACAGGGCCTGTTATTTGCAGCCGACGATATTCATATTCGTTACCAACTTTAACACGTTGGCAGAAGGCCATATTCATTATTCATTACCAACTTAAACACGTTGGCAGATGGCCATATTCATTAGAAACTAGCTTTAGGATGTCGACTGGCCTCTATTTCTATAAGCGGTCATAACTATCTGAGAGTTCATAAATCATATTTTTTCTTTCATAAATCATAATCATCATAAATAGGTTAGAAAATGATAAATGGTATCATATAATTTAAAATGCATAAACATGCCTCAAATATCATTTTTCATACAGTCTAACATAATCACAATTTCATAATTCATGCACCATCAAATATTCATGAAGAATGCTATTTAATCAAATTCATGAATCACATGCAATCATATACTTGATCCTAATTTTGAGAAAAATATATCATAACAAATACATTTTCATAATTATAATTAAACAGTAATTTGAAAACTTTAAAATCAGTGCCAGGGTTACTTACCTCAATTTGCTTAGCAAATCTTAGACTTAGATGCCAATTCTCCAATACCTAGCCATTATCATCAAATTACATGTCACTTGCACATTTAATTTCTATTTATTTATATTTATTTCTTAATTAACCTATTTACAGTCCATCCATAGGACTCAAATTCATTTTTGGGTTTCTAACCTAGTTCAATTTTAAATTTCTGGTTCAGGTCTAGTTAAATTCCTGATTCAGATCTAATCAATTTTTTGGTTCAGGTCTAACCCAAATTTCTAGTTCAGGTCTAGTCAGTTTTCTGGTCTAGGTCTGGGCTCATTTGCCTTCTGGTTCAGGTCTGACCCAGTTGCCCGATTCAGATCTGACCCAATTGTCTTCTCTGAGCCCATTTGCATTCAGGCTCGAAGTTTAGTTAAAATCTGAATCAGGCCCTTGGTCTGTTTTAGTTACTTGCCCATTTGCATTCAAGCCCAGAACTTAATTAATTTCTGAAATAGGCCCTTGGCCTGATTCAGTCACCGAGCCCATTTATATTCAGGTCCCGTAACTTAATTAGCTAATTTACAATTAGATCCTATTAGTTTTAGCTAATTTAAAGAACTTTGACTCAGCAAATCTAACCCTTTTAATTCAGGTTTGGGCTCTTCAGGCCCAGTTTAGTTTTGAGTTCATAACTACTTGGCTCGGATCGAGCCCAATCTGACTACAGGCCTATTTTAATAATTCGGCCCGTGGCCCATTGAGGTCCTTTCTTCCACACTAAGGGTTTTCTGGTTTTAAATTGGGTTATTGGGCCTTGAATCCAATAACCCAATTTGATATTTAGGTGCAACTATGGTCCATATAATTTCTCCCTTAAAATAGCCCAGCCCACCATTTTTTTTTACTTTTTTTTCTTTTCTTTTTCTTTTCTTTCTTTTCTTTTCTTTTTCTTTTCCTTCTCTTCTTTCTTCTTCCTTCCCGAAGCTTCTCCTGTTCCTCTATTCTTCTCCTCCTTCTCCCGCAAGGGGAGAGCGGCTCGGGAGGAACGGGCAGTGGTTGACGGCGCCCAACGACTGGCCCGCCACGCCCACAGCCTCGCCCGCGGCCGGCGCCCGCGGCCTCCGACCTGCGGCCGAGGTCGGCACCCGCGGTTGCGGCTACGGATCAACCACCGGTAAGTTTTTTTTCTTCTTCCTATTCTTCCTCTTCCTCTCTTCTTTTTCTTCCTCCCCTTCTTTCTTCTCCCGCGGAGGGGAGATCGGACTCGAGGAGGGCCCGAGCCACAGCCGGCGGCGCCCCCCCAACCGGTCAGTGGCACTGGCCGCAGCTTGCGGCCGCAACTTGTGCTCGCGGCCGCCGTGGCCTGCGGCCGACGCCCGCCTTCCCTTTTTTTCCTCTTCTTTCTTTTCTTCTTCATTTTCTTCCTTCCCGTTTGATTTAATCTCTAAGTTAGATCTACAAAAAATAAATTATACGGAAGAAGGGCTTTACCTGCTCAAAAGAAGATCGTCCACCTCCTACTCCGGCGATGCGGCCTTCTACTCCAGCGGCGCGGGCCTAACACTGGATCCTGACAATCGGGGAGGATTGTGAGAGAGAGAGATATTGGTGAAGAGGGAAAAGGGTGGTGGAATGCCTCGCCGATCGGGGCTTCTTGTAGCCTCTGATCGCTGGGGGAGACGAACAGTTGCAACCACTCACCACCAGGCGGTTACAAATACCTCTGTACCATCAGTAGGCCTCTAAAAACGTGGCGGTTATCACATAGGCCTTCTTGGAGTAAACAGATGGTGAAATTGTACCATCAGTACCCTATTGATGGTACGCCCCTGTTGTCAGTACCCTATGATGATGGTATACCCTGCTGTTAGTACCCGACTGATGTCTTGTAACTACTGTCAGTAGCCTAGGTTTCCAAGAAGGGACCAACTAATGGTGGTCTTAAGCAAGTTTGTCGTCTTGGGACTAGACCCTGTACTAGTGCCACACTAACACTGCATCGGTATGGTATGGTACAGAATATTTTCGACGTACCGAGCTTCGATACGCCTCCCATATTATGTATCGATACCAAACCGTTACAATTCAGTATGCTCCGTACCATCTGATTCGAGCCGGTACGGCGAATCATGGTCTTAACCATCGATTGCCTACCAATGCCTAACTTATTGGCATTAGTTGTGTACAAATGCCACCAAAACTACTGTCAGTAGGTCCGACCTCCACTCGAACTCCAACTTCTCAAGTTGATTTCTACTCAGATTTTTACTCGATTTTGATGAGTTTTAAGCATTTTTTTCACTATTTCTTTTGGTCCCAAGTTGGATGCATGATCTTTAGACCTTTCTCAGAGGTCCTACATAAACCCCACACTCCAATGGATAGGAACCATCAAGAGATTGCTAGAGTCACAAAAAGCCTTTAAGGAGGAGTTTTGAATCTTTTCAAGAGCACACTTCTTGATTAACGTTTCCCTAATTGAAGGCCATGGTTCCTAGCCTTCTATGTTCTAGATGGTGTAGATCTATTCTTTTTCAAGTTTTGCTTAATTTTCTACATAAGCATCATATAGCTTAGTTCTTACGTGCAAGCTTAGTCCTTTTCTTTTTTCGAGGTTTTAGGGAAAGGTGAGGTGTTCCGATACCTCCCCTTGCTTGCAAAATCTCTGGGTTAGCATTATAGCAATTAATTTCTAGATCAGATTTATTTGCTGCACTCAAATTAGCCTAATTCCTTTTAAATCTTTCTTTCCCAGGCATTTTGAAATCCCTAGGTCGAGTATATCCATATCATAGGGCAGTTGGACCTACATCAAGCATCTCTCACAAAAGCAATCTTGGTGTCTCGGCAGCCAAAGAAACATTAGGTGAGCAGTGCATTTGTATCTTGCGGGCAGATCGAGTACTGTATATAGAGGCAAGCTTTCGTCCAAGAGCAAAGAGTCGCATAACTAGGTACTATAGCCTCCAACTCATTGTTACCATCGTTCTTAAAAGTTGTCTGTCACTTTCTACTCATCTCTCTTTCAAGAACTCCCTCGAAAAGCATAAGCTCACATCCAAGGCCTCTTAGTTTAAATTGATAATCCAAACCCAAATATTTGCCTTCAAGATCCAGGAAAAGTTAAGATGGGAATTGGGGTCTGCCAAACTCTAATTTCAAGCGCGTACTGTTTATCATTAAATTTAATACATATACCACCCTTAATCAGCATAAGCGCGCGCCCTAAGAACTAATAACTTAATTTCTTTAAAAGTGGATACTAGATTGAGTCACAACAACTAAGTCATTAAGGACATTGACAAGTTATCAAACAAGTCTACTAGAAATGAAATGTTGATAAATTGCTCAATACAGTGGCTTTGTATGTTAGCCTTCTATCTGCAAATCTAACACAGTCAGCACTCTCTTAAAAAGTGGCTGCATTGGGCTTAGGTGGTCCCTGGGCTGCCACCTAGGCAGCTCCTACACATGGATCAATCACTTAGCATGGCACCTAAACATGTTGGTTAGGCTTGAGCAGGCAGGGGTTGGAGGGTCAAAAGTTTGGAAAACATTTTGAATTATATTTCTAATTGGTGCGCAGAACACTATTTTCAGTTGCTTATTTCTACATTGATTGATCGCTTTCTTTATAATCAGTTAATATTATTTCATATTTGTTGGAAAATTTGTATTCTTTTCTAGTTAATTTGTCTCTTAAAAATAGTTCCTGATATAAATGTATACAAGGTTCTGGACAAGGTTTGATGTACCAATTGGTACCCTATCGGTACTAAACCAATACGTAGTCTCGCACCGTACCGATACTTGGTACGCCTTGCCGTCTTGTACTATACTGTTGGGATCCCGCGTACGCCGCAGAAAAATCAGAGATGCAGCGGAAGAGGCATGCGCGGATCCGTGTTCATCACATGAACATATTTTAAAACCAACGTTCGTAGATAGACTAGGATTAAAAACTTTTTGGGATTAAGGAAGATCAGATCTTCTCCTTCTGCAGGTAGATGATCACCGCAAACTGATGATCGTGATTTTGCTAGAAGGTTCATTTGAAGCCGCACATGCGTTCGGCCTCTACAGATATCCACACGAGGCAGAGGACCAATCCAAGCGCCTGAATCTCCCCTAGGTGCTAGCTCCCTTGCAGAGATTTGTTTTAATGGCTGAAGCTCTCCCTTTTGCAATCAACTCTTGATTGATTTGAGAGAAAGAACAAAGAAGAAAAGGGAAGAAGATCAAAACACCCCCTTGCTGCCTTTTCTTTTGTTCTTGCGGTGGAAGAAGGAAGAGAGGAGGAAATAGGCCACACGCCCTCCTCTTTTTTTTTGTGTTGCTTGCGGCTGAAAGAAGGGGAGAGGAAACCTTGCTCACGGCTGAAAGATGGATGAAAACTGAGGAATCCCGCCCCCTTATTTTTCCTTCCTATCTAGACGTGTGGAGCTCCTCTAAGCCAAGAGGAGGGGCGTACGCCCCTCCTTTCTTTTCCTCATGTATTGGCCAAGAGGAGGGGCGTACGCCCCTCCCTCTTTTCCCCTCTTCAAGTACTTAAGAATGTTCTTCACAGCTATCCCGTGCTCCTCACCTGGATTCGACTGATATCTGCTAGTGACACTCACAGCAAGGGCTATATCAGGTCGTGTACATAGCATGACATACATAAGACTCCCTATTGCCGAAGCATAAGAGATCTTGCTCATGCGTTAAATCTCTTCCGATGTGTTGGGGCACATCTTCTTGGAGAGATGAATCCCATGTCTAACGGGTAGAAGTCCTCTTTTAGAGTTTTCCATGCTGAAACTTTTCAGCACCTCTTCTATGTACATTTTCTGTAATAGGCCAATCATTCTCTTAGATCTATTTCCATAGACCTTAATTTCCAAAATATAGGATGCTTTCCCAAGGTCTTTCATGGAGAATTCTTTAGACAAGCAGACCTTGACCGAAGTTAGCATGGAAATGTCATTTCCAATCAGGAAGATATCATCCACGTACAACACGAGAAACACGACAGCACTCTCACTAACTTTTTTATAAACACATGGTTTCTCTTCGTTCTTGATGAAATCAAACGATTTGATCACATCATTGAAACGAGTGTTCCAACTCCGAGATGCTTGCTTTAGTCCATAGATAGACCTTTGTAGCTTGCAGACCTTGTAATCTCCATCACTGAAAATGAAACCCAAAGGCTGCTCCATACAGATATCTTTCTCAAGATATCCATTTAGGAAAGTAGGTTTTACATCCATCTGCCAGATTTTATAATCATGATATGCTGCAATAGCAAGCAATGTTCGAATGGACTTCAGCATGGCTACAGGTGAAAAGATCTCCTGATAGTCAATGCCTTCGCGTTGACTATACACTTTCGCCACTAGCCTTGCCTTATAGGTCTCTCTCTACCTTTCCATCCGAACCTATTTTTCTTTTGTAGATCCATTTACATCCAATAGGTACTATACCTTTTGGTAGATCCACTAAGATCCAGACTTGGTTGGAATGCATGGAGTCTATCTCTGACTTCTTAGCTTTCAACCATTTCTCGGAATCGATATCTAACATCGCCTCGTTATAGGTATTGGGATCATGTACATGTTCCCTATCTTCCATGAGTAACATTTCCTCAGTATCCTCTGCAAGCATACCTAAGTATCTTTCAGGAGAATGAAAAATCCTACTAGATCTACGAAATGGAGGAGGTACTACATATACTGGCTCAGTATGAATAGGTTCTGTAGGTTCCATGACTCGTTGCTTTTCAGAGACTTTCTTCAAGCTCAATTTTTCTCCTACTGCCTCTATCAAGTATAAACTGTTTTTCCAAAAAGATAGCATGTCTACTTACAAAAATATTGTGATCCTCTATGACGTAAAAATTGTATCCTAATGACTCTTTAAGATATCCTATAAAACGAGCATTCATGGTCCTAGCCTCTAACTTGGCCCGCTTGTAGTCACTTGACGTAGGCCGGACATCCCCAAATCTTGAAATGACCAAGACTTGGCTTCTTACCATGTCATATCTCATACGGTGTGGTAGGAACAGATTTAGAGAGAACTCTATTCAATAAGTAAATCGCGAAAAGTAAGGCATCTCCCCAAAGAAACAAGAATAAATCAGTGAAGCTCATCATGGACCGGACCATATCCAATAGAATCTGATTTCTTCTCTCCGACACTCTGTTGAGTTGAGGTGTATCAGGAGGTGTCCATTGTGAGACTATAACATTCTTCTTGAGATAGTCCCGAAATTTTCCACTAAGGTATTCCCCTCCTCGATCTAATCGAAGAGCCTTAAGAAGTTTTTCAGTTTGTTTTTCTACTTCATTTATGAACTCTTTGAACTTTTCAAAAGCTTCAGATTTGTATCTCATAAGATATACATACCCATATCGTGAAAAATCATCGGTAAAGGTTATGAAGTATAAATAATGACCCCTGGCCTGCACATCGAATGGGCCACACACATTAGTGTGTACCAGGGTAAGTATCTCAGTGGTCCTCTTCCCATATCCTACAAAGGATAAGCTGGCCATTTTTTCTTGAAGGCAGGATTCACAAACTGGATATGACTCGAAAGTCAATAAGCCGAGAAGCCCATCTTTCTCCTATTTGTTTATTCTGTCCTCTCCAATATGGCCAAGTCTGAGGTGCCACAAATACTTCTGGTTTATCTCATCTCTGGATCCTATGGCACTCACTACTTGCTCAGATACATCCACAGATACATCCATATATAAGTGATAGAGACTGTCAATCATAAAACCACGTACAACCAATTTATTTCAAAAATAAATAGAACAGTAGTCTTTGTCAAATTTAAAAACATGACCATCCTGTGCTAAACACAAAACAGAAATTAAATTCCTGCTAGCAGCAGGTACATAATAACAGTCTCTAAGTATCAAACTAAATCCAGACAGTAGTCACAGAGGATAGGTGCTCACAGCCACAGCAGCAACTTTTGCTCCATTGTCAATCCGAAGGGTTACTGCACTTCCGCTAGCCTTCTACTTTTCTTTAGACCCTGCATAGTAATGCACAAATGAGCACTAGAACCAGAATCTACTACCCAACTGGAAGTAGAAGAAACCGTTAAATTAGTTTCAATATCGAGCAAGTTTAACATACCTTTCGAAGGTGTGTCTGCCCTTTTGTTCTTCAGGCTCTCGAGATATAAAGGACAGTTCCTCTTTCAATGGCCGTCGACGTTGCAGTGGAAACATTTTTCTTTGTCATCAATCTTTTTCTTTTGAACATTCTTCTTTGGTTTTTTCTCTTTCTTATGCTTCTTCACAGACTTCTTCTTCCAAGTAGACTTTTTCTTGGAAGTAGAAGCCAACTCAGCAGTGAGAACAGTGCCCTTTCAACCTTTCAAGGCCCCTTCAGCAGTTACCAACATGTTTAACAATTCAGTCTTGGTGCATTCAATCTTATTCATATGGTAGTTTACTATAAACTGCCCAAATGAATCAAAAAGGGATTGCAGGATCAAATCCACTTGTCGTTCTTTATGCATGGTCATGCCGAGCTTCTCAAGCTCCTCTAGGTCCTTGATCATAGTCAAACAGTGATCATGGACAGACTACCCTTCACGCATCTTCGCTTTGAAGAGCCTCTTGGATACTTCAAAACGTGTTGTGCGACTCTGTTCACCATACAACTCTTGCAGGTGAGCTAATATGTCCCCAGCAGTCTTTATGTTCTCATGCTGGTATTAAAGTTCATTGGACATGGATGCCATGATGTAGCACCCGACTCTAATGTCATCATCCGTCCACTTATCATGTGTAGCACACTGATCAGTGATCGGACGTGCTAGTAACACGGGGATATCATTATCGAATACATAGCTTATTTTCTCGCAACTCAAAATAATTTTCAAGTTTCTTAGCCAGTCTTTATAATTGGCTCCGGTCAGTCAATTGGTCTCGAGAATTCGGATCAAAAGGTTAGAAGCTGACATTGTGATATGTAGAGAGTAAAGATTCTAGTTAGATTTTTGTACTTGATCTTAATTTGTTTTAGGATTTTTTAAAACGAATACACCTCCCACTATTTTCTCTAATCTCTCACACTCCTCAGGTAGAGAAACGGAAACCCTTCACGACTAGGGTTTCTAGTGGGTACTGCGGTCCCACCAATTTACATGCCACCTCACCTAACAGTTATTGGCAATACATAAAAGGATGAGTGTACAACTCTTGTACAATGTTTCTCAAGCAAATTGCAGTGCTATCCGGTCTCTAAGTCATGAAGGCCTACCTAACAGTTATTGGCTCCATTCCTTAGTTAAGTCAGACCCACCATATAACCGCAAAAGCAAAGCCATTATTGGGTCCCTCACTTAACAGTTATTGGGCCCAACTCCATCTTTACCCTGCAACATCTCATGCCAATAGAGAGGTCCCGCCCTCCGATACAACTGACCACTATAACCAGCCGAGACGAGTCAACACCGAAAAGGCGTTAGCAGCTCTATTACGGTGGAAGACCGCTAGACTTAATATTTATGCGAGGAGATTTAAGTTAGGTCTCTTTCATGTAGATAATTATCTACATCCCATGCAAATAATTATCTAGCCACTAAACACAAGCAATAATAATAAGGCATAAATATAAAATAACTGGTGATGACATGGATCCAGAATGAGGGCCATAGTACAAGCACATACACGTTAATTGGTTAGATTGTCTTCAACTCTTGATTCGATCTTGAGCACCCTTAGTCCAATTGCAATCAACTCCTTGATCCATCTCCATTGACGTGCAAGTCGTGCTTGTATAGGTATGCATCGATCAACCATTGACGTGCAAACACATCACAGATTACAACCCAGATAACTATGAAAATAAAACAATAGTTACATCCCTTTTTCATGAGACACGCAGATCTCTAATACATCGATTTAAGATGCACGCAGGCATCTCAATTTCTAATTTACATGCCATCATATAACATCACAGAACATTGCAGAACATTGTAGAACATTTCAGCATAATTAAATGATCCATCCATGATCATACCACATGCATGTTATGCATGAATAAAATTACAGATCTGAATATTTAACTAATTATGTCATCGTATGAGTTGCTGATCATGCAAGACATGATTCTAATTACTTGTAATCTAATTAACAAAGCAATAGAATCATTAATCCAAACACATAAAAATTAGCAACCTGAAAATTCTGCATGCAGAAAAATCCAGCAAGCATAATCTTTAAATTTTGAGATCTATCATGCCTTTAACCATTAATCCTAAACTTAATCTACGCAACCTAGCTCTGATACCACTGTTGGGATCCCGCGCACGCCGCAAAAAAAATCAGAGATGCAGCGGAAGAGGCATGCACGGATCTATGTTCATCACATAAACATATTTTAAAACTGACGTTCGTAGATAGATTAGGATTAAAAACTTTTTGGGATTAACGAAGATCATATCTTCACCTTATGCGGGGAGATGATCACTGCAAATTGATGATTGTGGTTTTGTTAGAAGGTTCGCTTGAAGCCGCGCACGCATCCGGCCTCTACGGGTATCCACACGAGGCAGAGGACCAATCCAAACGCCTAAATCTTTTTGGGGTGCTAGCTCCCTTGCAGAGATTTGTTTTGATGGCTGAAGCTCTCCCTTTTGCAATCAACTCTTGATTGATTTAAGAGAAAGAACAAAGGAGAAAAGGGAAGAAGATCAAAACACCCCCTTGCTGCCTTTTCTTTTGTTCTTGCGGTGGAAGAAGGAAGAGAGGAGGAAATAGGCCACACGCCCTCCTCCTTTTTTTGTGTGTTGCTTGCGGCTGAAAGAAGGGGAGAGGAAGCCTTGCTCACGGCTGAAAGATGGATGAAAACTTAGGCATTCCGCACCCTTATTTTTCCTTCCTATCTAGACTTGTGGAGCTCCTAAAATTTAGGAGCTCCAAGTCTATCTCTAAGCCAAGAAGAGGGGCGTACGCCCCTCCTTTCTTTTCCTCACGTATTGGCCATGGGAGTCATCTTTGTCTATTAAATCAAAATTAATTGGACCCTAGGAATCCTAATCCAATTAGGACTCATATAATTTTAGTCCTAATCAAATTAGGACTTTAGGAATCCTAATCCAATTAGGATTCTAATTTAATAAGATCAAGCCCAATTAATTAAGTTCAATTGATTCAATTAAATTGCAATCCAATTGCAATTATTCTTTCTTCAACTCATTAACTCTTAGTAGGTTAAACCAATTATCAATCAAACTGACAATCTTTAACTATTGTGATTCCAAATCACAATTCAACCATCGGATCGGTCAATACCTCTAATGTATGTGACCTCATAGGTTTTATTCTGTCTGATAATGAGATATATTGTGATCTCTATCACAATATCATTGAAAACTTTTTTCAATGGGTTGGAATGATTCCAACTCATCTCAACAGGGATCATCGACCATCAAGATAATTCCTATAATTCTCACCATCCACCAGTGACACCTAGCAGCATGTAGTGGCAACCTAGCAGAATGGAAGGATGAACCTCTAGGTGCAGTTATCGTATGATACAGTCCTACTATCGTGGATCCCTACAAGATGGAGGTCATGGATAACTCGTCAAACCCCATCGTCTGTCATATGTCAAGATTTATTGGACTTTAGTTCGAGAGTGGAAAACTTCTTTTCCGCTTTACATACTACCCCGACCAAAGTTTTATGAACTCAGTCTAATAAATCACATAGGACTACTCCTTATCTACCAAGGTCGATAGATTCCATGTAGGTGCATATCCTACTCCTACAGTGAACCTACTGCAGCCAATCTAAACCACAAGGATCCATATAGCTAGAGACCATGTATACGTACAGCCAAATTACAGCAACCTCACTGTGATAGCCAAAGCACCGCAGGCCAAAGGACCAGTCACACTACTGCAACATCAAGTAAGTCACTGACGAGTAGATAGACATCCAAGTAACTTCTTGCTTTGGTCACGCTCGGTACCCTTGTTCTCTAACAAGCACCTGCAGTATCACTCCAGTGTTCCTACACTGTGGACTCGAGACTCATTCATCCAAAAGAAAAGCGATCTGCGCACTAATCTCATCAGATCAATCACCATTCTTGTGATGATCCATCGATCAGGAGTATTTAGGAATTAATCACCAATGACACATGGCTCAAATTCTCAACTCTTGAGAATATGCATCATCATCTTATTAATTTTTTGGACGATTCATAGACACATACACAATATGAATGAAAAGATGCCCATTTATTATTCAATAATAATAAAGTCAAGTACAAAATTATGTCCCATAATTAATAATGTATCAGCCAGATTGGCTTCTAAGGCATACATCTAACATATACCGCATACCTACACTGTAATAGAATGGTACCCGTATTGAGACGGCGAACCTTGATTCTGAAAGTCATCTTTTTTTTTGTTCCTTTGATCTCTTTAGAGTTATTATGTATTATCTAGCTATTTTGGACTATTCATGAAGTTTGGTTAAGTCTCTTGTCACAATCTGTTTGGGCATCCACCTAAGCACCAGGTGGTCACTTGGCCAGCCACATGCTACAACCACCTTCTAAAACACTAATAATCAGTTTTGGCACCAAATTCCTGTTGCCAATTTAGATGGTTAGTTGTTGCAAAATTTGATCCAAAAGTGCCCTACCATTTTTCTCACTATATTCATTACTATAATACTGAACTCACAAAAAGATAATCAAGGAGTAACACTGATCTCATAATCAGAGGCCCCACTCAACCATATAAGGCATACCAAGATAGATCAAATAAGTTGACAAATAAGAAGGGACAAGCCCATTAAGCAACTACACCTTCCCCACTAAAAATTTATATGCACTCTGCACTTTGAGTAGTTGAGGAGGCTCCTTTGACAATCAAGCAATGGTGAGCAATCTTTCAAGATTTCATGTTTTTCCCCTTTTCTTGGCCTCTAATTTCTTATGGACAAGTATATAATGTAGCATACTATGATCTAACTTGGGTTAGTTTTTCCCCCTATTAACAAAGCTTAATTCTTACTTTCTTGCCTTTGTTTTTGAACAGTTTCTCTTTGATATTTTTTTTTTATTATTGTTGCACCTCAACCTGTCTGAATTTTCTTTTGGATTCAGAATAGGCAGAATGATAAGTCTAGCATCAATTGGTGTCATTCTTTTTTTCTCCCTTAGGCACTTGCACTATTCTCTCTTTATCAAAGTGCTTGATGCTTTTGGATAGCAAGGAGGATTAAAACATTTGCTGCCACCTAAACTGAGTCAAAGCAGGAGGTACCAATACCCCCTAGGATTAGTAAAACATGAAGGTCCCAACATTTCTTGACCATTCAGTCCATAATGAATAATTTTTAGCATCTCAGCAGATCATATTCTATCTCCTACAAAATCTTAAGTCTTCCTGCCTTGTGTACGACGACGACCAAAACTACCTCTTATACCAAGGAGTATAAAAGCAATAATTTAATTGTAATATATACATTTTTTTATCTAAATTTTTAAGTATTCATCATGCTACAGATTCCTTATACCCTGGGTGCCCACAATCTCGTGCGTCACATAGTATCACTATGTACATTCATGTTTCAGCCAATTAACAACATCAGACATTAGTTTTCTTTGGCACAGCCAATAATATGCTAACAAAAACAGGCTTTGTTTTTTCCCACTAGTTTTTTATGCTCAAGGTCCACAATCTTGCAAAGGGACTGCGAGCGCTAATGCACTAATAGATCCATAGACTTCTTTGCTAAATATATAGATCTAGGACTTCTCTGTTGCTCATGAAGCTACACTTATACACATATGTATGCGTGTGTATGTATGTGTGCACGCATATATGCACACTATGGTCATGCTTTACTTATTTGTGGTGTACAATTATTTATCCCATTATGCCCATGATGTTAACTATAAATATGTTCAGCACAAGATTTAACACTAATGATATGGAAATGGCATCTGAAAATCCAAAACATCTTAAAATTAGCTAGAATGCCTTATCAAAAATAACAGAATAGGAAGTCTAAGTAAGGACGCACCATATTATATAGAATAAAAGGCCATAAGATCAAATAAAATATGTTTTGTAACATTAATCCTATATTATAAAATTATATGGAAAGGTTATCAATCATTCCAAAAGGTCATAAAGTTAGCTAATATACCTGAAAAATTTTCTTCACGGTTAAAAAATATAAACCTTTTTGACACCATCCTTGTAAATAGCACGCCATTCACCATGCTCAGATTCTACAGCAAATAAAAATAGAACAAAAATTGTCACAATTCATTTGTAACAGGCATACAGCAATGTAGTCTAAGTGCCAACTCTTGGTGCAGGCTTGTTGTGAAACTGGAATTTAACTTCTCTCTCTGCAACTAATATTGTTTAATTATTTTCCCATGAATGTCCTTGTTTCATCAATTGCACGCGCAAGACATGATGGGACAAACCTAGTCTGATTCTTTAGAATCACTGCAATTTTCTTAAACGTTCTATCACTCTGTCCAACAATGTCAAAGTATTTCCTTGTTTCAGTTATTATTCATTTAATGCGCCATCTTAATTTCTTACCAGTGGATATCACAACTCTCCTGCAATATTTAACATTTACTTTGATCAGTATTACCATTCCCTGAGGGTTTACAAAATCCAATCAAATATCTATATAAAGAATATGTATCATTGTATATGCAACAGGGGTCAAATGCTAAACATATATCTGATGAGCATTATATAAAATAAAATAAAATAAAGTATAATCTTTCTCAAATAGTCCCTCAAATTCAAGGTAAATCACACTTCAAGAGTTTGCAAGAAGAAAAATAAGCAAACTGATAGTGCCAAAATAGATCCAAAAGGACAGTATATTTGCGATAGGAGTATTGGGTCAGAAGCAGCTGAGGAGCAGAACATTTAGAAATGAGATGCTGGCCTGATGTTATGCCAGATAATGCACCATGTTGAGTTAGGGTTGGGGCAAGCACATTGAAGCCGCAATACTATAAACGAGTCATAACATAAGTTTGAAAGCATGCTAAGATGTGTTAACTTGTCCTGTGAGACAAAGATCATCAAACATATAGTTTTTCCTAAGATTGGCTCATAAATTTCCTTTCTTCTGAGCATGTTAGAGACTGGCCATTGATTGCAACATAAAGGGGATAACAGGAAAAGAACTAAAGTACAAAAATCCAAAATCAAGAAAATCCAAGGTTGATCTTAGGTCTTGTAGCAGCTAGAAAAGGAAGAAACACAAAAAACTGTCCTCTGGTTATAAGTTACCAGCTGAGAAAAGTAACCTTTGAATCGTTATTTTCTATCTGAATGAACGGAGATCCCAAGTCATCAGTCACTGTGCTAAATTCTCACGACAGCCTATGATTCTCACCACCAATGCCCAGTGATAGAACAACCACCCTAAATGCAAGAAACTACGATATTTAGATTCACATGAATATAATTAACCCCTATGTAAATCAGTCAACATTAATTAGACTTGCAATGAGAACATCACAAAGAAAAGCAAAGCAAGAAACCAAGAAGTACCCCATTTAGAAAAGAAACCAAAGAAAAAAAAACGACACCCACTCGATGCTTATTCGAGAAACAAATCAAGAAAGAAAGAAAAAGAATCCAACAAGCAAACTAAAACCAAGCTTATCAGAGTATGTTCAAACGCTAGATGAACTAATAGACCAGAACGCATTAGTGTGTGCATAAAGAACAGCGAAAGAAAAATTTGACAGGAAATCAAGAAATTCCCAACTCATAAAAACTAAGAAAGAAGGCAATAAAAACAAAAAGAACGAAAAATGAAGGGGAAACAAGAATCGAAAAGGAGGAAGAAGGCTTCCGTCCAAGACGATCCTCCCAGGGTTCATTGTAGATGAGGATGATGACCCGCGAGCCCCCGGATTCGGCGAATTTGACGTAGGAGGCGGGATCTTGAAGGCGACGGTGGCGTTGATGAGCCTCCCGGAGGCTCCGTCGCTGGGTTGGGTCACGATTCCGATCGCCGGCCGGTAGTAGAGCGAGGGGAGCAGCTGTACGCCGCCGCAATGGGCCCAAAGAACCGGTCCTCTCTTCTCGGGAGAAGGATTTCTTGGCCCGAAACCCCCGAGAAAGGGATCAAGAAAGGCATCCATGAGAGCCTCCAAGTAGCCCCGAAAGAGACCGACCCTTCGGAAGCCAGGAAATCTTGGAGTTTTCGAACAGAAGAGAGGGAGAGGAGGGAGACGAGAAAAAGGAAAAAGTTCCTTCTGTTATATACGTCAAGGAGGGAGCAAAAAGTAATTTCGGAGAAAAGGTCAGGACGCGTGGCATTAAACTATTAGATGGAATTGGTGTGCAGATGTCTGGCATTATACCAATGGAACCTAAGTGGCTGAGCTGGAGATCATGAGCTCCAGTACGAAGCCAAGAAATAAAGTTGCCATTTGGCGTGACCGTGACGCGTAGCTGGATAGTTCCGTGTACAGCCCGGGCACATAAAAACGGGTGGTTCTATATACACCCCCCCTATTGCTCAGGACACCCCCCAAAAATTAAAAAAAAATTAAATACTCTCTACACCCCCCCCATTTGCTAAGGACACCCCTAAAAAATTAAAAATTCCTAAATTACCCCCCACCCTCCCCACCCCCTCACCTAAATTGCTCTCTACACCCCCCAAACCCCCCCCACCCCGCTCTTCCCCTCCAAAACACCCGCTAACGCCCAAAACCCCCCCGTTCCCCCTTCTCCCTCTCGTCGCCGGCATTCTCCCGATCTCCGACCACCTCGCCGGCTTCTCCCGGAACCACCTCCCCGGCCATCTCTCGAGCAACGAGCACCTCGCCGGCGCCTCCACGACCACCTCGAGGTAGCTCCCCCCCCCCCCCCCCCCGCCTCCCCAAATCGTTCGGCACTGGTTCTTTGAACCAGTGCCTTCGGTTCGGCCCCATGGGGCCGACCCGCTGCAATTGGGTCGGCCCCATGGGGCCGAACCAATGTATCTTGGTCCCCATGGGGCCGAATCCAAATTTTTTTTTTTTTTCTGTTGCTAGACTAAGGATTATTTTTATTCCCAAATTTTAGCCTAGATCACGTCCTTAGGGTGAATTGGATACCCAACATCAAGGACAAGTTTTTCATTACTAGATTAGATAGTAATTTGAGAAGTAGGGATAATTTAGAATCATTATCATATAGCATTAACATGGTGCATCCAAATATGATGATCTTGTTACCTTCATCGATGTCATTCTTGATCTTGGAATGATTATCTCATATCAAATGCTCTATTAAATAATAAAACCACAACATTAGTTAACGAACAAAAACTAAGAACTGCGACATAGTTTTAGGTAAAGTCTATTATTGAGTTATGTCTTGAGTTTACGAGTCGTATATTTTTGAATTATCATTTATGTATGCAATTGAAGTAACATTGAATTATTTATCACAAAACCCAATCATGTAGATTCCAAGAAGTAACTTGTTTCTTTTTTGGCTTGTTTTATCATTTATCATTTATGTATGCAATTGAATTATTTTCTTTGATATAGCCTAACATTGAATTTCTATATTTTCAGACATGGATCCCGGTCCCTCCAGAGTTAGACCTACGGCGTCAGCTAGGAGACGTCGTGCTAGGATTGCTTCTCCCGAGCCTGCTCATATGCCATCGCCCTCTCCTGAGTCAGAGCATGATGATATGCCCGCTAGGGGCGAAGACGATGAGTCCGTTGGACCATGTCCAGGAGGTCCAGAGGATGAGTCCGTCCTGATCAGTTTCAGGACGCATATAGCAGCTTCCATCTGGAGGCAACAGGTATTGTTTATTTGTTATAGCATTATATTTTGTTTATTGATGTTTTATAAAGTAGTAGTAATTATACATTTATATTACAGGAACGGGCTCCACTAAAGTGCATGAACCATACTGCCAAGGTTGGTGAATGGAAGTGGTGGTCTTCAAACCAACCAAATACCAGGTTCAAAGCACTATTGAGGCAGTCGGGCCTCATAGAGTTAGTACAGTGCTCTTATCGATTCACCGATAAGATTCTGATTTCGGGCTTCGTAGAGAGATGGCAGCCCGAGACGAACACCTTCCATATACCATTTGGCGAGATCACTATCACGTTGGATGATGTATCCGCCATTTTAGGGATTCCTGTCGCAGGTGCCTCAGTAGCAGTTTCTCCTGAGAGGATGAGTGATCGGGATGTTGAGGAGCTACTTGTGGAGTTGTTGGGGGTGTCAGCTGGAGACGCGCGTCAGGAGGTACTGTCATCGCGCGGTCAGTCTGTGAGGATGGAGTGGCTGAGGACTCAGTTTCACTCTGTATCTGATAGAGACAGCCAGCAGAGGATAGAGTGTGCAGCACGAGCCTATTTGTTATTTTTGTTAGGCTGCACACTCTTTGCTGATAAGAGTGGGACCAGGGTGCCTCTAGCGTATCTGTGTTTACTGCGGGATCTGGATAGGGTGAGCACATATGCCTGGGGTACAGCTGCCTTAGCATATTTGTATCGGCAGTTGGGGATTGCGTCGAGGTCATCAGTGAGACAGATCAGTGGTTATATGACGCTTCTGCAGGCATGGATTTATGAGCATTTTCCAGCACTCAGTCCTCACCCGTCGCTTGAGTATACTGATGCCAGTCCCCGCGTGCACCGCTGGATGCCCGGTACTCCATCCCGTACCACGATGGACCATTTAGTGGTTCTACGTGAATCATTGGACCTTTTGAGCATCGATGAGGTACGTATCATATTACCATTTGCTTGTGTTTGTCAGTACTTTTAATATGCGATATAGTATAAAACTGAAATGGACCTTTTGTTTTGCAGGTTATTTGGGATCCCCATCATCGGCTTCGGGGAGATCGCCCATATGTTGATATCGCATTTTTTAGTGGCTCCATCAAGTGCCTTGATATCGTAGAACCCTATCATCCAGAAAGGGTTCTTAGACAGTTTGGTCGTATTCAGACCATCCCTCGAGCGCCACTAGCCCCTACGCGAGCCAACAGAGGTTCCACAGCAGGCTCGTACCGGATACATTACTCCTATATGGATCAGCTTTGGGAGCGGTGGGAGGACCACGTGCTGAGCCAGGCGAGCAGGAGCCACCCAGTTACCCGGCCATCAGACAGCGTACCGGGATACATGGAGTGGTATCTCCGTATCACGCACGTTGCAGTTCAGCCTCCTCATCTGCGCTCGAGTACTCATTCTGGAGCTAGGGGAGGTCATGATGATGCTGACATGCACCGGCGGCGTATTGCAGATGCACTCGGTATCAGTACCGACATTGTACGGATGGGTCCCTCAGAGGCTACGTCACTAGGTGCCGGGCACCTATTTCATGCTATTTGTCAGATGCATCAGTTACTTCTGGGTGATGAGCCTGGCCCGAGTACAGCACCCTCTCATTCGGATCCAGCACCCTCTCATTCGGACGTACAGCAGTACACGCGTCGATGACGGCGTCATAGGGATTGATGATGGAGCCTTTATTTTGATTATGTAGCTTCGACTTTTTTTTTTGTGTAATTTGAAACTGTTGATATTAATGAAAAATATATATTTTTGGTACATTTACGTGTAATCTTTGTAAAGCCTGGCCCGTTCTATTTTACACAAATATAACAGTGCACATAACAATCAATCTAACAATGCGAAGACAGATATTTTTTGATTTATATTGATGATGGAGTTTCACAGTACATGACTCTAAGAGCCCAAAAAAATTTACAACTTTCAAAAATTGTACATATCTAAACAATCAATCTAACTCTACTGTCTCGCTAATTATAACATTAGGTGAGATGCTCTCTTTGAACTGTTGAATCCGGGCTTCATATGAATTTTCCCATCCGGTAGCACAAGGAAGATGATATTTTCGCCAGTTGGTCGCTACTGGCGGAACGGAATGTCCCGGCAACAAGAACACCTTCAAAATTAGAAATAAGAAAATATTAATAGCTACAAAATTATAAATAAGCAAAATTAAATAAGCAAAATTAAATATTCGCAAGTGTTGTGAACGTAGTACCTCAACAAAATGATTTCCATTTACGAATCCAATAGCGATATCTTTGCGGGATAGAAGAGGTACTGGCACAGAACGGAGAGGTAGGAAGGTCAGACATTGTTGCAACGAGAGATGGTATAGGACAACATTATAGCAGGATGCTATAAGATGACCCATGTCCGGCATAGTCATCCATCTGTCATATGGTGGACAATCATCATAATAGGATAATGCATGAGTGATCTCAGCAATCGTCCCTTCCACACCATATAATGTGCGATAGTGGTCCGAATGACATTGCAACTCTTGCAATAAATCCTTCCTAACACGCACCCAGTCATCTTCTCCAAATCCCAGTAAGTCAGCTATTGCCCTAAATCCGCAATTCCCATCAGCTTTTACATCCTTGATATGCTGGATGTATGGTCTCAAGGCAGAAGGAATAGCATCAATATAGATAATGGGCGTATGTGACTGGGCTCTAGTACGAAAAACCTGCAAATAATATCAAATGATAGAAAATATGTAACAATGGCAGAAATATCCAAATAGTTATCCGTCTCAGCACATCCCGTACCGGCACGGCACGTACCGACATGTCCCGTATCGGCACATCTCGGCACGGCACATCCCGTATCGGCACATCTCGGCACGGCACATCCCGTATCGGCACATCTCGGCACGGCACGTCCCGACATGTCCCGTATCGGCACATCTCGGCACGGCACGTCCCGACATGTCCCGTATCGGCACATCTCGACACGGCACGTCCCGACATGTCCCGTATCGGCACATCACATACCGGCACGGCACGGACCGTCCCGTAGACGTTGTGATACCTATTGTAAGGAAATAAATATTTGGTACTTACCTTTTGCTTGGGCCGCCTCTTTTGAATCTGAGTAGATGGATTGCGGATGGTAACTTTCTCAACACCAGGTGAATAACTATCCTGTCCAGATAGAACCAACTCAAACGCAGACGGGTCACGTCGAGTAGACGTATCAACCTTCATTGAAGCGCGCCCACGTGAACCGGTCTTCCGTTTTGCAGGCTCTAAAAGAGGTATACTATCTGGACTTGCAATCTCTCGTAACTTCTTGATCATCTGCAATTGAGAAGCCCCATCTAACTTCTTGAATCGTAGCGCAATCAAATCTAACTCTGCATCACAACTCAACTGAATTGGCTGCACGGGGGGGGTAGGCACAATATCAAGTTTCCTCCAATGAGGATCTATGCAGTCGAGAGGAATGGGCCGACCTTCCACCCTGTACCGCGCAATCTGGTGAGCACATGGTATACCATGTGTGCGTCGAATAGCGCACCCACAATTTGAATCATCAAACGCAACTGAATTGGCTCGTTTCGATTGGGCGAGGACATGATTTAACGCACTTATAGATATGAAACCTCGCAACTCTTTGAATTCAGCTGGCTTGAAGTTGTGCTGCACTACCAATAAACTCTTCTCCAATGAGGCTTTAACGGAGCTGTGCTGCAACTCAATCAATCCATGTATTCTAGTCCAAGATGACTCGAAACTTCCTTGGCTTGATCCAAGCTGCTTTTTGAGCTTTGCATGTGCACTCTCGACCCTAGTAAACAAATGAAAGTTAGATATAACAATTGAGGCAAATTAAAATTAAATGAGTCTTTATTTGTGATACCTATTTGTCGTCACATTTCCGTAGTGCCTGCATGTATCCGTCCACGCCGCAACAAATCTTTCCTTGTATCTGCTCAGCCAAGTATCTGACACATACTGTAGTGCATCTGGATAGGTACCGAACTCTCTCTGCAGTGCACTCCAGCGATCATTATACTCGTCTTCCGTGGAGGACAGCACTAGTATATTCCAACTCATAATAAATTTATCCCATTTCTCCTTCAATTCGAAAAATTTTTTGCACTTGGCCAAAACATTCCTACTAATATGCCATCTACATAATAAATGTCTAGCAGTAGGAAATACTCTATGAATTGCATTCATCAAAGCCAAGTCTCTATCTGTAACAATCAACTCAGGCAAAACATCATCAGCTATGACACTGCGCAATCTCTCTAATGCCCAAGTATAGCTTTCTTCCCGCTCAGAATTTAAGTATACAAAAGCAATTGAAAATATCATGTCAGTAGATGTCACCCCCACAATCTCTAAGAGCGGAAGACGATACCTATTCGTCTTGTACGTGCAATCCATTATCAACACACGGAGAAATGCACGGAACAAATCAATGCTGCCAGGGTGTGCCCAAAATAAGTCATGCACAACATCCGTATTAGTACAATTCCTATGCCACTCAATATATTTAGCCTCTGATAATTTACCTAATAGATGTTGCATTTCAGACCTCCCGGCTTTCTCTACAACCTTAAACCGTTGACGTACATTGTAGATAGTCTTGATAGTCGTAACATTGAGGGCATCTCTTTCCTTCAATGTGGATAATATGTCCTTTGGACGAACCAAACTCTTTGACATATCCACTAACAATTCCGTCTCCTGCTCAGATAATCTCCCTGCATATGAGTGCCCCTCCAGATTCTCTGCAGCGGGATGATTGTGCACTCCACATACGACCAGTAATATCCAATCATCTGCAGTATCCAATTTCTTTCCTCTTAATGCAAAAGGGCATCCACACTTCTTTGTCCCACAGGCAGTCTTTATTCGCTTTTCTTTTTTGGTTCGGTACGTCCCACCCCTCTCACAACCTAACGTAATTCTGGGTTTCTTAGAAATGGTACCTGCATCGGATGATTTGATTACAACAACAAAACCATTTCGCCTCCCAGCTTCACGACACCAATTACACAAGTCCTCTCTACTCTTGAAGATCTATACATTAAACAATTTATGTAAGTACACAGTTGTAAAAATAGCTCGCTAAACTAATACAAAATTGCACAATACATTATAATACCTCGTAAGTTGTAAATTCGCTTGTATAATCCAGTACAAATTCTGATTCAATTATACTCGATTCGGTTGTAGCATAGCCCTACATATAAAATAATTTATCACCAAGAATTAATGAATCAGAGGATCTGTTCGGCACAAAATTCAGCACGGCACGCGATTTGGCACCAGAAGCCTTCTGTTCGGCTGCACAGTGCCGAACAGAAGGCTTCTGTTCGGCTGCACAGAGCCGGACAGAACCCTTCTGTTCGGCTGCACAGTGCCGGACAGAAGCCCTCTGTTCGGCACTGTGCAGCCGAACAGAAGGCTTCTGTTCGGTTGAGGGTTGCCGAACAGAAGGCTTCTATTCGGCACTGTTCAGCCGAACAAAAGTCTTTTGTTCGGCGATCCAGTGCCGAACGGAGCACGAACCGTGAAAAAAAAAAAATTTCGAAACAAGGTGGAACACGTACCTTTGCGGCCGATTCTTCGTCCCAAATCACTAGTTGCTTGTCCATGCTTCGAATGGGGCTTAAATCTCCTTCAAAGATCGCCTAAACGATGTAAATGGATCGAGGGGTTTAAGGGGGGTTTGAGAGGTGTTTTTTTTTTTCTTTTCAAAACGAAACGGAGGAGGAGGAAGGGGGGGTGTACTGAGAAAATTTCAAGGGCAATATGGTAATTACACCAAAGATTAGTTTGGGTATTTTATTTTGGTTTTTGGGGGGTGTCCTTAGCAATAGGGGGGGTGTATATAGAACCACCCCATAAAAACGTGCTTCCGGAACGAACTTTAAAGTCCAGTTGTGCCCACTCTGATCATAAATAAGTAAATAACTCAATCCCATGACATGATCCTAGAAGGATAAGTGTGCAATATATCTTGAAATTTTTTGGCTGTTAATCCACTTTTATTCTGATGGGATTTTTTTTACAAAAAAAAGAAAGAATAAAAAAAGCATGGATCTCTTCTTTTTTTTTTTTGAGCAAAGATTTACTCAGGATTGGAGGTACACATATCAAGAAGAATTTTGTGCTATCAGTCCACTTCTGATGGAGATCTTCCTCGGCTTATCGATAAAATCCAAAAGCAAAATGTGAAGGAATCACTGTGGTGAGATGTGATTAAAAAAGAAAAGAAAAGAAAAATCTCAGCTATAGAGTTGTGTGAATAGATCTTTAGAGCTATAGATGAAACCGGTTCAACTAAATTTTCCCAGGCCAATAAGGAGGCGAAGCATTAAGCTTGGGAAACTAGGCAAGCTGCCTAGTATTTGTCCAAAAAATAATTTAAAAAAATTCTGCTAGCCGTTCAGATGGTGTACATGGTTTGCAAATTAAATACGGTCTTGAATAGGGCTATGAATCAATTACCACGCTTTTTAATTCATAGATTAGGCTCACTAAGACCTGCAATAAAATGCTTAGGCTCAAGTAATAGGGATTTTAAAGTTAAGCATATGTAAGTATTACTAGGGGTCTATATGTGGAGCTTAAATTATTGTTTTTCAGGAAACCAGTCCCACCACTCTGTCTGGCTGCCAAAAGAAATGCACCAGTCTCGGCATGCCAAATGCCGAGACTGGTTCATTTTCAATTAGAGGACTAAGGCCCTGTTTGGGGGAGCTGTTGGCAGTAGAGCTGTTAGAAGTAGAGCTGTTGGAAGTAGAGCTGTCTGAAGTAGAGCTGTTATAAAAAGCTGTTTGCTGTTTGGTAACTACATTCGTAAAGTGCTGTGATACTTTGTTTTGTGTTTGGTAAACAAACTGAGAAAGTACTTTTGTATGACAAAATTACCATAAAGGACATTGCATAGTATTATACAACAGAACATAATAAAACATAACATAAATTAATACATAAATATACGATATAGTATAATATTATTGTAATATAAAATAATATTATGTTAATATAGCATAATAGTAATATAATTATTAGAGTAAATTAATATTTGGTAATTTAACATAATATTAAATTATTTAACATAACATATTAATGTATTATGATATAATGTAATATATATTATATTTATAGTATAATACAATAATAAAAGTATAAAATATTATAATTGTTAGTATAAATTAATTTCTCATAATATAACATAATATAAAATTATTTAAAATAACATATTAATGTATTATAATGTAATGTAATATAATACAATATTTAGAGTATAATACAATAATAAAGGTATAAAAATTATAATTATTATTATAAATTAATTTGCCATAATATAACATAATATTAAATTATTTAAAATAACATATTAATGTATTATAATGTAATGTAATATAATATAATATTTATAGTATAATACAATAATAAAGTTATAAAATATTATAATTATTAGTATAAATTAATTTTCCATAATATAACATAATATTAAATTATTTAACATAACATATTAATGTATTATGATATAATATAATATGATATTATATTTATAGTATAATACAAAAATAAAGGTATAAAATATTATAATTATTAGTATAAATTAATTTTTCATAATATAACATAATATTAAATTATTTAACATAGCATATTAATGTATTATGATATAATATAATATGATATTATATTTATAGTATCACACAAAAATAAAGGTATAAAATATTATAATTATTAGTATAAAATAATTTCCCATAATAATTTTTCATAATTTTTCATAAAATAATTTTCCGCGGTCCAGGGGCTCTTCTTCGTGGTCCACGCTCGAGGAGGACCTCAGCGTGGGCCGCGAGGTTGATGATAAAAAAAAAACAATAGATTGATTCTGGAAGGTATGGAAAAGGATTAAAATTTTTTTTTCTAAAATGTGGTTGAAGAGATGCATACAAAAATTGAAAAGAAAAATACATTTTCTTACGAAAGGGAGTCTGACGGCTAGGGTTCTTGGCTCCAGCAGATTTTTAGGTTTATAAAGGGACAAACTATGTAATTATGTTATTTTAATATGGGCATTTTTGTCAAAAATACAGCTTTCCAAAAAAGCTGAAACAGCTTCCTCTCAAAAGCTCCAAATTGGAGCTTCCTCCCAAAAGCTGTTTTCAGCTTCCCGCAAAAGCTGAAACAGCTTTTTGAAAAATTTACCAAACACAGTTTTTTTATCTAAAAGTACTTTTGGAGGGCCAGAAAGTGCTTTCTGACCCTCCAAAAGCTCTCCCAAACAGGGCCTAAATTACTAAGAAATTACAACAAAATCTCCATATGAACCAAGGGGCTTATACCCCACCGTCAGAACAACAGCCATTAATGTAAGCTAGGCTAAATAATTGCTGATACAAAACTATCACCTGGCGTATAACCAATCTAGGAACCGTTTTTAAGTCCACTAATTAACCTTTCAAACAAACTTCTCAAATCCTTAGATATCTAAATAGCTTGATATCATTTTCTTCGCCAACAACCATCAACTAGAACCAGTTGATGCTAATAGAGAATTGGCCATCAATTGGTGATTTAGAAATCTATGTGGAAATAGGGACAATCACGTGAGATATCCTACATTAGGAACTTCTTTTTAGCAAACTATATATTGAGCAACTAGATTCTCGATGCTTGATATATTTGCTTGCTCTTTCAATCGCTAGTCCTCATCTTTATTACTTAATGATTATCCACTTATGCTATGTTTTATACCCACTTGTATGTTGTGTTATATAGATCAGCTGGAGACCAAGGCTATCATCAGATGATCAAATCTAAAGGAAAGTAATTAAAATTCCGGTAGACAGATTGGTTAGTGGTAGTTAGTCTCGAGGATCAACATCCAGAATATTAATGAAATGATCTAGCCATCTTTAGCCAAATAGGTAGTTAATAACAATGGTAAGGACCAACTTTTTTTCTGATATTTTATTCTGTATACACGAAGCATATAAGCAACCGAACGTCTATATCTTTTCCTAAAATATCACGCCAATGTCCAGCCATTTCTGCTGACTGGGACAAAACCCATCCCAAGGTTCAACCATGAACTAGAAAGGTAGTGAAGCAGAGCCCCAACCCCAATCAACAGAAGGAAGACGACATCTCTACACCATGCACCTGAAGAAGAAGAAGAAAAAAGAAAACTTTGAACTGCATATAGGGACATACCCCAGGAATCAATATGGCCTCTGGCCAATGATATTGCCATGGGGATCATACTCGCACACGACGAAAGTGTCCCCACCGCTACAAATGACCTTGGCGCACCCAAGCCTCTTTGTCGTCCCCTACACCATCTGGGTGTAATGGCTTCAGTCGGCGTTAGACTCGCACGTATTGCTTCGATAGTTGTAGGATCCCTGCTCGGCCACCCAAGCCGCGACGGCATCTGCTATGCTTCCCTTTCCCCCAGAAGAGGTTCTCGCCCATGGGACAATAACCTTGTACATAAAACTTTATTTAAGAAAGAAAAGAAGAAAAAAAATACCGAGAGGCGGCCATCGAGACCTTTCTTGAACCCTTCCTGCGAACAAAATGCAAAAGCCAGAGCTACTACTCTTATAAGACGGTCAATTAAAAAAGAAGAAAAGAGGGGCGGAGAAAAACAATATACCTCGATGATTCAAAACCTGGTTCACGGGACTTGGCCTTTGTCCTTTCCTTTTCAGAGTATATCTTGAAATATTTCACCATTACTTGAGAAAAAAAAAAGAAAAAATAAAAGCAAAAAGGAAAAAAAATGATATAATGATCAAAAGATTGCTGAGAGAAAGTTCGAGGCAAAAAATGAGAAAAGGAGAAGAAGAAGCAGGATTTGTACTGTTCTTGGAGGGCTTGGGATCTTCAAGGATTCGAGTTTGAGTGGCCATGGCTGCTTTGCACTAAATCACAAGAGAAGTGGAGAGAGTGGCGATGATTTAAGGGTTTCAAGGGAGGAAAGATGTTAGGGTTTTGTTGGCTCCAAGAAGCCTGACTTGATCTACCAAATTTGCTTTATTTATGAATGGAGGCAGTAGATTGATGTCGGCGCAGGAGGGAGGAGAAGAGGGGAGGAGACACTTATAAGCGCTAAGGCATCAATGGAGAGATGACTAATATTTGAATGGCCCCCAGCGACGCTTATAAGCGTCGTTGTAGGTTCAACCTTTAGACGACGCTTTTTAAGCGTCGTCGATTCTGAAGCTTTACCAACGCTTTTTAGAAGCGTCGGCAAAGTTTGGCGTTGAACCAAAATTTTCTGACGCTTTCTTTTTATGTAATGCCAAGTTCCTCGACGAGTACACGAGAGCGCAGTCCCCTCACCCTTGGTTGGCATACGACCCGGTGTAGTTCTCCAACTCGGGGCTCCACTGGAGAGGAGGGAGCCTGAGCCGTGCCCGCACTGCATTGTGCGAGTTCAGAAACTCGGCAACACTGCTCGTCAAGCCAAGGGCTCGGTGAGCAAGGAGGAGGGGGGGGGGGGGGGGGGAGGAGGAGGAGCGTGGAAAGGAAGTTGGTGATGGCCATGGAATAAGGGATGGAATAGAGAGATCGAAGGTTTGTTCTTTCTTGGAGTTAATGAGGACTTGGGGGATGTTAGGGGATTATATAAGCATTGTTGGCAGGGTGCAAATATAGGGCTGGTTGAGATCATGTGGTGGGTATCCGAAATCGGAGGCTGAGGGCACGCCAATGAATGTGAGGAAGGGAAGGAGGAATAGAAGTAGGAATAAAAGTTGAGCTCATTCTTCCACTCCCAGCTGATGAATTCCATCGTGAGAAGTAATGTTTGCGTTTTTGATGTCGGATGGCTATCAAACTATTGTGCATGCTGGACTTCAAAATGAGGCACAGGATTCTCGAATTTGTATTTGATGTAGGACCCACAAGAAACTTGGCATGTCTGAGATGATGAGGGACTCGGTACCATTTCTTTCCTGCCAGAGAATTAATTCCAATAATTAATCTTTAATAGAGACAAACGTTTTCTTGGACAAAATAATAACATTTGGAATTATTGTGGGAAGGTATACTGATGATAAATGTCAGGAAAACACATGATCCCATGAGAGATCGTATTGATCCGTTGGTTGTTTATTTGTCTGACTTATTGGGCGTCGCTGTGATGGCTTCAATGTGTCAGACCGAAGAAAAAGGAGAGAGCATTTGATGATCGGTATGTTAAAGGATGGTGGCTTTTGTCCATCCAGTTCTGATCTTTAAGATGGAAGCACCGAGTCAATCCAAACACATCTCAGGGGAATTCTCTTACTACTCCGCCGTATTGCATGCAATGCTGCTTACTATAATAATTTGAAGGTGTTTTATTTTTTGTTTGAGGTGCTGGAGTTCCAAATGGATCGGGTCGGACATGAGTGCCTCCAACTCAACTCAATTTTCTATTCCGGTCTTAATTTTGGACACATGCATAACTCAATAGAAGATTGAGTCAGGTCGGGTTGGGTCCACCGCTACAATTTTTGACCCAACGGTTCATTTGAGTCGGATTGAGTCCATGTATAACCCGGACTCAACCTAAATAATTCGGATCCGGTTCGGATCAACCCATCCATGGTTTCAAAACTTGTTTGCACCCCACGAGTCTAAATAATTTTACAGATTCAGATCGGGGCGGATCGTAGGATTGAAAATCCAAAATTACCAAAATTTCAAATAAGTCGGGTCAGGTCAGATCTGAATTCAGTAAATCCAGACTCCGACCTAGAAAATAGAACGGGTACAATTTTAGGATCCGACCCGGCCTCATGGGTCCTCCAAAATAGGCCAAGTCAGGTCTAAACAGATCGGGTTGGGTCACGAGTCAACCTAGCCTATTTGCAGCCTTAGAGGTGACAAGGTGAATGGAATGACAGAAAGAAACCAAAGCCCTTGGAACAACCCTCCTTCCAAAGAGGCCCAGGTTATTGGCCTAACAGATATTGTTAACATCAGGGTGGAATGCATCAATGTATAATGGGCTAAAGAACCCATTTTTAGTGTTTTCTTCCATCGTTAACAAACAAAAAGAAGCTTGGATTACTTAATCAAGACCACGTTGGTAACATTCATAGACATCACACAGGAAATGGTTCTACTGGCCGAGTATTGACTAGATCGAAGGCAATCTATCTACGGTCATCAAATGGATCGACAGCCACCCAATACTCAAAGCAAGTATCAACTATTACTCTTTGGATATACGAGATATCAATAGAATAGCCAACCAGTGGAAAGGATGGCTTATTCCATCTGGAATTCTGGATGGGAAATTATCCCCATACTCTTTTTTTCTTAGATGTTGGGCTGTTCTCATCGAGAAATTATATTCTACACGGCATGCACCACGTGGCCATACAAGCTGCCAATCATAGCTGGTCGTCCTTTCATGTAGTGAGGCATTAAGATGAGCGCTTAACAAATAGAGACCACAAGAACGAGCAGCTGTAATTGGTGGCTGGCATGCTCGAAATATAATTTCTCATCCTCATGCCCATATTATAAACAGTCAGCTGTACCAAAAAATAATTAAAATAAGTAAATAAATAAATTGGAGGAAAAGACAAAAATAAGGGGAAAATCGAACTGGAATCCAAGATTTATCCACTTTGTAATGAATGGCAACCTTCTCACTAGCGCTGGAAAGGAGGAATCAAGCACATTGCGTCAATCCTACCAAAGTAAACAGTCTGAAGTAGATACTTAAGTAGATACTAATCCTAATAACCGCGCACACAACTAGCTGCAGCATAAAGACATGAAAAGATGGCAGAAATGTTGAATTATGGTGAATGGCCCTATGATATTAGTCAAGGTACCATTGGAGAGTACGAGCTGGTTAACAACTATCATCATATCCAAACCTGATTCCTTCGAAGGGAAGAGACGTGCAACCATCGAAGTCACCAACCCATTTGACACTAGTTTTTCTTGGCCACCCGATGACTAGAAAGTTTCTGAAGACGATGGCCTAACCTCTGATAACAAGAGCTCGTAGTTGTCGTCGTCTGGAAATTCCCCTCCCTTGCCTCTGATGGTGGGACGGATAAAGAGAAAACTTTCGATTTAAGCATCCAAGGCTTTCCTTTGGCCAACCATAAAGAGAACTTGAATAACTTAGCACCAACTATAACTTAACTCTCCGGTCGCCGGAGTGCACAATAATCATAATCTTTATATTGGTGGACTACACAATGGATTAGACATAAAAAGCAAGATTAGGGTAACCATTACATCCAAATGACAGTGCACGCGCTCTTTTAATGCTAGTAATATGTAGAAAGGCTTCGCAACAACAAAATAAACGTTACAGTTTGCAACATTTGCAAAAACCTACTGCAAACAAAAAACATGAATTAGCCAAAATTAATATATGTAGCCTTACCCATGTGATAAAAAAATTTCGCACATCATACCAAGGGAGTTCGATGGTAAACCTTAGTTTCCAAAATATGTTTTCCGAGACCACCTAAAAGTACTCTCCAGTAAAGCCTAGTTGCAGAACAACTCTCCAATGTATCAGAAATCCATGCATCACTGCGCTCTTAGCATCACTCACCTGTATCTCTTCTCAAAGTTCAAATCTGCTACCTTACCAGACTTCTCTGGCAGCTTGAAATTCTGCAGCTGATAACATAGTGAAGCTCCCTCTTTAGGAACTGCACTACCACCCGTCAACATCTTTCTTAAGTTTACTTTTTCCCATACTACAACCAAGATCATTTGAGGTGATCGGTTCTGGTCTTCTATGCAAGAGACCTTTTTCACCAAATCTTTATTATTCAGCCCCATCAGCATTATCCATCAAGTAACTTTTCTAAATTTTCGTAACATCTTTCCACCATTACCGTATTTTTTTTAAGAATGCATCGCAATATACAATTTGAAAATAATATAAACATATATATATATAAAGATTTCTTATGCTGGACTCGACAAAAGTAATTGCGAAAGGATAGACATGTCCTCTTGCATGTTTCTTCTTGACGCATGCATCGTGTATGATAGTCCAAGAACTTCAATAAAGGAAATCCCTTTAACCCACCAAAAATATTTTGTCAGACATTAATTATTATGCGTCTCCTACACACTGGTGAAAAGGCAGGAAGAAAGCTGATACGCTTTTCACAAATCCAAATGTACACACCTATTAGCTTCCCGTTTCCAAAGGCCCGAAAACGCGAGTCTCTGGAAGAAACCAACCTTCAACCTTAATCCAAGAATATTGTAACCCATTCAAGATCTTAAGTTTACTAGAATATCAAACCAGCCAATGAAACAATCCCATATTCATTCACTAGAGACAAAGCACCACATCTTATCAATACATAACTAACAACTTCGAAAAGAAAAAAGTGAAAGAAAAAACTCCCAATGTTCGTTGGTGGTGAAGTGTTATTTTTATTGACAACTAAACAGGCCTTGAAACATCATTACATATTCTCCGTCATTTTCTTAAACTTCCCATCCAAATTACATAAATTGGAAGTTTCAGTGAATTTGTAAAGGACCAAAATGGATCATGATGGACCTTTCGTTGATTACTGCAATCAGGCAATCTTACTATCTTAAATACGTAAGTCATTCACAGACCTATAAATCTCCATTCTCAAAGTTATTATCTAAACTCTTGATAAGATTTGAAGAATTAGTATAAAATGATTACAATCTAAAGGTGCCCCTCGGAATCACCCCAGCCTAAACCATATCTATGTTCCTAGAAGGAAGGCAACTAATTATTTATTTAGCATACAGGACTGGTTGCCTCTAAAGGAAACTAAATTGCATAGAGGTGTAAAACAATAAAAAATAATGTTGATACTTGCAGCAGCTGTCTCATTAACCAAGGCAGAATCCAATCCACCCATAATCTTTGTTAAAGTTCAAGAATAGTTGATCAAAATGTGGTCCAATTTAATGGGCATATAATGAAAATCACAATGAAGAGGGTCCTCCTGATATCTCATTCTCTTTAGAACTCTTAAAACATGTACCAGAGAAGAGACAATGGTCCAAATATGAGCCTAAAGAAAATCTTCTAGATTTTACCATAATGGATTGCGTGCAAATGGAGCGAAAGCTAGAGGCAGTTCTTTGTTTTAGTTTGAATCAGAGACAGGACTGATGGAACAGTAACAAACTCTATCTTTCTACAAATGATTATGGCTACATGCAAACAACTCACTGCTGATGCAGAATTTTGACAAAATATAGCATCAAAATTATTATCTTACAATTAATTCACATTTTCTATCAAAGCTTAGTATAATTACAGCACAAAACAAATCAATCAATTTGTGCATCAAATGGTTAACATGATAAATGATTTTCAAAAAGAATTGTAATGGAACTACATGTAGCCACTAAGATAAAATTCCTTTAGAAATCAATAAACAAAAATGGGTCAATTCAATTATTGATCCTTAAAATTCTTGGTATGCACTGCTTCATTATATGCCAACCAATGACTTGGACAGACCTTATATTCTACATATTTCTGACATTGCAACAATATTGATATGTTCAAATGTATTATGCCCTAGTGAAGAGGTAATCATAAGATAGATAATACAAAGTAACAGGTTTACCTGACAGAAGTATATCTTTGGGACCAGGGAAAAGGATCCATTTTTTTCTGATGTAAAATAAAAATAAAGATGGTCATCAAATCAGTGGCATTTCAGTTGAGCTCAGGCTTCTAATGAGCAAACAACAAACAGTCCAAGTTAAGCAAGGCTAGATTATATATCATGATTTTGAACAAAAAATGGGCATGTTGGCCTCAAACCATCAATAAGAAGCATCAAGGTTGAGCCTGAAATTACATTTGGCCCCACCTAGCCTGCCCAAGTTGCACATGTTTTCCTAATTTTCCCATGCATATCGAAGTTCCTGTATTGAGAACGGTGGTGTTCATTATGTATCATTATCCAAGTTGCACATATTTACCTAACATTTGTGCAACAAATAAGCTTCCTCTAATCCGTCAGTTCTAACCTTCAGAAGTTCCAAACACATCCACCACGATGCTGTGAATGCCTACTAAGGACACTTTCAGTTATTAACATATATTTCAAATTCAGTACATGAACATGTAGCAGTTTAAATTAACATGAAACATGCGAGATAAAGAACTAGAATGTTTTTCCCCTTCTTTTTGGGTGATAAGGCTAAACAGGAGGTGCGCTAAAATCTAACTTAATGCTTAAATCCATCTCATGTCACTAGCGCCAAGATGAATCCATAAATTAATGAAATATCATAACAGTGCAACAACAAATTACTTTTGTACTAATGATGCAAGCAAGAGAAATAGAAGTTGAATGTAGAACATCTTTATCGTACATGAATATAACCAGTCATACCTCACTGTCAAGCTGCAAAATCTACCACCAAAAACAGTCAAATCTAAAACAAAAGAACTATCATCATGTTTTCTCAGCTGAAGTGAGATGTCCCATCTTGTCTGCAAGGTGGTCGACATTCTTCCTGCTCCACCAAATATTTCCCCTCTCTGCCATCTTTGCTTCAGATCTTCTGTCATTTGCATCTCGTCTTTCTGACTGGACCTCCTGAGTGTCAGAGGAACCAGGAGTCTCTGTGAGAAATTGTTCCCAGAACACATCATTTACACCAGTAGGCACGGTAGAAGCAGCAGTCCCAGCAGCTCTATCTCTCGATGAATCACACTCAGGAGCGGCAGGCTCTGCATTTACATCTATCTCAGAAGCCTTACTCCTTATATCTGTGTGAATCTCTGTTAAGGGAAGAGCTGGGCTTTCTGCATAACTTGTAGATTCTGCCAGCTCTGGCGATGAACCAATATCTCCCAGACAAGGTGAAGAAGGGTGCAATTTAGGTGATGGTGATTGCAGATTCACATCAGTGTCCCCTGATGATGCATGCATCTCTGTAAGAACTACACCAGACGGCAGCGAAGGTAAAACACTGTCATAGTACATCTCTTCACCAGAAGCTTGACTCACACCTCGGAACAAATTCTCCAGCGAATTCAAGGATGATTCCATCTTCTCGAATGGCTCTATGTCGAACGCATGCATAGATGCAATGTCTGATTTCTCACTGCTCGTACCCTGGAAAGACATGATACGTTTCTCTTCCATATTAGCATCCTCACAGAAGTAATTGGCTTTGGGCAATCTCCTCTTCTTGCTGTGAAATTCAGATTGCTGGACAAAGTTAGAGAAAAATCCAGGTTTCTGCACTATTTCGGTCAAGAAGGCCATCATATGTCTCTGGCGGTGCTCCATAGTGTGTAATCTCTCCTCCAAAGATTGCATTTGCTGCTCCATTCCATGCTGTTGCTGAGCGTGACTCTGAAGTTCTGATATAAGCAAACCCTTCTCACAATTGAGCCTCTCAATTTCCTCCTCAAGCTCACGTCTTTCTGATTCTGCTAACGGCCCTGAGTTGCCCTGGTGTTGCAGCGAATGGCTGTGTATTGGCTTGCGTCTATGAATATTTTTCAAGAGATGCCTCTGGCCCCTTATAAAGTCCTCGTTTGCAAATTCCCACTGGTCAGGATCTATTTTTCTAAAACCCTGGAAAGGGACAGAAGAAATATGAATTCATGCTAAGAAGAGTATATCAGCGACCATTACAATTCCTAAATGCAAAACTGAATTATAAACCAAAGGCACAAACAGCAAAAAAAGGAAAAAAATGAGAGAAGTGATCAAGGGCATAGATGAAAGACTGTTTCCATTATCCTGGATTATATGTATGTAAATCTTTTTTTTTTCCAAAGGAGAAGGGATTATATGTATGTAAATCAATAAGGCCATCCATGAAAAGGTTCCTGATCTGTCCATGGAATACAGCCCCCTCTTAGATCACTTGCATGCATTGCGAGTGCCGTATTTCAGTTATACACTCAATACTAACATTAAATTTTTCAATGAAGTTCTGGAAAACATTCTGCAATATAAGCCAAATAAAACCATTACTAACCAATTCAAAGTTTTTTCTTTTTCCACCCCCCCAAAAAAGGTTCAGGATCGCATAAAAAGTAAGCAACTCATATTCTTGGATGGGATTATCGACAGGGAGTGCATATTTGAGTCGAATGTGCATATAGTATTAAAATTCTACCCTAAAGCACTGTAATCTAGTGTATTAGATTACATCCTGTTCATATATCACCAAGAAAAATCATGCTGTTCATAGAGACAGCATAAACCAGTTCAAATGATAAGAGAAACAAGAAAAGGCAAAGGATTCGAGACCAATTAATAAAATCCCATTGGAAAGATGAGTTCTTTCATTCTTCCAATCAGGCTCACTTACATAAGTATTAAGCTGCCTGACGAAGCTGGAGAAGTTGTTGTGCTTGAAGTACTTGGGCAGCAAATCCCTGGCGAACTCCGGCGGTTTCCACACGATGAAGCTGGCATTAGTGGGGCTCCACGACACAATGGAATTCGTCGACGGGTCATCCACCATGTCATACGTCTTGGTGAGGAACGGCGGCGGGGAATTCGATCCTGATCCCCCCTGCGACCCCTCCATCCTATCAATCAATCAAATCCAATCCAATCCGACCAATCTCTCACGGCCAATTCCCCTCCTCTCATCCCACCCTCATCGGAATCCTCTCTCTCCATCTGCAACCTCCATTGATCCAAACAAGTTCAGATCCGCGAACGCCTTCACATCTACAATTGGGGTTGGATTTCAGTTGACTGCGTGATATCTAAGGTCAAAACCCTAAAAAACCCTAGATTTTTTTCATGGATTCATCACCAGCCCCAGAAAATTTCGGCAGTAGGAGAGGAGGAAAAAAAAATAGGCGAGTTTTTCGTACCTATCAAAAGGCAGCAGAGCGGTAACGCGAAACAAAGATTTTTTTTTTCGATAATTTGATGCGCGCGTAAACGATGTTCTTATAGTACTGCGAGACTTTTGCTGAATTTTCTAGAAGAAGAATGGAGAACAGAATAGAAGAATAGAGGAGACATCCGTGAGACTTCGGAAATAACCCGGGTTACAGCGCGGAGTCACGAGTTTTCTTTGGGGAGTAGACCGCTCTTTTTATCTTTTATCTTTTGACTATCACCGATGTCCAAACCAATATTCTTATCCATGATATTGGTGATTTGCTGGTTGGGTGTTTTTTTTTTTTTTTTTGAAGGATGTTGGGATTTTTTTTTTAATAAATTTATTTGGGTTTTTTTTTGGAGGGACTGTCATAATTAATGATTCATATTTGCATTATTTTTCATTTATAAAGAGGTATCCGTAAAATTAATTAGTACCTGCTTTGTCTTTTAATAGAATAGTTTTTCGCACGAGAGAAAAAATTCTCTTAATAGAATTATTTAGGCTTTTTTTGAGAAGCCATCAAAATTAATGGGTCTATATATGATGGCATAGTCCAACTTATTCAATTTATTGTTCTTGTTGTATTTTATGAATGTTTGTATAATTATAGGATTCATAATTTTATTTGAGAAAAACCGCTCTAATATGATGGGTGTCTGAGTGGTTGAAAGTGACAGAATCTCTCGTAATAGATTTGGTGAATGGTGATGTTTTATTCCTCAATTTATTTCTTTTCCAGTAATAGGGTTTTTGCTTTCTTGAGTTCAGAAAGAAATATAGCTTTCATGTATTTTCACTAAGTTAAATAGATAAAAAGGAACTCTACCTTTTTAGCTTTCCGCCTCTTATTGATAAGATGAGATGAATGATGGAGTGAAAAATAGAAATAATAGAGGACTGTAGCTAGGGTAAGAAAGTCAAGCCAACTCATTTTTGTTGCAATGAATTAAAGAAACCTTCTTCCATCCTCTTTTTCATCCATGCTCTTGACTATATTATTCTAATAGAAATATCTTAACCAATTCCACAATGCCGCCATCGCCAAATGGCAGAAAAGTAATTTTAGTATGATTTAATATTAAAAATATTATAAACTAATAGCCAATTCTGATTTTCAATTCCACTTCTTATTTTATACCATATTTTAGAAAGAGACACAAAAAAAGAAAAATAATAATTTATAATAACGAGCCCTTCTTTTCAATTCCACTTCTCATTTTATACCATATTTTAGAGACAAAAAGAAGGATAATAATAAAAAAAGCAGTATTGTACGTTTCCACGCACGCTCTTCCTATATGAGCTTATCCTTCAATTTATTTAATTTATCAAAACTATATACGACAAAAGAAAATCTATCCCCAAATTGAGACCATCATCATCCTTTATGTCAGCCATGTCCACCACATGTATTCAGAGGCTGAGGCATTCGCAATTGTTGATGGGCAGCCTTCAGCATTCCAATCTCAAACGACCTGTTTTGTTTGTAATATATAGTTTTCAAAAAAAAAATAGTATTTTTATGAAAATAAATTTTTCGTATTTTATAGAAAAAAATTCATAAAAAAATAAAAAAACTACTTTTGATCGGTTGAAAATTAGAGTTTTTTTTTTGTTACAATAACCACTTATTCTAAAATTTTAAGTTAATAAAATGAGGTAAATTTATTTATATATTTTATATTTTCTTACTATATGAGCCGAACTTTTCTTTAAGGGATGAGCCCAACATGTGAAATTTTTAATAATAGGATTAAAGAGTGCGAAGAGCTGAAGACAGGATTCGAACTCAAGATCTCTATTTTGATACCATATTACAATCACCACTTGTCCTAAAAACTTAAGTTAATAGAAAAAGATAGATTTATTTATATACTTTATATTTTTTTATTTTTTAAAAAAAGTATATTTAAGTTATTAAAATTTATAAATAAAATTTTTTTTTCTTTATTAAAGATATAATAGGTATTTCATACAACTTTTCTAAAATAATAAATGCTCAATCAAATTTAAATCACTTTAAAATGTGTCATTTTTTTATGATCAATTAGATACACAAAAACTATTTTTTCCGACATATATTTTACCCTTTTTTTTTTCTTTTTTTTCTTTTGTCAAGACGCTCTATGTTTAATTTTCTTTTTATGGCCATCATCCCGGTCCCCACTTCGTGTCTCCATTTTGGTGCAGCACAGCTTATTTCCAATGCCGCAGCCTTCTCATGCACCATTTCCCACTCACGGTCCCACAGTGCCTGCAAGCTGTAGTTTATGCTTCCCTCTTTTCTGGAATACAAACTCGTTACGTCTTCAGGGAAACCAAGGACAGGTTGTAAATGTTCTGGGCTTTATGGGAAACTTTGGCTTGCTATCATGGAATTATTCCAAGACGTCATGCCTTATGTCGCCCTTGAGCTCCGGACTTGCCAGACTCATCCTGACTTGAGTGGGGTTGCTGATGTGGTGGAGTGCACTCCAACAAAGAACTAGGGCTTCCTTTCCCTTTGGCATTCTATGCTTTCCCACGTATTAGTAATTATTTTTATGAGTGATTTGATCCAAGGGAGAAAGAATAGAGGACTTTTTGCATGAATCGAAATTAGTCAATGAAGTGGAGATGAAGTCTATAAGGACGTCTTTCTAATAAACTCTCATGATTTTAAAAAAGAGAAGCATCCATTATCTTCTTCGTGCACATTAATAGTTGGAGGTTAATAAATCGATTTATCAAAGCAAAAATTATTAGTTGCTCCGATAACATTGGCCACACTTTTCTAAATTCAAGAATTGGTTTAGATAGGCGGGCATGGTGATGACTTTTGTAACTCTATTTTACAGCTTTCTAAAGAATAGAAATAAGAGATGAAAGAAGATAGGATGATAGAATAAATGATGCGACATCTTCGCATCAAGTATTGCTTCTGGATTCAAAAAGGTCGTTTGATTTCTACCTCAGCGCCAATCAAATCTAAGTAGCATCAAAATATTTTGTTTAAAACAGTTCCGCGGTGCAAAGCTTATGATGAGCATTAATTATGGGCATAATTTGTTGCGTCATTTCTAGATATGAAAAAAAAAAGAAGTAAAAGATGAACATTTTTGTCCAAAGACTCATGAACAAGGAAATGCCTGGAATCTTAAAGAATGGAGCTTTCCCGCTAGAATATGGTGATACCATGGGACCCAGCCAGTCCATAGACGGGTCCAAGAGGAGAACCCCCACGGCTTCCTTCAACTTGGGCTCCAATCTGTCTATTCTGGTTTTAATTTTATTCAGCAAGTTGAAGACAGCGATATATTTGAAGTTTCTTCGATGTCACCAGGATTGTAACGGTCCAATGTTTCTTCCTCTCCAAGGCACCATAGACTTTGGTTCTAAAAATCCTTGGATTTCATCAGCTGACTCGTCACGGTGTCCAAGAAGGTTTAGACCTTGCCCCATCTCTCTAGAATTAGGACTTTGTATGTCACTCTGGTGCCAAATGTGGAGGGCAATTTCTTGCACGGTCTCTGGGATTGTGAAATGAAAGAGATTGTTGCGGGGACGGCCTTTGGCCGGAGCCTCACACAACAGCATAGCCCATATTAAGCTAGCAGAAAAAGAGGACGCTTCGGCCCGTGCGTCCAGCGCAGACGGGGGGAGATTGGTGCCCTCACGGTTTTGTCCCACAAAAGGTCCCTCTAGAGGAAAGGATTTCCACCCCTCATTTAAGGCACAGAAAATTTCCGCTACTAGCCGATGTTGGACTAAATTTAAAGCCCCCTCCCCCCGCAACATAGCCCCCCAGCGGGAAGATCCTATGTCGGATTTTACCCGCCAGCCCCCCAGGCAACCTGAGGGGTAGTCAATGGAGAAAGGAGACGCCCCTTCCTGGCGCGCCATCTGTTGCGAGGACGACCTTTGGCCCGAGGTATTGTCCGCTTTGGGCGCTCCAGCCCGCGCGTCCAGCGCAGATGGGGGGAGATTGGTGCCCTCACGGTTTTGTCCCACAAAAGAGCCCTCGAGAGGAAAGAATTTCCACCCCTCATTTAAGGCACAGAACATTTCCACTACTAGCCGATGTTGGACTAAATTAAAAGCCCCCTTCCCCCGCAATATAGCCCCCCCAGCGGGAAGATCCTATGTCGGATTTTACCCGCCAGCCCCCCAGGCAACCTGAGGGGTAGTCAATGGAGAAAGGAGACGCCCCTTCCTGGCGCGCCATCTGTTGCGGGGACGACCTTTGGCCCGAGGTATTGTCCGCTTTGGGCGCTCCAGCCCGCGCGTCCAGCGCAGATGGGGGGAGACTGGTGTCCTCACGGTTTTGTCCCACAAAAGGGCCCTCGAGAGGAAAGGATTTCCACCCCCCATAAAAGCGCCTTCGAGAGGAAAGGATTTTCATTCCCCATTTAAGGTACAGAACCTTTCCGAAGTAGGATCGCATTATTCGTGATTGCGACATGTCGCTCCGTCAAGCGTTGTTAGTTACAGCTGGGTGTGGTGACTTCACTTAAGTTTGTCCACAAAGGAAAGATTAGTTAGTTTAATGCGATCCTACTTCGTCATCTACATCTTCGAACTATTTGGAAATAAGTGCAAAAGATAAGTAATGTTTAAGATAGCTCATTAACCAAATTGTGTGACTATATATGCTCATAATCATAGGATAGGGCTAGCGAGACCTTCGGCAATCCTCATTATCATCATTGCCGGCACCATATAAACTCAGCTCAAATTTTGTGAGTTGAATTCTTCCTATGGATCTGAGTTTGAACGATATAAAGCTTGTCAATGTTACTCGTTGAATTGATCTTCCATTGCGTAACAATTACCACATTTGAGGAACCAAAAAACTTTTAGAACTATCATAGCTTCGCCTCTTAGAGTGATCAACAATTCTCTCCGAATTTATTTCTTCATCTTGAACTCTACAGCTCTCTCACAATGGCCTTGGCAACTGGGGAGCCTTCATTGGTGGAGTAAATCTACCAATTTATCCATTAACTGTTTATTAGGTTCTCCAACAATCAGAAACATTGGAAATTAGTTTCGACGATCACCAAAGGTTTCATAATTAGAAATCATGAAGGTACAATTGTGGCTGATGGGGACTCACTTGCACCAGAAATGACTGCACCCATCCTGGAGCTACAGGTTACATGGGCTTCTTTAGATTGTTTGATAGGTTTGGGTTGAAGGAGATTCTTGGGCTATTAACATCACTTGGATTCAAGAAAAAGAAATTGTGATCACCATTTCTGCATCCTGTTCATGCTTCCATGGATAAATTTTGAGCTTCCAATTCTTCAAATGGATATAGAGAAGTGAACCAGGTTAATCTTCCGGTGGCTAACATCGGTTGCGGGCTTCAGGATTTTCCATCCTTTGCAAGTGCTGATGCTGCAAGTTATATTTAAGGGAAAATCATAAAACATCCGAAGCTATGGGAGATAAAAATGAATTAGAATCCTCTCTAATTACTTGCAAACCACTTTGCTTAAAAAAAAAAAATCTCATGCAAATCTCCAATTCGTTACCTGTTGTTTGCTTGGTCACTCGTTGTTGATCGATCGGACTCAACTAAATAGACAATTGGCTCTCCATTTCTAGATGATGTGGAAAGGATATGAAGCCCAAACACCAAAATTCTTTTTGTCAAAAATCTAAAGAGCAAGGCATGGAAAAACAATGCATTAAAAACTATAAAATCAAAATGGCATTTTTTTACTGCAAAGCATATCTATCGAAAGGTAAATAGAGCTACGGATTAAATGATGTCTTTCATAATTGATCACTTAAATTACGTAATTTGGGGCCACTTGACATGTGCTCCGAATGCCTTCCATAAATATGTTATTTTTTTGACTTTTTTTGAATGTATTTATATTAGAACAGTATAATTATCCATTTTAGCCAAAAAAAAAGAAAAGAAAAATTGTTGATCCAACTCAGACTTGACGCATGGTTGAAGTTAAGATAAGGGATTCTGCACGGCCCCAAATTAAGCCCCGTCTTCTAGTTGGTTCAAATATGGATCTCATAAAATTGGAGGTGATAGGAGCAAATATGAGACACCTGATTTAATGTATAAAAATTAATACAAAAATCTAGATACATCCTAAACAAAATTAAATCCAATTCAGATGCTACCCGATCTAGACCCACCTATTGATGTATTGGATCTTTGTCTAAACTTTTAGACCAGAAGACTATCTGTTCATATAAAAGCTTGGGCTGGCCGAGCCCAGGCAGGCTTGCCGTCCAGTCGCATGTGGGCTGACTCCATTTAGCCCTAACTCCACCCGTAGGCGATAAGCCTGGCCACTCCTTCAAATACTCGGGAAGATTGGGAAAGACCACCGAGAGATCATAGAGCAAGCATTTGTTGCTAATTATTATCCTTTATTCCCATTCAATATCTCAGGCTTCTTGTTATCCTTTATATATTTCTTCTTCAATCTTCTATGTTTCGAATACTGGATGGAGTAGTCTTAGATACATGGGGCCTTTTGAAGAACTAGTTTAGGAATAGGATGAGGGTGGTGACGAGGGAAAGAAAGGAAAAAGAAAAGAATACGGGGGTAAACTAGGGGTCTCCTTGGTATTGTATTTGTATTTTATTTTTATTTTCAAAATCTAAGAAGAAAAATGAATTAGATTGGACAACAACAATTACAATGGAAGCATTTTGTTTCTAAGTTATTTATGAATTAATCTTTGCAGCTTTTGGCAGCCAAGATTTATTGCTTCTAAAAATAGCAAAAGTAAAAACAAGAAATAGCTTAAGCTTGCAAATGCTACGACATCAAGTCCATGTAGCATTAACTAATTTATATAGAAACAAAACATAAAACAACAACAATACTTGATGTGGCCTAAATCTAATTCGCCCATTATAGGTCGATGTGGCAAGTGTTTTGAAAAAAATTGAATTTGAAATTCTATTGGGATCCAAATAAAGAAGGAAATTATATCAGATTTGAATCCAGATAAGAAAAAAGTTACAACAATCTCTTAATTTTCGCCTCCAAATTCTAATGGATCTATGCTTCCTCTTCTATATAAATAAAACTAAAGGGCTCTAAAATAGGAGAGGAATGACCAAAGGCTCCTGAGCATGGATGGTGAGAGGGTCTCAAAGTGAGAAGCACCCAAGAAGGGGCTCTCAGGGCAAGAGGTTCCCATGAAGAAGCTTTCAAGCTCTCATAGCTACCTCTGTACCTGACACCTCTTCCACGAACATTACCACACGCTATCTCCTCTTCAGATAGGACGCATGTCCTTGGAGACCAGGGTGTGCATCCCTAGAGGTCACCTTTCCATGTCACCCAAGATGCGAGCACTATAGGTATGGGACGTGTGACCACCGACCAGAGCCACATCGAGCTCTCAAACTAAGCTTCCGGGTCAAGTACTTCAAGCCGAGCTCTCCTACCGAGCACTCAAGACCGAGCATTCAAAGCTAGGCACTCAAGGCCTAACAATTCGAACAGATTATCTCTGCTTTGATGTTTTTTATTATATCTCCTCTTACTATTTCACACAATTATTTTAAAGCACTGACTGACTTAAGTATCATAGAAGGCTCAGCTGGATTCATCCCGGCAAGTCTTTCTCTTTTCTTTGTGTTGGCACTCCGTCTTCCACCATCATGGATTGAGGGGGTTGATCTGCACCCTCCATACCTCTAGATCATCAAAAGATGATTGGCAGGATTTGGGTATCAATAATATTAAACAAGCCTTGAGTTACCTGGTATGATTTATTCTTAATTTGGTTTCAGATTTTTGAACATAAGAGACGAGGACAGGAAGTGGAAGAACAAGGAGGAAGAAAAATGTCAATAGTTATTTAAAACTCCAATGAAAATCTTATGATTATCCAACGCAAAAGATTGAGAGAGAGAGAGAGAGAGAGAGAGAGAGAGAGAGAGAGGCGATCCTTGACTAAAATCTAACAAAGGCAAAACCCTTAGGCATCTAGTTATGCCTTAGCATGTCCCAGCAGGAAATGCAGTGGTCCAAAGAGTCAGACGGTCCAAAGGGGCATTATGCATGAAGTGCGCATAATTTTTGCATCAAGTTATTTAAGGCAGTCTTTTGCGAGGTATTGATGCATCTTTTCAACTGTCCCTCTTTGCTTATCCTCCTTTATTTCGGTGCTAATAGCATCAAATGAAAAAAAACCCTGTGTTACGGAAATTTTTTAAGCCTGCCTACCTCGTAACATATATAACTTACCAAATCCTGGCTTCTAGTTCTTGGAGCATCAGCATAATGTTGGGCTAAACTACAAATGTATTCCTGACAGTTGCCTTTAGTTTTAGTTGAACTAAACATTGTTTCTGATGAACATGACAAGTAACATAGATGCTCTGTTGTGCTACTGCAGGTATGATTACAAATTATAAGTATAGACACTGATCCATTGATTCCAATTTTTTTTCCCCTTGTGAGCTTTTTGGCAAGAGAATTGGAAAGGTGGTGCAGGTGGCATCTGGAGCCGTTTGGAGTGGTGAATATATATATATTTTTTGGCAGAGCCATGAGAGTATAAAACTTGGACGTCATGGTGGCAGCAGCAGACATCCGGTCAGTGGTGGCCACTGGGCTGGTCGGGATAAGGTAGTCTGCAAGAAGACTTGCTGTCCCCCACCCAATCCCTTTTCCCTGCCATCATTTGACCATTTAAAATGACGAGGTGATTCCTCAAAACTGCATCCATTTGCTGAACTCTGGCTCAATAAAACCTCTTGGACTGCCCGGGTGCTATTTTGGCTTTTATCTTTCGTTCACCAAAAGTCTCTTGCTCCCTGAGGTTCGACTTGTTCGGTGGAAGAGATGGCTTTGAAAAGTTGGCAATACTTGAGCTTGAGGGCAGATTAGCTCAATAAAGAAGTCCGGAGAGGGAAGAAAACAATGTTCCGGTTGATGTGAATGTTTTTACTAGCAGGAAAAGGAAAGACCAGTGAAGGGAACAAGTCAAGAAGAGCGAGCAGGATTTGGTATGAGTTTGGTCCGGACACGAATCTAGTACGTGCCATTTCAATTTTGCCTACAGTTCTTTCTTGTGGTCCTGCATTTGATGATATTTTTCTTAGGAAAATAGAAAAGATGCCTCCCGACGGAAGAAATGTTGGACAACTTGATATCAAATTAGACCGACTTCTTGACCTCGGTATTAACCGAGACGAACAACTTTGGTAAAAATTGAAGTGCAATTGTTGGTGCTAATAAAGACCGACAAGTATGGTAGCACTGTAGTCAATGTACGATCGGCATAATTACCGTCCTGTACTACTCACACAGGATAGTTTCTATATCATTAACGTGCAACTGACCGTTACCTTACAATCAAAGCACGTCGTGAGGTAATAGATCAATATACTATCCTATATAAAAGGATGATTTGAGAATCCTCATGTAAATTCGTTTTAACATTTTTTATACAATTTTTTTCATTTCCACACAATTCCTTCACTATTCTGATTTAGGTATCGAAAAGTCCTCCACTGAAAATTTTTCGGACCGAGCAATGCTCCGACCTTGGCTCGGAGCATAGACAACATACATCACAGATCCCAGTTAGGATGGAATCAAATCCAAGGCTCTTGCATTAGAGGCAAGAGATTTTATCATCTCAATCTGTGGTAATTGTCTGTATCTAATGATCTCGCAGCAACAAATCATAGAGTGTATTATTACCATTTTGCTTACCCACTGATTTGCGATGGGTGGCCACTCATTTCTTTCATTTAAGTTGCTGAAAAAGTTGCATCGGGCCTTGAGTTGCTAGGAAAGGTATATTATATAAATGACCATTCATTTTTAAATTTGTAAAAATGTTGTTTATTTTTTGTAAGATTAGTCTCTCTTTTTTTTTTTTCTCTGACCAAATTATCATGCGTACTATTTTAAGTGTACAATTTGGCATCAAATGCACATATTTATATAGATGGAACATAGATATTATTTGACTAAAATATAAAACAGAACTGATTTTATAAATTGAAGAAATCTACATGGCTAACTCCTAAAATATTATGGTAAGAAATATATGCTCCTAAAATAGCTCACGAGAAAGGCTCATCTTTAGTGCAAAAAAAAGAATTCATGTTCCTTCCTATAAATCTACTATTTGACCGTACAATAATTTTTTTAAAATATATGGATGGATAAAAAAGTTTGGAGTTCTTTGAGAGATGTGCAAGGTATGGTTCAACGATCATTATCATAGAAAAAAAGATCAAAGAAGATCAACCACTCTTTCCTGAAGGATATAACAGTTGTTTCATGGGGCCTTGATAACGATGAGTCGCTGCCACGTGGGGCACCTTGATGGATAATAGCTAAAGACTGATAAAAAACAAAGATTTTAATCACTTGTCTCCACATGTGAACACTGAACAGGGGATGGAACCAGAACAGAAGGATCACTTTATTCTTGTTATCAATCTCGTGGATTTGCAGGTAGAGAACGAAACAAACAAAGTCTTAACCTTTCACCCTCAATTTGTTTCCTTGACTTCGAATGTGGGTGATCCAGGCGCTAACGTCACCATCTTTGAACTATTACTTTCTTTTATCTTTATTATAACACGACGGTGCTAATAAACTATTACTCATGCTTCTTTTTTCTCAATTTGTGACTATTATATTCTAATTAGCGTAATTAAATAGAAAGAATTAAGATATTGCGTGATTCGTTCGCAACCCTCGTGACACTTTGGATGCCCACGCCAATCCCTCACCTCCGGTCTAAGATGCCTCCAAAAACCGGTACCGGCCGCGGGCCACGTGACGAGCGCACGCGAAAGCGGGCGGCGAGCGCAGCGAAACCACGTGACCGGCGGCCCGTGAGGCCACGTTTCGGTGGTGGAGTCCAGCGTTCGGCTTAAAAGCAGACGCCCGTTTCAGATCCGACGGCTCGCATTCCTCCGGCTTTCCTGATCCCCCAATCGTGGCAATCGCGTAATTGTTAGAACTCTAATATACGCAGTGCCACGTGGGTGGCAGGCCGATCGGGCTGCATGTGACCCCACCGCTGCAGCGTCGGGTGGAGCCCGACGCCTCCCCCGCACGAGCGCCCACTGCCCTTCGACGACCCACCGTCACGTGGAGCTCGGGGGAGGTGTGGGATGGGTACCGTTCCGTTCCCACCGTTGCGTCCAAGCTACTGTGTCTTGCGGTTGCAACCGGCGATACGAGCGCCCGCACGCAGATTTCTAAGCGGGAGTTCAGATCTACCGTACGGAAAGCGGGATTTTAAGTGTGCGGTCGCGAGTCGCGGAGATTTGTCCTGATGAGCCGTACACGTGAGGCTGCTGGGTGTGGTCCGCTGTCTGCGGGCCCCACTGGTTGAGCCCGGAGCCGTTTCTCGCCGCAGAGCGGCACGTGGAGGGACGTCCTTCCCGCCTCTCTCATCTGATCCTTTTCCTATTCTCTCTCCCCATTTTCTTCGCGCACGGCTTCCCTCGGATCGGCTAAAGTTAGCATTGTTCTCACCGTCTGATCATGGATGTGAGCCTGATCTAGCCGTCAATCTATTCAAGCCGACCGAGCCAGTGCTAAGGTTTCCGTAGCCCATTGCTTTTTTTAGGCACCACTCTCCTCCTCTGAGCATTACTTTCCATTATCCTGCACCTGATTTGACGAGTCTCCGCTTAGAATTTCAAGGCTATCCGCTTCTTCTCTCTCTCTCTCTGAGCCAAAGGCCGTGAGCCCGTGAGATGCCATGGAAATTATCAGAATCGTCTCGGTTTCCATAAGGAGCCATCTAATGATGGCATCGGCTCGTGCCAAATGGCTCCAAGATTAATTACCCTCATTTCCTACTTTGCCCTCTTTCGATCCCTCGATCACGCGAAACATATGCACTGATATTGGTGGCGTTCCCGTAGTTTAGTTAAAAGTTATGGGTACTTACGAACAGTCATGTCTTTAATGCCCCCATCCCCTCTATAAACCTCCGTTGCTTTCAGTCGCGGCCTATCTCGGACTTCCCTGGCTTTCAGCTAACTTGGCTGGGCGGTCGGCAAGCTCCGGCGACCTCCCCGGCGTCGGAAACCAAACCGTTTTTCGCTTTCTAATCTCTTCTATTCGATCCCTTCCTTTCCTCTTCTCGATTCTCTGTATCTTAAGATCCAGGATCCACCAGTTTTCCGGTGGTTTTCTGTAGGCAATCGCCATGAAACTGGATATCTAAGGCCATATCGGGCATCTCCTTGGAGAAATTTTTCCTCCATTTGAGTCAGATCCTGTATCGCTGCCGTTACCGGGTGTTATTCCGGTCCGCGGACGCGGTTTTCCGTGCAGTAGCGATTTCTCCATCGGCGGAGAAGGTTTTTCGTTTGATCTAGTGAAAGAGAGATGCCGTCCGGGACGAGGCTACCGACGTGGAGGGAGAGGGAGAACAACAAGAGGAGGGAGCGGCGGCGGCGGGCGATCGCCGCGAAGATCTTTGCGGGGCTCCGCATGTACGGCAACTACAAGCTCCCGAAGCACTGCGACAACAACGAAGTCCTCAAGGCCCTTTGCAACGAGGCCGGCTGGACCGTCGAGGAAGACGGCACCACTTACCGGAAGGTGACCACACCCCACTCCCCCCTTTTGCTGCTTTTTTTTTTTTTTTTTTGCATCCGTCTCCGCATTCTCGCTAATTTCCGTTATTTTTACGCAATATATAATCCATTTTCCAGATGAAAAAAATTGAATTAAGCTTTCAAAAAGTGCACGATAGCCGCACCATGCTATCGTGCATCCCCGAAGAGGGGGCTGGGAGGCGCCGTGCGCTTTTCCGACCCCCGGCACTTCTCATCCGCCAAGTTTTGCTAACATGCGCGGCATGGCGCATGCTAGTGGTCATTCCCTGGATTT